>NC_047515.1:25797062-26157062 GCF_902827115.2 Pseudochaenichthys georgianus
AGAGTTCATCTACATCACTGCACTTCAGCCATCCATGCATCTAGGCAATTCTCTGTACCCAGTTCAGGATGAAGACAGACTGCAGGGTATTGCACCATGCACTAAGAAAAAAAGGCAGGGCACAGCATTGGGTGAGAAAGGAAGTAATGGATCGAAATGTCCTACTCTACAGAAAAAGATGAATAGATGATTCAATATCTGCGCAGGGGTAATTGAGGATTAAATAAGTGGGACAGGATTTCTGAAAGTCTTTTCCAAATAGGAACACAATCTGGCAAAATAAACCATGTTCCAAGACAGGTCCATTCTTTTTACCCCTAAACAAGTTCTTACAATCAAAAACTATTTGAAAAGGTGTTTTAATCCCTGCATGTGGAGCAATAAGAAAAATATGCATCACTGCAAACTATTGTGGACATGGAGCAACATAAACATCCCATTGGAGTTTCTGACCTACCGTCGCAAGTGTAACATGTATCACGCCTTCCAGCTTTAATTTTTTCCCACCATCTCTTGAGAAAAAAGTTTTACATTTTTATGTACTCAACTTTCTAGATAATTCTCTCCTGGACTTTTGCACACTGTTGTTTAAACAAGCAACGTACCCTCAGGAAACATGCAGAGAAAATACTCAGTTTGTCTGGCTGCTAGTATAAAACAATAACCCTCTAAAGACTTAAAAGATAGCTAATATACTTCCTCTATTTCAATATGTACTGCCAATGCTCTTAAGCTTGAGTGTGCTGCTATTGTGCCACCATTGACTGTTACTGGTAGGTTGGTCAATTGGTCCGGATCTGTGGTAGCTCACTCCTTGGCATGTCTGAAGCTATAGGGAGTTTTGTAAGTACTTCCATTATTGTAGATGTAGGACTTATATCTAAGGACATGAAGATAGATACACACAACTGTTTAATAAGTCAGCTTTAGATTACATTAAATGGGAACATGTTTAATAAAATGTAAGAATGAAAATATGAAGAAGTAGCTTCAGCTTGAGGCATTGGAAGCTAGAATTCCTACAGTAGTTTGTGCTGTCTCCTTAGCAACAGATGCTAACCTGATGCAGGCATTTCAGACTTTAGCAAAGCAGGGATCAGATTCAATTGTAATTCAAATTGAAAATGTTACAGATAGATAATATATGACTCAAAACAGCAAGCACGATGGGATATTCCAGCAATAGCTCACGACAGGAGTAAACGAGTGGGACAGGATTTCTGAATATCAGGCAGTTTGCTTTTCAGCCCAACTGTATACAGTTTTTCTCAGACGTGGAGGGATACTGACTTGTTGTGAATAGTAACTACAATTCTACCCGTGGTATACGCTCAGTATATCACGGCTAAGAACCAATCAGATTGCTTGATTTGACTTGTCCACTTTATAAAAGAGGGTATTCCGCAAGAGAGAACAATTACGGAGTTGAACCGCTCCTCCTTTGCGTCGAAAGGAGAGAGTTGAGGTGGTTCGGACACCTAGTAAGGATGCCACCTGGGCGCCTCCCTAGGGAGGTGTTCCAGGCACGTCCAGCTGGGAAGAGACCAAGGGGCAGACCTAGGACCAGGTGGAGGGATTATATCTCTTCGCTGGCCTGGGAGCGCCTTGGGATCCCCCAGTCAGAGCTGGTTGATGTGGCCAGGGAAAAGAAAGTGTGTGGCTCTCTGCTGGAACTGCTACCCCCGCGACCCGACCACGGATAAGTGGGAGAATATGGATGGATGGAGAACAATTACCCTCAAACTAAAGTGTTAGATAATGTAAGTTACACAAGCCTAACCTACTTTAAATGTGATTTAAGGTATCTGGTAGCATTAAAGGCATTCTGTTTACTGGACAACAATCTGTTTACGGTGGTTTAGATAAACTCAATGATAACCCCCTCTGATATTTTAATACACGGCATCAAATTTAATTCTGCCCCCATCCCCCACAAATGAACGAAATAAACTGTGGGCCCTCTACAATGCTTTTTTCTCCCAATAAACGTATAGGATCAATGCTTTTCTCAACTATGCCCTTTAGGATGATGTCAAATGAGTAAAAAATCAGATGACAAAGACTTAAGTGTGACAAAATGATAATTATATCCCTGCGAGTAGACAAACTAAAAGACACAGAGATCGCTGAATCCCACATTTTGGACATATTGGCATGTTGTACCTATTCCACTATGTCACATGCATAAACACTATAATCTATATGAATTGATGCATTTAGTTTAGAGATTAAACCTAAAATAAATCCTCTTATGCTCATGTATCCTTATCTGTCATTACTCAAACAACCTCACCTGGATGAAATATTAGCTCATTACTGTATGATGCTCTGCTATAACTCTGTGCTTTTCTGAAAATGTCAGAAAGAAGGGGGATGAGAGGAGGAGAAAGACTTGGAGGTAGGGGAGAGATGGAATAAATACCCGACTGTTTTCCCCTCAACAGAAATAAACAAGGCGTTCACTTGTCAGCCTGAAAGAGAAGGGCACACTGTTTATGCAGAGCAAAAGAGAGAGAGACCGCACACAGACACACAAATGTGCATAAAGGGGGACAGAAAAAATATTTGCGTGTATATTCTTGACACCTTGAGAAGCATTTTATATGTAGGCCTTCCTTTGTTTGGCTGTGTGGGCCTAAATTACAGTACAGCTACTTTAAAGCATTTTAAGCACAAATTCTACTACCTTAATCTCCAAAATGACAAAAAATCTATCATAAAAGGTAAACGTCAAGGCCACCGTCCATTTACTTGTTCTGTAGCTACATAAGAAATGTTTGGACTTGAAAACCTCGGCATGACAATGGATGCATTTTTTATGTATTACTTATGAGATGGCTGTTTGCTTCTCAGGACGAAAGAGAAAAAGTTTAGAGGGAGAAAGAGCACCTCAAAAATCAGTTCAGTCCCTATAGTTTGTGTTTTTCTCCCATTCTTTTTATTTTACAGCCTGCAATGTTGTATTCAGGGTACTTGAGTGTGCAAGCGACTGAAGCTATAACAATATATTTCATTTTTTGGAAAGGCTGCATACTGACATATATTGTGTTTTCAACTTGGCAGCAGAGATGTACAGTATGACAGAGGATGAATGAGCTGTAGTGCGAACACTCAACTGTCAATCTGTGGTCATACACAAGAGCTTTGTCCACACGAGTGGGTGGGGGAGAATATATCAAGGCTAGAACGACTTTCAACTGAAATGTATATGAGATTCAAATTACATTCTCTTTTTTCCTCTATACTTTCCTTTCCCGCACACCTCTCCCTCATCCTTTGTCTTCTGGGAGCCTTAGTCAGCTAAGCTCAGATGTAAAACGAATTGCTTATCTCTCTGTCTCTCTCTCTTTCTCTCTCACACACACACACAAAAACACACACACTGGAAAAACACAAACACACACACATTCTTAGCCATAGGGCAGTTGAATAGGTATAAAACTAAAACTGAAGAAATCCCGTATAGGGATTAGTTTGAATGATAAGGGCACAGTTCTACATTTTGAGAAGTATGCTTATTTGCTTTGAGTTGGGGGAATGATTGGCGCCTTTCTTTTATATGTCTGTAAAAATAAAGCTAGGTTAGCTTAGCTTAAAATCTGTCTAGGAGCACATATAAGGCTCACGTGTTAACCTGTTAAGCACTGAGCCTGTTTTTCAGGTCTCAGGCTCGAAAATGACATTCCCAGAACAAATGAGCATATCTTCCCTTCTAAAAGGGGAAAATTAATAATCTTTTTTCTCAAAGTAATGATACACCTGTGAGTTGGATGTAAAAAAAGTCAGAATCAATATAGATGTTTTTTATTTTAAAGAAAATTCAGATTGAACATAGTACAAAACTGTAGATTATGGTGTCCGTCCAAAAGTTCTTTTTTACTTATAGTGAAAACTACCCTTGGATGATGCTAAGGTAGACTAAAAGCTTTAGGAATCCAAAGTACAACATATAATAAGTACCCTGTATCAAGATTGATGCAAAACAAGTGATATTTGACCTTTTTAGAGAGGTTTAGCAAAATAAACACCTCTGAGGTGATTTGGGTGGAATTGGCCATTTTTACCATTTCTCTGGAACCCATTGGTCGATTTTGGTGATTGACATCTCTTTTTGACCGTTAGAGCCAATAGAATCGAAGGGGAATTTCCACATACACACACACTTTACCATTGAGAAATGAGAGCTATGCGCACACAGTTTTGCATGAGAGCGAACCGATCTCTCGCTCTGACATCTGGAAACGGAAAGCAGGTTTATTGCTTATGGATTATCAGAAATCATTTCAAAGTGACACAGACACATTGGATTAACCTATGGATTAACTTCAGCAGCGTTTTTATTGTTTTAATGACATTGAAGACCACTTTTGACCAGACAACGACAAAGGTGAGCCATTTTGCCGTTTTTAGCTACCTAGCGCCACATGTTTTGATGTCTGTTTTTGATAATATCTTCGCAAGTTCTTATCATGGAGTGATGATGCATGTACCGATCGATTCTGTGTCATCTCACGATGCGAATCGATGGGTTGGGCGTGCAGCTATGATAAGTAATAAGGGTGTTATGAGTGAGTTTCTGTGCAGTAATGTGTTAGCATTTTTTCGCTCGTGGCTAATTCATAGGCTCAGCGCTAGCTTTCTGGTTTTTTTTTTTTTTTAAAACAGAAAAAAAGATCAGTTAGCTGAGTCTCTTCCCGTTACATGGATATAAAACATTCATAGTTTATTGAATATTAAGATGCCCTCAGACGCTGTTTCCTGCAGATGACGCGTTTTCCCCCCAGGTATCGGGGGGGGGGGGGCGGTGCTTAACAGGTTAAAACAAAAGTGGTGGTTTTACAGGGGATAATGTGCCTGACTTTTGCTTTCCTAAAAGTCCTGGTGTCTTGAGTAGGCACCAATCGTAACGCCAGGTTAATGACTGCGAAGTCACTGGTAGTTGCTCATACTATGTCCGTTTTAACTAAAGCCTGATATAGCTTGCTGTAGTTCTCTGAGACACAGATCTCCGTTTTAAATCACACCATTTCATTTGCCGACATGTTCCTTTATTACCATTAACACTGACACTGTAGGGGTGTAGTCAATCACACCGGGTATTACAAGCAAATGAGTGAATCTTGATGAAACACTATTCCTAAAAAAAAAAAAAAGCCGGGCTATTCATGCAACTGTTAGTACAGGAAGTGAGTAAGAAAAGAGCCATTAGCTGAGAGAGGGTTGAATAAAAATAAGAGACGAGGGGGGTAAAATAAAACATGCAGGATTCTGTTCCTTACAAGACTTGAAACTCACATTGCTGTTTTCAAACAGTGTCTCCAGTGAGACAGAGTGAGAGGAACGAACAACAACATGGCATTGCCCTTGGCATTGCAAAACAATGGATATGCACATGAACAAATTCAGACTGCACTTTCAAAATACCAAGAGCTAAGGTACAGAAAGTGAGAGTGGAGCAGAGAAAATAAGTAGGTGAGGGAAGAATAAGAGAAGGGCAGGCACGCTGAAAATAGCAGAAATGGAAGAAAAATAATGATGCAAAACAAGAGGCGGTCAGGTGGGCCTGATAAGCGCTTGAGAGGAATAGATGTCAAGTCAAGCAGTAAGAGATCCCGACAAGGAGGAGGTAACAGAGAAAGCGGAAAGAGAGAGTTCACTTATGATGCCAGCAAACCAAGTAGGGGAACATGAAGGACACATCTGTCTGCTATCTACTTTAATCATTTTGTCGCAGTGGCTAAATAAAAACCTTAACAACACTATTTGCAAATTAACCTTTACATGTGTTATACTCCACTGGATGCTATGTGCTATTGACGTGTGTGTATGTGTTAGGAAATGTCCGTGTGTGTGTTAACACGCCGGCATATGTCTTGTGGGAGTCCTCAGGGCATCCCATAAAGCATAGAGATGCCATTTCTCACAAAGGAGGTCAGCAAGAGCCCTCTCTCTCACTCACTCTCTCTCACACACACACACACACACACACACACACACACACACACACACACACACACACACACACACACACACACACACACACACACACACACACACACACACACACACACACACACACACACACACACACACACACACACACACACACACACACACACACACACACACACACACACACACACACACACACACACACACACACACACACACACACACACACACACACAGGAGGGAAAGAGCAGGACAGGGAACAAGTAGAAACAACAGTACTGAAAAAGAGAAAAAGAACGCAAAGCAGGTAAACTGTGGCCATCTTTCACCTGTCTTCTGCCCACTCCTCTACCAAGTTATTCTACCTCTATCTCCCTGTCCTCTTTTCACTTTGAGGCTCTCTATCTTTCTTTCTCTCGCTGCCTCTGCCTGCGTCCATTGTGGGCTGCATGTCAGAGCTCCGCTGGCTGTCCTGTCTTTGATTAGCTGTGATCTATGAGCTCGATGAAAGAAAGGAATAAGGAAAAGTGAGTGAAAGCAGCAAAGATGTGCAGAAAGAGGTAAGAGGATGAGCTCTCCCAGCTGATGGATATGACTGTGGTCAAGTTAGGATCTGAGTGAGAGAGAGAGAGACTGATGCGTCACCCAGCACACATTTGCATCACTCACTCTGCTTTATTTGCTGCAGTTTTCATCCATTTTGTTCCTGGTTCCTCAATCCACCACCTTAGTTCTCCTTCTCCTCCCCTTCTGCCCCTCCTCGGCTGATCTCCCACCCACCCTTGCTCCTTCCAAGCATGTACATCTTTGGGTCACGGGTCATTAAGTCGGCTCCAGGGGATGTGTCGGAACAGGATATCTCTCATATTGCCCTGCCCCCACCGCGATACTAAAACACAAATACTCAAAATCACATGCACGTCCCTCACCAGACATGCACACACAGACACACAGACACACACACACACACACACACACACACACACACACACACGTTTGATTCACTTTTTTCGTGTTGTTTCTTCTTTACCTTATCTACTTGGTATGTTGGGCAAAATTGCAGAGTCGGATATTTGACTATAAAATGGTATGGACATGTTCAGTGACAACAGCAAAAGGGTATAATGTAGTAGAAATATTTTTGTAATAATCGTTGAAAATAAATAAGACTTTAAAATGGGTACCCTGTGGAGTTCTTGACCAATCGTATGCGTGTCCCTGTTTTGTTTGTATTGTGCACGAGCAAGCATGCGTTCGGCATTACTCACATTCTGCCGTGGGTTTCACGCTATTCTGTTGATTAACAGTTGGGGGTGGTAATGCGTGATGAAAGGTAATAAGGAAGAAGACCACAAGCTATTAAACATGCTGGTAAGTAATTCAGGGTTTAAAACATTTTTAAGAGATACACTGAGCAAATTTGCGAGGCCTCAACCTACACAAATACTGTGTATATATATATATGATCTGATTGTGTTCATTTTAAAGTAAAGCTTCAGGACATACCTATTTGATGTTTTGTGCTTGTGTCCGTTTAAACTGACAGAGCATTTTATCTTCAGTAAAGGTCACACAAATTCTCGCTTTAGCTCAGGCACATGTGGCAAACACTGTCGGACTCGTTCAGATGCCTGCTTGCAAATGTATACACAACGTGCGTAACATGCGCACACACACACAAACACTGTCAATGCAATGTGGTGTCGGTGGGATAATTAAAATAAGACATTGACTGTATTCTTCATTATGTGTGTCATCTTCACTTACTGTGCTTTCTTATTGACACCACCCAACCCCCAACTCCTGACACACACACACACACACACACACACACACACACACACACACACACACACACGCACACACGCACACACACATTCTCACCCCATCCTAAAAGTCACATGCATTTTTAAGTCAAGTCATGATCCCTAGTGATTGCCTCAAGTATAGATTTGATTGTCTGAACCCCCATCATGTATTTCCCCCTAATTAGGTTCTTAAAGTTGAGGCACCCTCGCTGTTTGAGGAAGAGGGTGTTGGCGAGCAGATCACGGTGGGTGATGAGTAATGCTCTGACGTCGGTTCTGCATTTGGCAAAATATCTGACAGCAATTCTGTCGGCTGGCATGTACTTACACTATTATTATAAAGAACATATGCAGGAAGTGATGAAGTGATGAAGCACATATGTATTCAGTCAGAACGATGCAGACGCACTGCAGCGCCGCAAACACTTTAAGCTTGTGCACAAACTGCAAAGACTATACGGCATAAAATAAAAGCATATCGGTCGGCAGGTCAAAAACAAACACACATATTCACATGCATGTATCCGCACACACCTTGGCTGAGTGTGGTTAATGAATAACTAACTTGCAGAGAGGAAAGGGAGCCATCTTCTCTGAGTAAGTCCAAATGAATTTGCCGAAGCGCTATGCAAATGTTCCCTGGGCTAACGAGACTGCCTGCATGATTGGAGTGCCATTGAAATTCTCCTCGTGCACTCTCTCACTTCCTACCTCCCTCCCTCCTTCAATCTCCCCCTCCATCTCTCCCGCCATTTCAATCTCTAAACAGAACATCCATGTTCCTCTGCGTGTACAGTGTCTGTCTGTCTCTCTGCGAATTTAGCTCTCAGTGTATCTTAAAAGCTACAAATCAACATTTCCCTTCTAAAACCCTCATATCATGTCAACCACCCAAATACTCACTGCGGCCCTATCAGTGCCTGGACAGCAGTGAATGCCCCTGTGTGTTACTTTGTGTGTTACGTCTCACTAACGTACACACAAACACACACACAGAGAGTCCGCTCAAAACAGAGCGCGCTCAGAGTCGCTCTGCACCTGTTCTCTCTGTAAAACATCCAAACACGAGTGCTGAATAAATAACCAAACCTAACACAAATAACTGCCAGGTTCACACACACACACACCACAGCCTGTAAACACACATCAATAAGTAAACACCACCTATTTCCCCTTAACAACTGCCCCCTGCCTTACTTCCCCCTACCCCTCACACTAGACAAAAACTGCTAACATCCCAAAGACAAATACACATAGATGTGCACTATATGTCTAATGGTTAATGGTCAGAGCAGGGATACGACAAAAAAAAGTCTAACAGAGAAAGAGAGGGCAGGTGGGGGGGGGGGGATTAAGCACTTGTCAGATGCATCTTTAATGGCAGGACACAGCGTCTTTAGAGCCCCTCGTCCTCCCTAGGGTGCTGGGGACAACAAGAAAGACACACTCACCTCTCTCTTTGTCCATCTGCCTCTCATACATCCTCATATACCTACCGTCTCATTCCATCATCCCTCCTTCCTATGCCCATTTTGCCATCTGCATAATTTAGCATGTCATGCTTTTGTGCCACTCTGTCCTTATTTTTCTGCCTATTCTGCCATTTTTTGTGCCTATCTGTTGTTCACTTTCAGGTTAGATGGAGTGGAAGGAAAACACGATGCTTTGTCACTTCATCTCCTAATAAGTGCCTCTAGAAAGGAAGCGTGAGAGACAGAGATAAAGTGAAGAGAAGAGTCGATAGACAGAAGGGTGGAGAGAGTACAGGGCCTCTGCAGAGTGGCCACAAAATGGAGACTGGGACAGAAGCTGCAGCAGCTGTGGTGACGCTACACTTCACAGAGAGAGAGAGGCAGTGTGTGTGAAGAGAAGGGGATTAAACAACCTCAATCAATGAATGCAAAAACACAGACATCACAATTTTCTACACCCTATACTCTCCCTCTCTTTCCCACTGTATCGACCAATCAATGATTCAATTAGTAGATAATCAATCAATAAATCAATATTTCTCCCGTGGTACTCATTCTGAAGCATCTGCATGTAATAGCCAAGAAGTGTGGAAGTATAATTGTACCATGTCAGACATATTGTTTGAATCTACAGACACTTTTGAACAAGTTATGATTCAATATATTTGTAAAATGCTTTATATCTTTTTTTCTTAAAATAGAAACAACTTTTTTTCAAGCAGCAGATTGTTTAAAAATCTAATGCTAAAGCAGGACAATAAAGTCCAATAATCCTTAGGCTGATTTAATTCTGTAGTAGCTGTCAATGTTATCTTTAGCATTTAATGAAGCTAATTAGGAGTCACTAGTTTATTATATTCAAAGATATATTTGATGTAATTTCCATAAACATTAAAGGTGGGGTAGGTAATTCACTTCAGAAACACTTTTTGTTATATTCCATGGAATGCTCTTAACATCCCGATAGCAATGAATACATTAATGCTTTGACAATAAATACATACAAAAAATGTCATCTGTGGAAGCCGTGGCGCTGTAAAAAGCACGACCAATTATTTTAGCCGGCCCGGCTAAAATAACTGGAAGACCTACCTGCCTGTCAGCCTTCCATCTCGTGCACGAACTAATCTCGTGCCCTCATAGAGAGGCGAAGTCCCGCCCATCTACTTCCGACCCATGGGACCTTATTTCGGAAAGATTATGTATTGAAGGCAACGGGGAGAGAAAGATTATCTTTCGATCCCGTTTGAATTGTACCACGAATTACACACATGATGTTTGTCAATCTTAAAAAATAATTTCCACGTCAAAAAAGTCACAGTTTGTCTTAAAATTGTTGAAATATAAGACTATGAAAAATACGCAACTAGAAAGACTACAAATCCCAGAATCCCGGTCCCGACTAACTCCCCTTTTGTGTATGTACAGTTCTCAACATGCCCAGACTTGTAGTGATTTTCATCTCTTTTAATACTTTTCGCCTCATTCTGAAAGAAAGAAGTGAAATGTGCCAACGTGACGGCCGTCTTGGTGTGTGGTGCGAGACGGGAGATGTAGTTCATTGAGCGGTTTCACACACAAAAAAGTGTTACTTCACAGTTGTACGACACATTTTTATTCTTTTGATTTACAAAATTATCTTTTAAATTGACAAACATCATATGTGTAATTTGTGGTACAATTCAAACAGGATCGAAAGATAATCTTTCTCTCGCCATTGACTTCAATACATACTTTTTCCGAAATAAAGTCCCATGGAGATCCCCCGGAAAGAGAGGGACTTCGCCACTCTATTGGTCATGTGCGCGTTCGTGTGTGTTGGAGGAGGGGCTCTGTGAGGAAGTTTGAAGGAAGGGGCAGATTTTTTTTTCGGCTGCGTAGTTTCAAATTCTAGCGCACTCGAGCTGGTTTCTCCATTCTTACCTACCCTACCTTTAAGGTTTGCTTCTGAAGAAATGTAGTTCAAAAAGCTATATCCAACTAAGTGTACAGTATTGGTCCAATTTCTCCTCCCATAAGAGAACTGAGCTCTGAATGTTTCTATTACATTGTTGTTGTTCATGTGCATTTGGATAACATCAGTATTGTATGAGGATAACATCAGTATGTCTTGAAGACCAACAGAGTAATATTTGCTTGTGTGTATATTGGCTCTGATATATGAGGCTGACACCAATACTTATATTTGAGTTTGGAAGTATGTATCTGCTAATAGTCATCAAGGTTGTTTGTTATGATTATGTAATGGTAAGATTCTGCCTAAATGTCTTAGGGCATATATTTAGCATGTCTGTAATTTGATCTCCTTTATACATATTCATTGACATATACACACATATTGATTTATCTGCAATAAGAGGATATTTGCCAAAGGTTGGCCCAGTTAATGTTTTGCTTTGCTCTTGTTATTAATAAACAGGCCCATCTATAAACCAGAAAGAGTGATAGATGGAAGGGAAAGTGTTTAAATCACCGCATTTGGAGAGAAAAAATATAAATTCTCCTGACAGTGATGACATGTATATCTAGGCTACCTTTCACTAAAGTGTACACGTGTGTGCGTGTGTGCGTGTGTGTGTGTGTGTGTGTGTGTGTGTGTGTGTGTGTGTGTGTGTGTGTGTGTGTGTGTGTGTGTGTGTGTGTGTGTGTGTGTGTGTGTGTGTGTGTGTGTGTGTGTGTGTGTGTGTGTGTGTGTGTGTGTGTGTGTGTGTGTGTTAGAGAGAGAGCTGCGCCTGTGGTGATGCACTAATAAAAATCAGGCAGCGATGCATCCTCACACCTTCCTCATTCCGCCCGCCGGTTCGCATCCGTTACCATGGTGACCAGATAAAACTCACACTGTTTTAAGCTCCAACTGGAGGAGGAGATGGATACTGACAAAGTGACACACAGACACACAGACACACACACACACACACACAAACAAACACACAGATGAAGTTCCTTCATACACACACATCCGTCAACAGAGCATCCTCTTTCAGTTCCCTAAATGACAAGCAAACAAATGCTAATTTTCTAACCAACAGCAACACCGGCAAACCTTCAATTAGAGCAAGAGACATGGCTAGATAGAGAGATAGCGGGGGGGTATGACAGGGGAGTAAAAACCAGGAAAGCCAGTCTGCACACAAAGCCCTCCCCTGTTTGACTGTCTGCCTATCTTTCTATCTATCCGTCTACTCCCCCCCGCATTGCTGCGTGAACGGGCCTCAACGCAAACAGATTTGGCTGTCAAATACTGACACGACACCCAGGCAGGGTCGTCTCGCAGTGAGGCCAGCTGTCAGCAAACACCCTCCTGCCTCTTCATCAAAGCCCATTCAAACTCAGCTTTATTGACCAACACAGCCGTCTGTGTGACATGTGTCATCCTGTCAAGCCAATACCTTGGCATACACTGTCCCTAATAAATGGCAAACCACTAGAGCATCTCGAGTGCTATCGAAAGAGAGAAAGCTGTACATGCCATCAGGAGCTGATAGATGGAGTCGATGGATGGATGGACGAGGTGTGTGTTGGAGTGTAGTGGGGTGAGAGGAGCGCACACATGCACTGTGTGTGTGTGTGTGTGTGTGTGTGTGTGTGTGTGTGTGTGTGTGTGTGTGTGTGTGTGTGTGTGTGTGTGTGTGTGTGCATGCACGCACGCGCGTGTGTGTGTGTGTGTGTGTGTGTGTGTGTGTGTGTGTGTGTGTGTGTGTGTGTGTGTGTGTGTGTGTGTGTGTGTGTGTGTGTGTGTGTGGTCATGATGCTGAAACAGGCCACCAGTCTGTACCAGGGAGGGAAAGAGATGAGATGAGAGGAGGCTTCAAGCCAAAGATGGACGGGAAGAAGAAGAGGAGCACTGTGTTACTAATAAGACCTATTCATCAGCCCTGGTGAGAGAGATAGAGAGGGGGGGGGTGGAAGATACAAAACAAAAAACCTCTGAAATCTTTTTTTTTCTTTTATTTAAATGAGAGTTCAGTTTTTTTACAGCAGGATGATATTTCTATAAGAAATGGAATAATGATTATTTTTTCGATTAATTCATCAAACACCAGAGAATAATTCAAATGTATGGAGACAAATAAATGTTTTGCATAAAATTATTGATCACGACATTCTTTAATATATATAAATATAACATATGTTCATGGAGCGTTTTTCTGTATATTACATTTTTTTCAAGCATACGGATGACTTGTCCTGATCAGCTTAGTCACAAGCTGGTTATGTGAGTGTGTGTGTGTGTGTGTGTGTGTGTGTGTGTGTGTGTGTGTGTGTGTGTGTGTGTGTGTGTGTGTGTGTGTTCACACACATGCTCTTACTTGTTCATATGTGCATGTTTTACCATCAAACTGACTGGCCTGCTCTCAGCACTATCACACTGAGGGATCCGTGACAAGAGAGAGGGAATCCAACAGCAAGCTCTATCGATCCAGACTGGAAACCCCCCTCAGGCCACACACACACACACACACACACACACACACACACACACACACACACACACACACACACACACACACACACACACACACACACACACACACACACACACACACACACACACACACACACACACACACACACACACACACACACACACACACACACACACACACACACACACACACACACACTACAGCTGTGCTGGATCAATGAGTGCTCCCGTGTGAAGGACAGAGCCATACCAAGTGGCGCACACACACACACCTCTATTCACACACTATTGAGAGGGATGAAAGGGGTTCTCGGTATCAGAGAGTGAGATAAGGGGCAGAGGGAGCAATACGTATCATCTGACCTAAACAGTCTCATCTGACACCCTGCAATTTGCAAATGCTCCACGGAGCAAATGTTAACACTGCAACGCACAACCCTACACACACACACACACACACACACACACACACACACACACACACACACACACACACACACACACACACACACACACACACACACACACACACACACACACACACACACACACACACACACACACACACACACACACACACACACACACACACACGATGCACACATAGACACGACCTAGAGCAGCATGTAAAAGGTTCAGTTTCAAACTAATGTTATCATTCCTTATTACACATTGAATGATTTGAATAGAGGATCAGACAAAGCAGAGAGAACAGCTTCAGACAAGGCAGACCCCTAGAGGTGTGGCTGCTCTCTTTTGGGTGACTGTGATGAGCAGCTAAACAGATCCATCACTCATCAAATTAGATCTCTCACACACACACACACACACACACACACACACACACACACACACACACACACACACACACACACACACACACACACACACACACACACACACACACACACACACACACACACACACACACACACACACACACACACACACACACACACACACACACACACACACACACACACAAGACTGCTAATGTCTGATTTATCTCTGCAACACAGCTATGAGACACTGCCTGAGTGAGGGTCCAGAGCTCTGCCAAGCAAAAGCCATATAATCAGACTTATATAACTCAGGTGGTCACACGCATTGAGTTTGCTGTGAAATTTCAGCGAGACTAACTATTTGGGGCCTGGTGTGTTTTTGTTGAAACTAATGACTGCCATTGGCTGAATTTCCTACCTGGGACGATGGAGACGGTGTCTTTCTCCCAGGACACCACGCTGACGTACTCCTGGACTGCTGAGGGGATGAGGCACTTGAACACGGCGACATTGCCCCGCATGGAGCGCTCGTCGGCCACTCGCACTGTGTAGGGCTCCCTGAACACTGAGGTGTGGATAAAAGAACAGAAGTTAGTCGAGGTGAGAGTATGTCACAGTAAGGGAGAACAAGGTTTTAACTGTTGACAAGATTGTAAGAGTTAAAACTGTTTTAGTGTATGTTTCTGATTAAATGGGGCTCCAAGTAATTTGGAGAATAGTTAAAAATGTCCATCACAATTTCCAAGAGCACAAGATTATGTATCAACTTGCTTGCATTGTCAGATCTACAGTCTAAAACCCAAATGTTTTCAATTGCTAATGATATAAAACACCAGAATTCATTGAATGTACACATTTGTAAAGCTGGAACCAGCACATGTTCAGAATGTTATGCCTTAAGGAAAACAAATCAATGGAAGATGGTGTTGATGTTACTTTGCAACCTTACATTTCGGCAAAAATTAATGGTAGCAATGACTTTTTCCCAATTCAATCAATTGACCAAAGCATAAGGTGACATCTTTCCCAAATGTCTTGGATGTGTCTTAAAGACGCTGAGAACAGCAAAACATTTAGTTTAATAAATACATAAATAAATAATCCATTATAAATCATTGTTTTGAATTATTCCATTCATTCATTATTGTCCTGTAAATTACTAGATTGATACATCAACCAATTGTTATACTGTAAAAGCCTCTTTAATTTTCACACTGTACAACTGACATCCTCTTGTCCCGTTTAACCCTTAGTAAAAGCCGGGGCAGGTCTTGTAAACAAACTTGCCTGGTGTCCTCTTCAACCCCATTAAGCAAGCATCTCCCTCCCTCGCCCCAGATTCTAAGTCACACTATGATTATAAGGAAGGTTGACACAGAGCTGCTTTGAAGGGGATACACAGTGAGTGGCCCTTGGCCTTTTAAAGTACAACGCCACAGATGCTATGCGACGGCGAGGAGTGGAGGGTTGCTCATGGCCGATGGTCCTGTCACATGCAGGCGCAAGGCATCAAAAACACACACCCTGCACATGGCATGCAGAGCACTAGACTGTGAGTCTGTGTCAGTGTACAGAAAGGATGGTGGTGATTAAGACAGGCTTAATGATGAAAACAGTAGCCTGTAGCTAACCAAAGTTAACTACAGTTAACTACGTCACATTAAGATAAGGGAGAAAAGCAAAATGCTGAATCAGAGCATACATTTTCATTAAATAAATTAAGTAAAGTGAAATTAAATAATTGATTATTTGAGTTACCAGGAGAGACGGGTAGTTCAAGGGCATGCTAGCTTGACTCAATGAACACGGGCCTGTGAATTTGTATTAAGGGGCATTGCCACATTGTTGTCACTTTAACAAAAAACAGGCTACATGACATGAGAAGGATGAAAGAAAAATTACAGAAATCAGATGGGGTATCAGAATGGCTGATGTTGGGGAGTGTTTCTGGCATCACAATCTAACACTGCTATTCAACCATGCTTCCGTTGGAAATGAGGACAGTAATGGTTTAACAATGTAAAACACACACACACACACACACACACACACACACACACACACACCCCCAACACAGGGAGTTGCCCCGCCCTCCCGTGTTTTCGCTCTCTCCCCCAGCTCTCCAGTGATATAATTAACGCCTAGCCCGAAGGCCAGTTTCCTTGGTCATTAATAATGCTTTATGCCAGCCGCCACTGTCACTGGAACCCAGTGGAACCAAAGCCGATGTCCTTGCCCAAATGGTGGGGAGTCTTTCACCTTAGGTCCTAGGTTTAATTTCCCAAGTCTTTCTCTGATTCCATCCATTGCTTTTACACTGTTCTACTTTTTCCTAATTGGCTGAACCTTGGACCCTTTATTTATTCTTTGCCGACTCATGACGGGCTATGAGTACACTGGAGTAAAGCAGGGACTATTCTTTTAGCAGCATTTAAAATGTAACCTTGCATTATATACTATGTGTAACAATGCCAAACATAAATGAGGGTTATACCATTGGATTCTGGGTCTTGAGAACACCAATTGTGGTGTTACTGATGATACTTTGTGCCTCAACTAAATGAATGGTTGAAGTAAGTTGTCCTCTGGAGAGCATATCACTTCTCACTATGGCCACCTCACACTCAGGACACTAATGTGAGCTGAAATCTCATTTGTAAACAAGTCAAAGCTAAAGCACAAATAATTCCAAACAAGTCCTCATTTCAATTATTCATTCAAACAGCCCCTGCTTCTCATTGATGTGATCTACCTACAGATCAATATCCAGGATCGACTGAGTAGCTCCAGCTATTGTGGCCCAGACAATTCTTTCAATCATTTATTTACTCTCTGATTGACCCTGCTGCCTCTTGTCAATATCTGGGCAAATCCCAAATGCCCACTGTGCCTCTCATAGAGTGTTTAAAACCAGTCCGACAGCTAGTAAAGGATTGTTGCAATGATGACAGAAAGCACATGCTAATTTAGTGAGGTTCAAATCCAGTCAAGGTCACTTCAGGTTTGTTCTTCCTGTGCTTTGACCCCGGCTTTTTCTACACTTGTTAACCTCTAATAAAAGTGTTGTCCGACCACACTTCTCCTAATTCAAACCAGCCAAATAAGCCCTAGATGGCAACCAGCTCCAATAAGAGGCAAATGTTCTGATAGCATTTTCATTTAACACACGTTCCTCCTCCAAGATATGAAAGACAGAGAGGATAGAAAAACATTACATATTCATTATCTTCAGCCTTGTGACAGGATGTAAATGCTAGCCCAACTGATTTGTGTGTAAATTGCACTCCCCCTCATCGCATGCGCAGCAGAATCATTAGGATGTTACTGATGCCTGACTATATGCAGCCTGGTTGCCTAGGAACGAGCTAAAACACGGGTCTGGTGCACTGGGCGCACTGGGAAGCAAGTCTTGTATCACTGTCGCTTCAATAATTAACGACGGGGAAACCAAATACTGCATTTACTTATTCATAAAGCGAGCAGCAAAAACACAGAGAAGGCGAAAGAGAAAAATAATGACATACAAGGGGAATAAAAGGATGCTGGTTTCATTATTAAATGGATAGCATAAGAAAAGCAGACCTTGTGTGTCAGGTTCAGGGACCCTTCTTATAGTATTAGTAAGGAAATGTCAGCCAGAGATACGATGAGGAGGGCAGATGGAGGAGAGCGATCTAAACACCTGCTGTCTTGGCCCGGGCCTACATTGGTTTGGGTGTCATGCTGGGAACAAAGGGGAGCTGAGGTGAGCTCATTGAACAAGTGTCCTCAATTTTCTTTTATTAACTTTGAGTAAAGAGGACTTGGGTGCACAGGGCTTTGAAATCCTCAGACTCTTATAGCACTTCTGACATAATGTGTATCCCTAAAGATGGATGTGAAGAAATGCATTTGGAAAAGATGCTCAGATGTGAAAGGTGATGGGATCCTTTAAATAGAGAAAGGCCTTATATATTCTGCTGAATGTTTTACAAACACACAGAGAGCTGTAAGGCTTACAATCCAATTCACAAAAATGGCCTAATACAGATTTTTTTGTCAATGTGAAATTGATTTTTCACCACCTTTTTTTCCTTGAAAATACTCAGATTATCCTTCTGAAGGGAGAATAGTTGAGGATGATGTGTAAACTTTGACAGTTTCAAAACTGGTAGGAGTCACAACCTCCACAGATCATTACAGTCACATAAAGATAAAACTAACAACACGTTTATTTTTTAAGAAATTATTCCTCGTATGTATTTAACAATAATATTTGAAACATCAATATTTGTAGTGGTTTAAAAATCTAAAAGAAAAATAGATAAAATCTGCTAACACGCTGGTACGGTATGAGAATGAGTCCGGTTCAAAGACCATGATCGGGATGCCCATACAAATTGTATAATATTAATATCATATAAAATAACATTATGTCCTAAATTCATTTATTAATCAAAATGTGTGAGCTGTCTATCAAAACTTTAAAAATACAGATTAGCCCAAATGACACAGCCAAAAGAAAAAAGAGTACGGGAAAACAAGGAGACCACATAGTGATTTTCATAAATGCAGAGATTTCCAGACAGGTGCTAGTGCTATTATTGGCCCACAATCAGCATGCATGGGAAAGGGTGAGAAAGAGGGGGAGGGATGGAGAGAGATTTGAAGATGTGAAGAGAAGGAAGGACGAGACGGATGGCAAGGAGGAGTGGGGGTGGGGCAGATTTTTTGGGGGGGTGTCACACTGTGAGCTGTCAGCTGCCATCATTCTCCTGCGCCACCTGAGACAGGGAATGCCACACCCTGGCGCTCACGCCTCTGTCGCCCATGGCAACTGCAGTGTTGTGTATGTGTGTGAGCATGCACGTGAGCATGTGTGTGTTGCGTAGGACTCTGGAGGTAATGAGGTGCACACACATGCACGTGAGCCCTGGTTATGGAGCTGTAGAGTTGTGATTGCGTCAGCATTTAATTGATTAATTGTTGTAATTATTTGGGCAGGAAGGTCATCCCAACACCGAGGCTGGATAGA
Organism: Pseudochaenichthys georgianus; assembly: GCF_902827115.2. NCBI lineage: Eukaryota > Metazoa > Chordata > Actinopteri > Perciformes > Channichthyidae > Pseudochaenichthys > Pseudochaenichthys georgianus. The sequence goes on from NC_047515.1 coordinate 25,816,517, forward strand.
AGGTCACTCTCACGCTGGAGGGACTGTCCTCCTCTAGGGACCACACAGGCTATATGGGTGTGTGTGTGTAGAGAGAGAATGTGCGTGTGCGTGTGTCTGTGTTTGTGTGGTGAGGGAGACAATCCGGCAGCATTTTGGAGAATTTCTTTTTCTCGTATCCATGTGTGGGGTAGGGAACTGCTGACTGTCTCTTCATGCAGGATTGATCAACACAGTCAAAATGTCTGCCTGGCTATTACCATGACCTAAAAATCCACTTTTTTTTCTTGGTTCTGTTCACATCTTTCCATATCTGTAGCTGACTCTCCAAAAATCCTTCCTGCCAACACCCTGACAAAGAGCTGGCAACTAAACACCAAGAGCCAGCTTGACGAAAATGGCTGTGTGTGTGTGCATTTGTGTGCCTGTGTGTGCATGTGTGTGTGTGTGCGTGCGTGTAGTTAGGGGACTTCCAGTCCATGGACAGATGGAGAGACTGGGAGACAGGAGGCTTGCTGGCATGGGCTACACACAGGCTGGTGTGCATGTAAGTGTGTGAGTCTGAGTGGGTGCGTGCACGTGCATATGCGTGTGACCAAACATGCATGCTCGTCTGTTGTATACACGTGTATGCCGTGTGTACCACATTAGGTCATATGCATGTGTTCATAATGTTTATGTGTGTGCGTGATAAGTGTGAGAAGCAGCAGCAACATCTTCCCTCAGTGTGTTCAGCGCCTCTCTCCAGCTTTGACCTTGGCAGGGAGTGCGGACAGGTCAACAAACCAACTGTCTTTGTAGCTGCGTGTCTTCTAGTGGATCTTTAATACAAAGGGTCAAGATGCCGCACTTTGAGAAACTTCCCCCCCACTGAGAGAAGTTGTTGGTTGAAGATGCTAACATGACTGCCGTTAAGGTGACCATATTTTCAAATGCCGGACAGTAACTAGGTAATGCTGTCATGACGATTTCAATGACACAACATGTGCATCAAAGTAAAGTGCTCTATTATTATCTACTATTATAATAATTTAGCAAAGTGATGTATTTGGGAATTGCCAAAAAGATAACCTATAGCTTCTCTTGAAGGGGTCCGGGTTATTTCAGATTGAGCTTGAGAATTAAACTTTTTAACAGAAAGACTGTGTTACAAACTGGAGCTGTGTGGTTTAAAAGATGTGGGCTTTTATTTTACCAGGTAGGGATGATTTAATAAAAGACAATATTCAATTGCATTATGGGATTTGTGCTATCCACCACTTTAAAAGCATGATTGAGACAAGGGAATAATAATCAGGATATCTGAGCTGCAGATGTTTCTTATTTTGATTTGTCTCTTGTGAGTCACCCTTTTTAATGAAAGTCCAAACTAAATTATATCGCAGCATGTGTCCAGCAGGAGCCACCAGCACGGCATAAATTATTGACAATTTTGTCGGATATTGATTGAAAAATGTAGATTCTGATCCAACTAAAGATAGTGATTTAGAAGGGTATACTAACATGTAACCCTTAATAGTGTTAGCAAGTGAGATGTAGAGGCTACTGAGCTACAGAAGGTTAGCATAGAGCTGTGCCAAACTATTGTTGCACCTTGCTCTGGTTAATTTCCAGGCTGAAAGGGCCAATTTCCAGTTCCAGTACACTTTGACAGAGAGTTCCCAGTTCTGTCTTTGCAGTTTGAGGGAAGTTATACTTGATTCAAGAGACATCCAAAAGCTTAATTAGGGAAATGTCACAGTTCAAAATACCTTTAGAAAGCATGTGCAGACATCAACTATTTTGCGTCATTGGCTTAGTTTGCATCTATTGTTTTCAACCCTCACCTGCTTTGATGTGGATGCTTGGGCTACGAATCTTGCCGGCTTGGTTCTCAGCAGTGCAGAAATACTCGTTGTCATGGATAATGCTGTTATATGCGGAGGGGGAGAATGGGTAGAGCTGGAGGGTGCCGTTGGCGTGCACGTGGCGGATATGGGGCACGTCGTAAATGTCGTCTCCGGCAGCCAGGTACCAGCGCAGGACAGCATGGGGGGCGCCGCCCGCAGGGCAGGGCAGGGACACCCCCACCGAGCTGGAGAAGGTCACCCGCTGCAGGGAGGCGTTCACAAAGTACAGCCGCGTAGAGACAACATCCTCACTGTTGACTGATGGGATGAGAGAAAGCGAGACAGTCAGTTAGTTGGTGTAAGACATACAGGCAACATTCACATATGAGACTATGTCCTTAAAATGATTACGGAGTACAATAACACAAAACCCATAACTATTTTAGTACAAAAAGAATCAAAGTACATATAGCACTCAACCAGCCATATTTACAAGGATGAAACATCACAATGTAGGTATACAAATGTTAACAGTCACAATTTCAGTAATTATTTACTTAAACGAGTGCTTTGCAGATGTATGATACAACAATGTTGAGTATTTATTTTCTACATGTATGTTAAACTGGCTGACTAGTAAGGTAAGTGTTAAGGTAAGTTGTAAGGTATGGGATCAGGAAATCAGCCAACTAACTCAATGACAAAAAGTTTTTAACAATACAAATGATGACTTTATAACAGTACAGTACATTTTACACCAAATATGCTGAACTCCCCTCTAAATAAAAAGCATTTCATCAAAATTGGTACTTTACTTTGTCAGTAAATGTAAGATTGTTTAATAAAACATCTGGAAAGCAACCGACAATTTGAAAAATAAAGAAACAAACGGAATTTAGGGTATTTTCTTTACTGTATTGTTATTTTAGCAGTGAGTTCAAGGGAGCAATTGACAATATATTAGTGACATTCACTGGAAAATGGATATTTTTAACTGGGCAAGTCTCAAATCTCACAAAAAAATACCTCCTGATATAACTCAAACTCTCACAGGCAAACTCATAAAGTAGATATGTTTGATCTGGACATTCAGGTCACCTCCACCCAAACAACTTCCTCCCTGTGTGCCAAACTGCAGAAACCCATCTCATCCCATATGCATTATCCTAATATCTTTGATCCAATATGTGTATCCAGAGAGCCCTTTTGAAATCTGCCTCTCAATATCAGAGGAAATCGGGTCACATAACTCCTCAACCAAACGTATCTGTTCTGTTGACATCCTCCGTTATTCAGGGAAACAAAGAATTTACACTTGCTTGATAGCAAAGGCTGTCATATCCACTGAATGTAGTTCTCCATCTAAAGCCGAACAAGCCTGAGGAGCTGGATACCGCAGATGTTTGCTGTAAAACATTGTTATCGTGGCACAGATGAAGAGCTACAGCCAGATCCTGTCCTAGGGGAGACAGACCACCATATATCCTCGCTCTTAAATGCCCTCTTCCAGTTGAGAGTGGGGTAGTCATCTTTTCAGATCTGTGTGTTTCTGTGTATGTGTTTGCTGTGCTGGGGGTGTGAGGCCCTGTAAGATGTGCTGAGCTCAGCTTGGCTAGAGGCCAATAGAAAACCGATGTGGCCCGGGCCAGAGAAGTTTCTTCTCAGACAATGATACTTCATTAATCCCTTTTCCTGGATTGTGTCAACAATGCCTGGATTAACCCTATCTCTTTAATTCTCTATGCTCTGGGAGAAAATAGGATGTTGGCTTAGATACATCAATGAAGATATTAAGACACTATTAGATGTCATTTAGGCTCTAATTTCTACAGATCCTCTACATCAATGGACATAATAGCTATCAAATAAGAAACAGAAGCCCACTGGCTGTCTCTTTAAGCTCCTAATACATCTCAAAAACATGGATGAATGGTTGATATCAAAAGACAATTTCTATATCTGTTCTGTTCAGTATAAATAGGAACATTCAAGGACATAATGACATTAATAACATGGAATGAATAGGATGAATCACACGAGGAAAGGCTCAAAAGTAAAATGCAGGGATTAGGGATAAAAATCTCAATTGACACGGGGATTTTTCTTGTCTTCTATTGTCTGTTCTTTGATACTTTATGCATTGGTCTGAATCTTTCCATCTTCTCATTTTTGTCTTCTTAGTTTGCATTTCCAATCTGCCATCATTCTTTCACCCTAACCCCTTGAAGACACTGCCTCTCGTCTTTTTCTGCCACACAAGAGACAGGCAATGTTATGCGATTGGAATTTGTATGCCAGACGCAGAGAGTTAAACCCACATAATCTCCTTTCACATTTAACACACACAAAGTCTATCCACTCTGTAATCGCACTGCCGTGGGAGGCCATGTCTGACTTCCCTGGTTCTCATGTGTGTGTGGGTGTGCAGCAGAAGGGGAGATCAGGGAGCCAGGCCGGAGTGCGATATTGTAGACAAGGCACGGGTGGCTGGTCGGGGGGGAAAGGTGCTCAGGTGCAAAGGTGTTCGGATGCAATGGGGCGTGTATCTCTTTGTGCTGTAAGGTCAGACGTATAGAGAGGTTAATGTTGAATGACTGCCTCAGTTCTTGATGTCAAACTCAGCCAACAGCAGATGCTGAGTGGCACAGCAAAAACATGTGATCGCGACTTAAAGCACAGCGAAGATTCCGAAAAGGTAGAGAGTCGTTGTTCTCCTGCCTACCAGCTCGAATTGGAGCAGATCCTCTGTGTTCAAAAATCTGAATTCAGGTCAAGTTCAATCCATCCTACCTTTCGAATCCATGTCAATCACTCTCACAGGCTGCTAGGATGAGTGATCTGCATTTTCAGAACCACAATGTGTAGGAAATAAGCAGGAAGCTATTAGAAGATGATACCAGTGACAGTGACCTGCATCTCTCTGATGGCAAATGCTATTTTTATAAGGAAAATCTTTTCATGACAAAAACGATGTACTCTCTCGCTGTAAAAGTCCTTATGAAAGAAACTGGAAAGGATCTTGTGTTCAGATCACAGATTTTCCAACCAAATGTTTTGTTTAATGCAGCCAAAAAGGTATCCTGTATCACTTGGTCAAGTGTAAATGCATACATACTATATGGTATGGCAGCAGCTGGTTGTGTCAACAATTTATGTCCATTCTTCGATTGTTGCCGGCTTTTTTAAATCCAAAACTCGGTGTCCAGGAATGAAGTCAGCTTGTTGAAGCTTAACAATTACTGGTTTAAGATAAGCATCAGAGCAGAAGTGGATTCACGTTTCTTTCTTTTGTCGAATCATAATCTCTATTTTGTTTTTTGTTTCTCTGAGCCATTCCACAATATATCCAGGTACTCTCTGGTAACTATAGAAGTACCCTCTTTAGGGCAAACATTTCCTCAGTAGGGAATCACTGCTTATTAATAGAGGCTCCCAAACATTTGGCTTTTAACCCCCTAAAAGAAAGCAATGTCTATACTAGCCATTTTCAACAGCTTGTGACCTGAAAAGGGGTCCTGATTCCCAAGTTGGAAAACTACTGCTTATTCCTAATAATCCCTAAAATGGGATAATCTATTGAAATAAAATAAACTGAAAACCTTAATATGAATTCAAAACAGCTTGAAGTCAGAGAAAAAACCTCTAAAAAGCAGCAGCTTATGATGCGATGGCTAATCGCTTTGTCCTATGGTAGGAATTCAGGTCACTGAATTCTCACACACACACACTCATGCACGCAAAGACATGTGTGTATAACCACACGGAAGTGAGCTGATGATGTCGACCACGTGTCATCATACGGCAGTCATGGTTTGATTTCAAAATATAAAAAAGTATGAGTGTCAAATAATTTTCAAGAAACTTAGGCATCTGCCTCAAATCTGTCCATATGTTGTCTTTAGAAGTTCCCAGGATGCAGCTGTGGGTCATATTTGATGTGATATACACATGGAAGAGCTTAAGTTTGTTGTTGGACAATAGTGTAATTCTTATTTTGTTTGTCTTCCCTGGAGCCTTTCCCTCTTCAGTATATCCGCCAGTTGAGGAACACAAATGGGACTGCAAGCATTGGCATTATTTTCAAAAATGCAGTAGGCTGCATCATGATTATGAACATAAATACATGTATCCAACAGAGAATCAAATTGGAATACATTAAAGATGACCACAGGGAAACTAAAAAAAACAATGTTATCAATAATCAACTGTTAATATCTCATGCATATAACATGAGGCACAATAACCTAGTTTATCCTCTTTATTTCGGCAACATCTAACCTCAGATGGTTATCAGAGTCCTTTCATAGCCACAGGCTCACTTTCCACCCCATCCCCAGAAGAGAAAGAAGGAGCAAAGGAGCAGCACTCATCAGATCCTAACCTGTATTTTGATTTCCTTCTTCAAGCCTGGGCACACTGATTACAATAAAGAAGGTCAAAGTCATTTAGGGTGAAAACCCCAGAAATATATTGTGTGTCAGCTCAACCTCTCACACTCTTTTTCTAAATATATTGATTTTGTTCTGTTTTTATTTTTATTTTTGTCAGTGTTCCCTTTTGTCTCAAATCTTTCCTTGCTTTACACTCAAAGACATTTTCACTTTTTCTTCCTGTTTTTGCAGTGGATATGAAAATGGAGTATGAATATGTATGCTAGAGAAGCAAGGATATTGCCTATGGTGAACCGCAATGCATAATGCAGCTTTTTCTGTCTCATCTACATTCATTCAGACACACACAGAGTTTCATACCATCACGTGCATAGAAAAACAGGGCTATAAATCCCTATCCTTCTCTCTCTTTCTCTCCTTCAAAACACACAAAAACAAACACAGATACATACTCACAAAGTCACATAAATGCATTTCAGATTGCATATACATGTTCATAATAACAAGTCAATGTTCTTGAACCATGTACTTCAGATAACCGCACACAAAACACATTCATGCTAAATAACACAGAAGCATAGGAGTCAGTGGGAATGCAGTATTTGCAGTGATGCTACAGAAAATGGCAGAACATAAAAGGCAAAAGATATGATCATATTCGATAGAGAGTGCTGCTCATTTATACAATGACTCCAGATTGAGATATTAGGGTTGCATGACAATGCTCTCTGCCTTTGTATCAAGTTAGAAAGAAAATAATTTCTAACAGTCTCATTTCACTGACAGAAATGCTGTAGTCAAGAAAGAAAAACTGCTAGAAATGTGGATACGTGCACACATATAGGGGAGGTTGGTGGGGGGGGGGGGGGGGTAAACAACTCATACACACAGTTTATGCAATGTCAGTAAAATATTAGGCAGCCATTTCAGTATTTGGAAATTCACATCTCCTACATCAAAGGGATGATTTCCGTTGTTGAAGTGAGTGTCAGATTTGTAGAGATGTGTTTTTTTCTATTCTCCCTCAGAGACGGGGCCAACAAATTGTTTGATAGTAAGCAGAAAAGCAGAGAAGGAGAAAAAGAGTGAAAAACAGAGTCGATTTTGAGATGTCAAAGGTGATCGTTGGATTATTTTGTCGTTCACGACATCACTCTTTCTACGTGCGTAATGGAGAGGGCACCAGGCTACCGGACACTATAGTGTTGTGCGTAAAACCTGTTGAGTGGGCGGTCAAAATCCACTTCTCTGTGTGACAGCTTAGTGCAATAATGATGTTGTTGCTATGGGCTTTAAAATATACAACTGTGTGATGATAAACAGTCAGATATTTGGGAACGTTGGGGTTGTTTTTGTTTGAGTAGTGCGTGACAAATGCTAAAAGCCCGATTATCCCTCTTACCAAGTCCTTTTCAAAACCTATTTTTCTTAAGCGAAAGAAAAACATCCCGAAATCAATTTAAAGAACGTTCCGTTTTAAGAAAAAGTGCTTTAGAGCGCAGTTAAGACAATCCAAACGATCATCTCACGATTGGTCGAGGTGTGTGTTTCAAGACGAACACAAATCTTCAGACGTGTACAGATGAATGTGTTTGTGTTGCACTGGTCAACTAAACGCAGAGCGCTAACACTTAACAATGAAAACAGGCTTTTCTCGCCGGAGCACAACGAGGGGGGCGAGTTAACCTGCGAGTGACATGTAGCTATTATACTGTGGAGATGTCTCTCTATCCAAGAAAACTGACAGGTGGTGCAGGCACGGGGGGACTCCGAGCCGGAGAAATAGCACATAGATCCATTTAAAGTTTCAATGTGATTTTTTTTTTTTAAATGATCGAGCATATAATGCTTCATGGATAAATTGTTAGTACTTCATCCAAATTACAGTTTTAATCTGAATGTGTGAACTTTACACACAGGTCTTTATAGTTCTGCAGTCCTCACGACTCTGTTACACAGAATCCCTTCCAAGTTCTAACCATGTATCTACCTCTTTTCCTTTCCATCAAATAGACAAAACCAGGGAAACTTGAACTTTATCACATAGGCCTAGCACAATTCCTAAACAAAATCACCCTGATATTATGCTTGATATCACAAAACATATGCGCGGAGCTGGGATAAAACTCTGAAGTTGTTTCTTCCATCACTTGGTACAGCCTCAGTTGTCCAATCCTGACGCGACATCTCTGCTGTAGCCTTTAGCCACCAGAGTCTGACTCATACCGTAATTACCGGGCTCCCCCTCCAAGCATTCTCCAAGTCTGTAACTGTTTTGATTCCAAATGTACACACAGCCCGCGGTCTGCCACGCCGCAACTCGGCTGCTCAGGCCGGTCTCAATAATACACAAGAGCCCCTTGTAAATACATTTTAAACTTTGGTGAAATCCTTCTGAAATAAAAAAAAATTGAAATGTGCAGACACAATAGCACACATGAAAACATTCCATCTTATCATATTGCTTATATAAATACTATACTCACGCATTACGGGTCTAAACAAATATAACAGAGGGTGCACACGACGTTTAGTCCAGCAAATTCAAAATGTTTAATCAAATGCAGACCCAAAATATGAGGCAGTGTTTTACACCTCTGCAGGAACACTGTAACATGTTCAGTTGAATGTGGAGTGCGTGTTGCAGGAGGCCTGTCGCCTGAAACTGGATAAAACCGGAATCACATTAATTGATGAAATAATTATTGCCGGAGCTCTCACTTCATCTCGATAACTCCATTGCATTTCTCCTTAAAATCTGTACAATTACGGGTTGAATCTCCCAAATTCCACACCAAAACGACTGTCGTTGTTTCTTACTGATTTAGAAATATGATAATTGTAATAATTATTTGTAGGCTTTCCAACTTCTAAGGCCCTCTCCTGGCCTATCAGGCCTGAGAGTAGATTCCCACACATCCCTCAGCTGAGTTTGTCTCAATTGTATTTCCATAAAATGACAAGCAACATCCCAAATCATGACAAAGAAGAATTATTGTATCCTCCCCCCTCCTCTCCCTCTATCTCTCTACCCCTCTACTCCTCTCCGCACTCATGGGTGCAGGTGTGCTGATATTCAGACAAATCAAAGCAAAGGCAGTCAGTAAGAATCTAATGTTCACGAATTAATGACAGAAAATAAAGATTTAAAAAAGGAGTAGGCTACTAAATCTTTAAAATGATCTAGTGGGGTGATCTGAAATATATCTTCATACTGGTGTAAAAATAAGCAGAGTTGTGTGCCATTCTAGGAGGCGCGGCCGAGTCAGAAAATACGCAGTACTAATGCATATGCATGTGTGATAATAGACCTACCTTTGCATTTCAAAATAAAGTTAATTAAAAATGATACATCTCTAAAATACACAGCAGCCACATGAGTACATACACCACAGTCAAATCGTGCAAAATGAGCGGAACATGGCGTTGAAAAACAACGGGAAATGGAAGTTTGTTTTCCACTGCGTTATCTACATCTCTCCCATCTCAAGCACTCTTTCCGCTCCAGTGGCTGTTTGCAGCCCCCAACCCTCCTCCCCTCACCACACACGCACACACACACTACATCTCGTTCAGTCACGGGACAGGGCGATGTACAGTGTGTATAATCGAAATAGACCCTGTAATCCAATTACATACAACAAAAACAACACAAAAGTCCTCGCTGCAGCCTGGCAGAGGGCACTGCCAAGACCAATGAGACCAGGACCATGACACACGCGTGCTGCCCACAATTATAAACAAATGCTAAAGATGATTTCAAATGTGTCAACTAATAAGGTTTACAATGAGGCATATTCAGTTACAGAACTGTGCGTATAAAAAAACGATGAAATGTCAAGGAAAATACAAAATATTGTTTCTCTAAATTGTGGGTGTTATTTATATATATTCATAAATAACAAAAAAAGCAGATCACTGTATATTTAAAGAGCAACCTGAGTCATTCTCTTCCATCTGCAGTATTTAGAGCGAAGCCAATCAGTGGAATCTGGTGCCACAGAAAATGGTGGATGAATAATTAGACCAGGGATGATAACAACTGAGTCTGCATACACTGACACTTCTACATCTGATCAAAGAAAACAAACTACGATATATTGCCTCGTCTTTTAAATATCCAACTGGGGCACATTATCTAGAAATTAAAGGCCAGCACTCAATACCCCCAGCATCAGTTCACACGTCTCTCATAAAATGTATTTACCCTTGTTGCCACACAGCTACACACACAAGCACCCACACAAACTGATGTTAATGCTCTGTTTCAGTGTTCCTTTAGGGAAAATAGCTGATAAAAAGGATGCGTTAACCCCTAGGGACCCCTCCTCTATCTTCCTCCCCACGAGCGCGTGCACGCGCACACACACAAACAGCAACATCTTATTTGTGATAGGACAGGGCAGAAAAGTCAGCAAATACATTAAACTCCTCTGCCCTCTTGGACTTTTGCGAGTAAACACCATACAGCTGTGTCCAATATCAACGCTCGAGGTCGCCCGTATACCCGTGCGCGCGCCTGCAGATCCTTATCAGCCTCTCCTATTCACGACACCTCCACATATTCATTATGCAAAATGCAAATGCCGTTGTCTTTTTCCTCTTGACAAACGCAGTGTACACTTTTTAGATCGGTTTTTATCACTGTTCGTCCAAATTAAGTGCATATTGATTTTAAGCTCATGATCCCCTTTGTGATCGCTTTTAATCATATTATCAGCTGATCATTATAAGGCATGGAGAACGCAAGACAATCTGAGCACTCGTTTAGGAGGAAAATTAAGGCAGATCAGCACAACATCACTTCAAAACATAAAGAAAAAGTTAACATTCTTCTTCAGAAGGTGATTCAGAGTTATATTTGTCATTTCTGCCTTTCTTTTGTGATGCCAATCAATCCGATCAAACATAATTTTTCAACATGATAAGCTAATAAACATGCACAGCCAACTTCAGCTTCACTGTGGAGGAGACAGCATGCAGATAAGAAACACTTAAAAATACATGTTGCCAACCTACCTTCTTGCAAAGAATACAGCAGAAGTAAAGTTACAAGCCACATGCCATTAAAAGCAGTTATATTTCACAGGAATGTTGTGCAGTCCCCCGAGAAGAGTGCACGGCGCAGGGGTCGTCCAGGCAAGGCTCCGTGCTGGACTGGTTCTGCTGATGCTCCCCGGCGGTCTCTCCAGCCCTGGTCCCACACTCTCCGGCGCCGAGAAACGAGCCGCGGAGAAAGTACCGCCTCTCCTCCCTGTTCTCTCCTCCCCTTACCGGGAGAGGCTGCTGTCGCCCCACCCCCGGTATCCTAATGATGAGCCGCGATGGAGAGATGAGATTTACGCACGAATGGGGGAACAGAGGAAAACTTCTGGATTAAACGCACTTTTCTCCAAAATCTTGGTGGAATCCCAAAAGCAAAGTTTAAAATATGCTTCCAGACAAGTCATTTCAATGTTGTTTATGAGAAGAATAAGTAAAAACAGCCGTTTGGGGGAAATGCCTTCGTGTATTTCCCATGCAAATCATCTCAATAATTTGCATAAATCAGTTGTCATTGCTGCAGTGGAGAGCAAACAGAGTCAAAGTAAAACCAATAGAAAGGGTCATTGTAATGTTAGAAAGAAGACGGGAGTGAGGCGTAGTCCAGGTGAGGAGGAGAGGGAGCGGGGGAATGTGCGCAGCGCTGAGTGTCAAAACCAACTCACTCACATCACTTTTTTTCAAAGCAGACTGAAACGTTTTAAAATTAAAGCACTAACTGCAACCAGTCTTAATGAAAGGGTGCATACTGTAAACAATATGGCCAATCAATTCATAAAATGTTATCGGTGACACACACTTTGACACACACTTGAACTCAAACAGGGGCGCTGTGTCATCTTTGTTGGTTACAGACTTGAGAATTGTGAATCTCTGAACAAAACGTATTGTACTTTTATCTTCATGGAAGGAAGATGGCTTTGAAGATGGATTTGAAGATGGCTTCCTCAGTGTTGTAGTTATCTCTGTTTTGTGTTGTATATTGTGCTCTTTTACAAGAGAAGAGCATCTAAACGTATTTTCTTAGATTTTTTTTATTTGCACCACCAGATTCTTTGTATGTGTAAACTTGCCTGGCAATAAACTTGATTCTAAACTTGATTCTGATTCTTAACCATTAAGTTATATTACAAATCTATGACAAATATTGCCAGATGCATTATGATATTTGAGAACAATGTGAGTTTAATTATTGCTAACTACTTAAATAAGACAACAGGGGTGAATCGAAGGACATCCTGCATGTGTTCCAGTCACACAAGCCTGATTTGCATTAATTTGTGTTCACACAGCAGATTTAGCATCTTACCAAGATCCAATCTAAATCTGACTTCAGTTTGATGGTTTTCTAGTATGTAAATAGTGTATGTTTTAAATATTCTAAATAGTTAATTATAATCTTAACTATGCATGTTAGTATCAGCAGCCCAAGTGGGAGTGAAAGCCCCATGTGGTGCAGTATCAGTAGCACTGTGCTGGCTGATCTACAAACTTTTCCATAATTTTGCAGTCATATTTCACTTTAAATCAATAACAAAAGAAAAAACAATCAACAGACCCACATGGCCTCAGAGAATAATACACGGCACGGTTTCAAAACTGCTTCTTTAAATACTTTCCTCTCTACTTTCATTCAGTTCAACTCCTGAATAATCAACAGACAATACCATTAACACTAAAGCTCAGCGGATTGTTGTTCATCCATTTTAGTCCAAACTCTACTCGTTGTCCACTCAGTCACACTACTTCTCCAACATCAGACACCTTCTAATTGACATAACCTCCAACATCACTCTTTCTGTGTCTCTCAGTGTTGTAATGTGGCGTTTGAGTGTCGTAACCAAACGCAGTCCTGGTTGTGAAATGGAGCTGAGGCAAGCTGTGGCCTCTCTCACTCCCACTGAAGAGCCGCTGTAGTGTGGCAGGCAAGGGAGCACACTGTGCCTCCACTCTCTTATTATGTAACAGGTGGAAACACACACACCCACGCACCCTCTTATGTCTGGCTCTCTTTCAAACAGACCCACAAACACAGCCCGGCGAAAGGGACAAGTATAGAGTGAGTGTGCATGAGCACTTCCATTACACATTCTCTACATCCGCATGTGTACTCCATCATATTTTTTATAAATGAACACAGCTTTATGCACATCCCCCAGTCAGTAACCATATCCAGGTTTACAAGTGCAGCCTGTAGTGTATGCCGAGTGAAACAAATAATCTGTCACAGCATTGGGTATTTCTCCCCTCCCAAAGTCATGTAACAGCACCCAACACCTTGACACTCAAACCAAACTCGTCATACACACAGGCTCCACCCTGCAGCCCTACTAACACATGAAGGACTCGGTCAGGACTTCAAAAGGCAGTGTGGCGAGCTGCATTAAGCCGATGTGAGTCGGCCTGACAGCACCAAGCAGGTTGTACTGTCAGCCAGTGATCATCATGGAGGCTGACAGGCTGAGCTGGGCCAGCCAGGCCAGGGAAAAGGCAAGAAGCTCCCAGACAGCTCGAGCGACTGTCACTGAGGAAAGGACCCAGGACAGGCTGCCACCACGCCACTAAAAAAACAGCACCATGTGACTCATCTCCATCACTCTGCTCCGTCGTTGCCTGGAGATAGGGAAGGAGATAGGAAATAAGGGGAGTGAGAGTTTGTTGACTGAGGAAGAATCGGGGTGAGCCAGGCAGCAGAGAAACAGAAAGAAGAGGGAGGGGTGGGGGGGCAAACAGGGAGAGTGATGAGGCGGATAAGTTAATGTGGATGTTAATGCTCAGACAATCAAAGCTTCCCCTCAGGCCCCGACTACATGCTAGGATCATATTAGTGCTAATGTATCCAGTATTAATGCAAAGCCCTGCAGCCCAGGGAAACCATAGCAAGGTCAGAATTAGGGGAGAAAGAGGGCACATGGTACTAGTGTGCTCAGCTCTGTACAAGGTCAAAGGGATCAAATGAGGATGGGGGGGAAAGTGCAGGAATACAGGCAATGCTGTAGGATTCTGGTAACAGGAGCTAAAAGAGGCAAAACACAGGATGATGACAACAATTGAGCACTTATTGTGTGAAAGAAACAGTTAGAAAACACAAAAACTGCAGTTTGTGTTAAGTGCTAGTCCCTAACATGGTCCAAGCAATGTGCTGCAGAACTCCTGTTTCTCATTGGGGCCGCTAAGCTAGCTCTGCGTACCGCCGTGAATGAACGAGCCACTGCATTAGGCTAATATGAATCACACACACCACCCTGCCGCAGTACATTAAGGAAGGCACCTACCAATGGACTGTGTTTGTCTTTAAACTAAGCATGCGTGATTGTTGTGGCAGATGTGTGAGAGTGTATCAGCACATTAGAGAGTGTGTGCATGTTTACATGGCGGCAAAGAGCAGGACATATCATTCTGGCGGCTCTCCTTCCCTACAGTCGGGTTTGCATGCACATGCATTTGGGAGTGTGTATTTGCTTGAGTGTGTACGTGCTTGCGTATGTGTGTTTTTGCATAAGAGTACATGCACGTGCACATGAGACATCAAGGGGTGTTAATTTATTCAAATGAGCTGGGGAGGATAATGAGAGGATGGGGTGAGGGGCGGAGGTGGTTTGTGTGTGTAGGGGGGCACCTTCTTCAGCTGGAGGTTCATCTCTCCATTTCTCTCTTTTTTCCTCCCCACTTGTTTTTTCACATTTGCAAATTAGACTATTTGAATGGCTGAGGAGGGAGGCAAGGGAGATGGGGAAGAAAGACGATGAGGTGGAAAAAGCGACAGAAAAAATGGGAAACAGTGCGATTCTGAGGCAGACAGAACGCCAGCAGACAAAAAACACACCGTGCCAGGGCAATACCATCACTTCCAAGATGGCTGCCGCTAGAGGCGTCCTCTGTGGGACCAACGTAGAGACCCACAGATCTCGCTCCGCAGTGGGTGACACACAAACACACTTTTCGACTTTGACTGTCTTCCTAAAGCATAACAAAGAGAATGACATTTGAACAGCTCAGTAAAGGATGAACATTTGAATTTGAATATATTAAAGACTGAGTCAGATGAATGTGGTTGTAGCTTGTACAGAGATATTGATCAGAGATATCTAGTGACACCCAGTGGTCACAATTAAAGATGTTATCATTAGACGATCATACACTGCTATTTAGGTGAACTTAGCTATGTTTTTGTGGTGCAAACTAACCTCTGCAACAGTTCAAGGTGTTGATACATAGATCAATAATGCCCAGCATCTGGCCTGTTAATCAAGTATCTCCCCTTCCAAGAAGAAAAAAAAGTCATTTGTTTTAAAGGTCCCCTATTATACTGTCATTCATCAATATATTATAGGTATCAGATGTCTCTGAAGTGTTTGGCTCTAAATACCTAATAATAATAACAGATCATTGTAGCATCCCATAAACCCCTCTGTTTCAGCCCTGTTTCAAAGTGCTGATTCTCTGCCTGTTACTTTAGATGAAAATAAGGAGCCACCCCAGACAGGTTTTGATATAAATGGATCAGGACAAAAAGTGAGCGAATCTTTTTTCCTGAAACTTTCAGAATCTCTTTAGCGGACACATGTTTATGTACAAAAGACATGAAAAAGTGGATTTTGCATAATAGGTGACCTTTAAGAAAAAAAAAACATTAAAGCTAGATTAATGTCAGTTATAACAATCATTGAGTTATCCTTGCCAAACCAACAGAGTCCTATTTATGAAACCTTCTTAAAAGAATCACAGATATATGACAGGTGTATTCCTCCACTAACCGTAAAGGCAAAAATAAAGTGTGTTTCTGAAAGATTTTATCTGGTCATTCAAAGGAATGTAGAAAGTACTTTGCATACTAACTGCCATACATCATCACAAACATAAATAAACTACTGTTTAGAGTAAAAACGTTACAGTTCTGGTCTGTTACATCACATTGAGTCAACAATAAACCAATGCGTTAGAGAGACAGACAGAAAGAAAATAGTTGGCAGGTGCGAAAAGACGTTGTAGATCTTAGCCGAAGGCACTTTCCATCTTGACCCTGTGTGCTTTGATCTTATCACTTTCCCACGCTTTAACACTCCTGCACTTGTCTTATTTGTCAACTTGTTTCACATGGAGGTCCACAGTAATAATACAAACACACAGAGAGACACACACACTAAACGCTAAAAAACAATGACATTCATGACATTCATGACATGTGATAATATAAAACTGATCTTCAAAGGCTACATCACCAGTTACATTGTGATTTGACAGCATGGTGATTATAACAACTGATGTGCTGGACCATACAGTAACCAAGGCAAGTTTAGAAGGAACAACACCCACATTCATTTGAATTTATTTGAAGACAACCCTGGTCTTACTTTCTATTTTTCTTATACAAATGCAAAGGAAAACAATGAACTGATCATAATAGCATTTATCACTCAGCCTCTGCAGCCAAATCATGATGATGTAGCTTCCTCTCTGCAAAACTAAAAACAAATCAATAAGCAACAATGTTGATTTTGCTGATATGTTCCTTCATTACCATAAAGTAGGCCTACAATGCAGTTTATTTTGAGTATCCCTCGTACTAGACAACTAAAGTCAATCCGTGTCAGTCCTTGGCTAACAATAAACCACAATGACCACACAAAACTCCTATTTGAGGAGTATTCGTTAAAACTAAAGTTCCAAATGTTGTAACTGACCACAATCTGCATGGTGCATAATCTGCATGGTGCATAATTAAAAACTTCAATTACATTTTAAATGCAGCCACACTGTACCAACAAAAAAAGTGGAAGTAACAAAGTAAGGATCAGAGCAGAACAATTTTGGAGTAAGTCACTTGTCATGAAGTGTGTACTACTTTGTCAACATCTTGCCCTTAAATAAAACCTCCACCCAGGCAAGGAAACCACATTTCATCCACTCTACAGCTGTGTAGAGTGGATGAAATGTTCCATGAGTCTCAGCAAATAACAGCAGCCACTCTAAATGCTTATGGGAACAGTAACTGATCAGCCCTCTCACACCTGTCCTGCATACTGTGCATTTGTTTCTGTGTTGTTCTCCAAAACTCCTCTTGGTGCTGTGATGTTATCAGCTTGGGTGAAGTGTGATTAATTGCTTCTCATGCTTACCTCAACTGATGCCCTTATGGAAAGCAGCTGACCTGAGCCCTGAGAGACCCAACCGGTAAAACTGCCTGCTCCACCGCTGGGCTGCAGGCTGTGTTAACTTTTGCAGCTCGGGCCTCCATTTGTTCACCTACAAATAGAGACGGAGAGAGAGCCGGGGGTTCTTGGGACTCACCCAGTTGACAGCTCCTGTCTCTGCCTGTAACGACTTATTTATTCAGGGAGGGATAATTAATCATGCGCAGTTTTCTGGCGGTATGATTAATGTGCTTTGTCAGCTGTGCTGCAGGATGAAACAACAGAGGCCTGTGATGCCAGTGCTCGGCTTTAGCTGCAGAACGGGACGTCCTGTTTAAAGTCGTCAGGATCAGTGAATGTAACTTAATGAAGGATCTTTCTGCAGCTTTAAAATGGTAAAACTGCTAATGCCACTGAGGGTGCATCTTCTTCAAGTTTCAGGGTTTGGCCAGTTTTTTTTCCTGTTTGCTGTTGCAGTTATTTGTGCCGCTCTTTTTTTATTTAATCGCTGTCTTCACTATCAAGATTAGTATTTCTCAGAATATTGTCTAATTTATAGCTCGTGGGAATATCCGTGACTATCCTTCAAAACTTTGACGAGCAACGCTATTTTTGGTCCACCTACTTGTGCTTTCCCACAGTGAGCGATATGGGCACATTTCCCTCGCTTTTGTCAGCAGCTTCCACTCTTCTTGTCGGCTGGCGAGGGGAGTTGTAGTTCTTCCTGTCGTCATGCTGGTCCCATGACGCCACCTTGTGCTCGTCTTGGTTATCACAGGTCCAAGGAACCATACATTAGCATCCGCTTTTCATTGGTCTTCTGTCCTTTTTAGAGGGAAGAATGGATAAAAACGTATTTGAAATAACACCTAAACCACTTCTAATGGTGAACGTATAACTACCACTGTGTGTGAGATACAAGACCAGGCATGATTTCAAGAGCACTTTTATTTCCCTTGATTTGTTGGTGGACATTTTGATATTCATTTGTGCTTTATAGCTTAGCAAATAAACTACACAATTATTAACATGAATAACAAATGAGGTAGTTGACTCACAGAACAACACACGTGGCTAAAGTAATATTTTTAAAGAGGAGCAAACCGGAAGGAGGAACTCTCATAAAGGTGATCTCACCTGGGGGGTGTGTCCTTTTCAGGCAGGAGCGCTTGTTTGATTTGACAGTTTATCACGTGATTTGAAGCACAGCATGTTGGTATTTTTTTTTTTTTTGGTGATATCTTAATAGTATTTTTAATTCCCTTTTTCTTTTTCTTTAATCTTTTTTCTAAATGAAAATAATTGTACATTAAGCATATACTATAGTGTTAGTTTAGGCTATAACATATATTTCTAGTACTTTTATAACATTATTGTTATTTTATATTTTGGTATTGTATGATTAAAGTTGCAACTGACATTTTGTTGTTGAATGACAAATGTAACCTCTCTGGACATAAATATTAAAAAAATTATTTAATATCCAAATGGTCTAGTGCAGCAGCAATGTCAAATGAAACATAAACACAGTAAGGTTACGCACAGTTTATTAGTACAAAATCCTCATATTCTTACAGAAATAACAACATTGTAGCACATTGTAGCACTCTCCTGGGGTCCTGGCCTGTTCTCTTCAGTTTAGGCCTCTTCGGCCGGTTTTGGCTGGAGGTGATAAAACAACAGTTTGTCATTGCTTTCTGGAGGTTTGCTTACATATTAATATTTAAATTAATCATATGTTAAGGTCAGCATTTAAGAAAAGTATGTCACATTTAACCTGAAGTATGCAGAAGTTAAAACTTTGACCTTTAAAAAAGTAAAAGTGTATATACATATTTGTATGACCAGCAGATGTCATTATACAGCTTTTAAATGTAGCTCTCTAACATAGCCCTCTTACCTTGGATTTGCCACAGTTGACGATCTTGTCGCCTTTAAAGAAATAGATTGAGTGGTTAGTTATTACTAAAGTCAATAAGTATTGTGCTTTTCTTTCAAAGCTGCTCTAAAGACAATGCTGATTGAAACAGAGCTTTAGTATGGGAGCAAGCGATACATTTCAACCCCCACTATTCAAGAAGAAATGGGTAAATAAAAACGTTTGTTTGCATTTAACTACTCTGTTCAGCAACATGCTTTATGATTACATCCCAATCCCATTCACAAACACATAAAACTTAGAGCGTCTTCTGTTTCACGCTGTTTTGTCTGCTTGCACCCCCTCCATCAGACTCGCACTAAAACACACACACAATATCACATAGGATGTATTGCTGTTGACTTACCTGCCAACAGGATGATGGAAAGGAACACAATGATTCCTGCAAAGGCAAGACCCGCGACACGTAGTGTATAGTAGTCTACAAATAAAAAATAAAAACAATGTCATCAGAACATGAGTCTCACAAACTAGCTTCCGATATATCCCTCCACTTTGTCTCTTATTTTATTTGCCCATCTAACATCCACATGTGCTTGCTGAAACTCTCCTTATAACCTGTGCATGCTTTCCACATTGTCTTTTTCAGACGGTCAGAGGTAAAATATTTAAACAACATCTGTGCAGATACACTTTCAAAGTTCTAGTTACTTACCGTATACAAAGTCTGCATCAAGGTCAATGTCGGTATCTGCACATAAGTAGAGAATGGACATGGGTATAAACCAAATAGAAACACACAGTTATTCCACATCAACATAACTTCTGCAGCAAATAGGTGTTCTATTTATTTTGCACTTGAAACTACTGACAAAGTCATATTAAAGCAACCTGTACCGATGTAGAAACTATTGCCTGAAGGACTTGCTTTCTAACTGTGAAAATTGAGAAAATAGTTCATAAGCAGCATTGGTCCATTCCCTGTATGTGTTTTTCACAGACAGCATGCTATTTTCCGTTTGACATAGAAGCTGGAAATCAGATTCATAACTACAAATGTTCCCACAAATAATAATGACATGATAAGTAATCAATACCCAACATTGAAACGTGTTTTGCTCCCTCTACAGGGCTGCCTTCATCCATTGCCTTCCACATTATAGATTGTCTTCTAACTCATCATGTTATGATATTGTTATTCATTAATGCCCAGCCCAGCATGCTCCAGGCACTGTTTGCAGTTAATAAGTCAACCTTTTCTTTGCCCAGGTGCATGATTTACACTGACTCAGAATCAGACTGGCTGTGATCTTGAAAAGATTGTGTCACTGAAATGGTGTCATATTAAAGTGGCTCTCTTCCACACTCCTGGTTGTGGATAATCAGCAGTTCAGGAGCTGTGTAACTTACCTTTGGAAGACATGATGGCTGGTCTGTTTGTGTATTCAGTTGACAAAACTGGAGAGACATAATGCAAACAGTTAACAAAAGGCTGGTGATTGCAGCAGCCTGCAGCTGGCGATCTGTCCACATCTGTTGGATTTAATAACTTAACCAGGAACATTTGTTTTTGGAAACTAGCCATACAAGTATTCACGATGAGGTCTGCTATCTGAAAACTGTTGTTGCAGGGAGGAAGATTAGTATGGATTTGGTTTCAATAGTCACTCCATTTTAATTAAAGACTTTTAGAGGCTGTTTTAAATTGGCTTTTTCACTTTAGATGAGATGGAGTTGACAGCTTGGAAACTCTATATGTCCGAACAAATTGCCTCTCTGCGTACCTCTACTACAGATTTAGGAGCAAATTGATATCCCTGCTCTCCACTGAAACTTTAACTTAAGAGGCTAATAGCAATATTGATCCTCTTCCCCCATCCCTTTCTATCTGCATCCTTGACATAAAAAAAAGACACACACAAGCGTCTCGTCTGATCTACATCTCCTGACCTATAATCATTAACTTACACAGATTAACAGACTAAAAATTCCATTCCTGTCTCCATTTTGTTTAAGTGCGCCGCTGTGAATTGTGGACTTCGGTGCTTTCGTCTATTATGTGTCTGGACCTATTCAATGCACCACTGAGCTTATGGGCATACTAGGATGTTACTCATTAATATATGAACACATATGAAACAGCTTCGGCTTTCATTAACCTTGAACCTTGCACAGTTTGATAGAGGTTATAGATGGTGCAATGAAGAAAGGCTTTGGTGACGCCTGACTAATAATGAAGTAATGATACGCAATGATTTTTCCACATAACAATACTATCCGTAAAGCGCATTACTGTTATTAGATTTCAATTACCAAGACTGGTGAGAACAGAAAACTGTCTGTCCTATAACATACAGTACCTTTACAACATATTATCGAACCTCGTTTGCAATTTGCCTCAGTGAATAATGGAGCAACTTGGTTAAGAACAGATAAATGTAGACATGGTAGATAGACATCAACTAACACCTGCAAAACACAGATTTAGATTGTACTTGTGAGGAACTTGGTCCTATGATTAGTAACGGTTTATAGCGGACACACATGCACACAACAGAATTATTTTTATGACATACACATTTAATTTAACAACTGTTTTGAAAAGCAAATGATTACTCACCTGAGCTGCTGAAGGCTCTGTGTTACCTCTGTACAAATGAGTGTGTGTGTGTGTGTGTGTGTGTGTGGCCCTGACTGTGCCTGGGTGCAGAACAAACTCCAACCCCACAGATCCACCCACTAACACACACACGCACACCTGCACACACACACACACACACACACACACACACACACACACACACACACACACACACACACACACACACACACACACACACACACACACACACACATCACTTCAGGGGACATTACATTGACTTACATGCATTTCCTGGAGACTTATCCTAACCTTAACCCTAAAATTAATGATTCCCCTTATGGGGACCTCCAATTTGTCCCCATAAGGGAGGCGAGCCCCCACACTTGACTGTGTAAACAGATTTAGGTCCCCACAAGTATAGTAATGCTAGGCCACACACACACACACACACACACACACACACACACACACACACACACACACACACACACACACACACACACACACACACACACACACACACACACCACACACACACACACACACACACACACACACACACACACACACACACACACACACACACACACACACACACACACACACACACACACACACACACCACGCCCACAGCCATACCTCAGTCCAGCCGCTCTTTTTGATGTTGACAGTAGTCTCATAAAGTTTGTACTTTGCTGCCAATAAAGAGTATAACAGTTAACCTTTGGAATCATTATTATTGGATGGATTTGAAGTATAGGGTCCCTTGTGAAATAAAATGGTTTGGGCAAAAATGCTTAAGAATAGAATTCTGAAAGAGAAATATTAAGCTGCACACTAAAATCAGTATATTATCTAAATGAACATAACAAAACATTATTACTGTATGTGTGTTCAAACATACTTTTATTTATTTATGCCAAAACACAACATGTGGCTACACAACAAGGTCTCACACACAAAATGAACAAAGCATTTAGTAAGTACAGCCTTCATCTTTGAATAGTCAGACAAAACAATTGATAAAAGCCTGACAGGAGATTCACAACAATTAAGGGATGCTCATTTGTTCTTTCGATTTGATTTGGCTAAGGCTACTATCAATTAAATATTACACACAAAAAATGTACATTTTTAATTTTACTTCTCCCAAACTCAGCACCAAAACTTTGTCTCTCTTTTTTCAAAAATGTACATGTATGGCTCCTCAAAGCATCAGAGAGCCTGAGCAAGCAATTTAATAAACAAGAATGAAAGAGAAAAGAAAGAGACCAAGACTTCATAGCTTTGCGACACTATAGTGTGTGAGGGGAAACTAATCATAGTCTGCTGGAGACTAGTTAATCCAAGCGGAGCCAGTGACGGTGTGGTTAAGTGAATGTTTGGAGAAGAAGGCAGTGAGACAGCTGATGCAGGAGCTCCCTCCACTACGGTTAGTCAAACATAGCGGTGAAGGAGCTCGTGCTGATACCTGTGTTCGGTCAGAGAGCTGTGGCAGTTCAGATTGTCTTATATAAGGCTCATCACATTTACATGTAGAGATACACATGCACCTGTGATATACACAATCATATATTTTCAGTGTATGCACACACGTATGTGAATGCAAACACACACAATCTTTCAAAAGCAGACCTAAATTAAGGATATTAGACTGTATATCGTATCTGTACACTATCTGTATATAATTATATATACTTATACAGTTTATATGTTTGTTTTACAATCCAAAAGTGAAAAATATTATCCAGGACAAATAAACAACAAATTGACAATTCCTAAAACCTATAGGCAATAAATAGGAGTACAACACAATTAACTGTAGACCACACAACATTTAGACATTTTCTGGGGATTTTAAGACAATCTTGTGTCCAAGGTGCTACTGGCTAAAACAAAGAACTGGACTAGACTTTCACAGAAAGGCACAGGAACGGACAAGAGCACGGAGGGACTGGCACGGTCACAACGTAGCACAGGGGGCTAAAGGTTTGTCTTTAAGTTTTATTTACATATCACACCTCTAAACGAATACCTCCCTCTAACCCTATCATATAACCAATTATCACAATCATCCATTTCATCAGTGTTATAGTGGGTTCATATCAAATAAAACGATCACCACATCAAGGCAGCTCACTCAGGTGAAGTTCCCTCAGTTTTCTGCTGGAGTCTCCTTGACGGCCGGTGTAGCTGGAAGAGTTCAACGACAAGAGGTTTAGTTGAAGCACCATGCAAATCATTATGCTTTCGCTCTATTTCCCTCTGTCATTTACTTACACGATTCACTGAAAGGACAATGTTCACTGTTCTGCTATCACAAGGTTGTGTTGCTGACCTTTTTCAAAATAAATTAAGGCACCAGAGCCTTAGCTAATTAGCTTGCTTGTGTTTACTCACAAGATGGACACTTTTTGGAAAAGGAAGATATGTACTGCTGCACGTAAGATAAGCTATGAGTGTCCCAATGACATGTTCTGCCTCAAGATCAATCACAAATATAGACTTCAGCGTCATGAGAAACAAAAACAAACCTGCAGAGACCAGAAAAAGTGGAGAAATTAAGATTTCTTCATTGACTTTTTTTAAATATATTTGCTATTGTTCTGTATTTGGTTTTTGGTAACAGTGTGGGAAAAGTCATCGGCAAAATGGAGCCCTGGCCATAAGCTCATATTTTCAGAGGGTACTTGTCATAAAATAGTAACAGAAATAAAAGGAAAACATGGATGCTGTGAACAAATGACCATGTATTAGATTCTAAACAAGTCGATGCTGCTTGATTGTTATTCTTTATTTAAAGGTCCCATGTCATGCTTTTCCGGTTATTACCCGTCCCCTTGTGTGTTATGAAGGTTTAATGCATGTAAACGGTCTGCAGAGTCACAAACCCTCAAAGTACACCCTGTAGGGAGTACAACTCTAACACAGAAAAGACATGTCTGTGCTGCCCCAGAACGCTTCATTAGAGATTTCTCTTTTTCCATTGTTTTCTTCCTGGGTATGGTGACGTGCCCATGGCCAAATGGACCAATTCGTGGAGCCGTTACGTTACGTCTGTGGATTAATCCGTGGACTTCCTCACCCACACACACTCAATCTTTTCTCAGCTGCAGCTCAGCCAATTTCTCCTCCCTGAGACGGCGGAACGCGGCGAGGCTGTGAGTCGGTATGTGAGCACACACACAAACTCCCAGCCAGACTGCGGGTGTGTGTGTGTGTGTGTGTGTGTGTGTGTGTGTGTGTGTGTGTGTGTGTGTGTGTGTGTGTGTGTGTGTGTGTGTGTGTGTGTGCTCGGGCTGGGTTTCACTGTGTCTCGGGACAGGGGGGGGGGTGGTGGCAGGAGCTCCAACAAGCCGTTTAGGACAGAGAGTGAATACACATACTATATAGAGATGCTGTATGAGAAACCAATGTGAGTTTGGAAAATTGCACAATATACATCTATTTTAGTAGCCTATACCTCAACAATGGAATTATGATCAGTAGAAATGGCCATGACATGGGACCTTTAAGTGAATTCAAACCTGAAACCGCTTGGAAGGTATGGAAGTATTATACATTTATAAAGGGAGGGGCTGTGGCTAAGTGGTTAGTGTGCTGGACTTCAAATCAGAGGGTAGCAAGTTCAAGTCCCACTGCAGTCAGCATGTCGTTGTGTCCCTGGGCAAGACACTTCACCTCAAATTGCTCCTGTGGGGATTGTCCACAGTATTGAAGACAGTAAGTCGCTTTGGATAAAAGCGTCTAACATTTATTGTAATAATAAAACTTGTATATTCTCTCTCAACTACACACACAAATACAGTGTACAAATGCACACCGAGCAAATCGGCCCTCCCAAAGCGAAACTCATTATGGGGGTGAGAGGAGCTGACAATGTGCATCTTACCCGTGGGGACAATGGGGTTCTCATCCTGTGCCTCCTCGTCTCCAGGGGGCCTAAAGAGACAATCCACAGATTCTCATGTTAACCAGATCATATATGACAAAAAAGACGTTTGTTTTTAATCAGAGGCTGATATTTACCTGGGCTTCTGGTTGATACTGCAGCGGCATCTTCGACCTAAATATAAGACATAATTAGCTGTGCCTACCAGATGTCTAATTATAAAGATGTATTGTGAATGTCACCAATGTAAACAGTGGTTCATTTTGAATGATAAACATAATGTATTATGTATTTATTGAACATAAAGTGGGAAAACAAGATGGTGTAGTAACACAGTGCGGAAATACAATTATGATTCATGCATTATTATTATTATAATTAGAGGGACTAAACACTTGATTCCGTGTTTGTACACACACACACACACACACACACACACACACACACACACACACACACACACACACACACACACACACACACACACACACACACACACACACACACACACACACACACACACACACACACACACACACACACACACACACACACACACACACACAGGGTTAACATACTAAGAATGAGAAGAATGCCCAGTGTGAACAGCACCACGGCCAATGCCAATCCCCCGATCCTCAGGGTCTCATAGTCTACAGAAGAAGAGGATGACAGTAGGAGGAAGAACATTGATCAATATGTAATTTATTAATAATTGCAGAAAGCACAGATTTTTCTAAACTTACCATAAATAAAAGGGTTTTCAACTGTCTCCTTGCCATCTGTAAAAAATGTATATAAGAAACCACACATTTAGAACCAAGGTGTTTCAATAGAGAATAAAAGACACAGAAAATAGAACAAATAAATGTTCTAAATTATTATCCGGTGTCTAATTGTTAATTGATCAGATATCTCTTTTACATATATGTGTCAAAATGCTTTGTAGTATTTGGAAAACAAAATCCCTCCTTTTTTCTCTTTAAAAAAACATAAAATTATTACTTTTGAAATTAAGTTGGATTCCATTCAGAATGACAAACATAATCAGTTTGACAAAACAGAAGCCCAAGGCACTGTACATGATGTCCACTGTATGGTGTGGGCATGCATGCCTGTGTTTTTATACATCGGGGGTGGCAGCTTCTAAAACATGTCAATTTCTTCAAAAATTGTTTTCAAGATTATAACCAAACCTTAAAAAATATATACAGTCTATTTGACACTTATAATGAATTGCATCCTTGGAGCAGCATCGCCAGTCACCGACCTTAATTTGAGTCGATTGACATTATCTCCAAAACTAGAGGGTTTTGTTGACTGATTAAACCATACTATTACCACAGTTTTTGTATGTAATATTTCCCTATTTTTAAACATTCCATATTTGCAGTATCGTCAAAAATTAACATTCTAGTTTGCCTACAGGGTTTATAAAACTTGTAATATAAACACCTTGCATTAACATTTGATATATATTGTCATTATCACCTGTCTCTCAGACCAAACAACCACTCTCATCTCTACTGCATTGATTTAACTCCCTTGCATAAAAAAAACCACACTTTTCTTCGTCGTTTTCATGCTTAATCGATACTTCTGCCACTGCCATGCTGTAGTGGAGCAATACATAAGGGTCTGATTTGATCTGGCAACCAATAGACCCACCTATATGGCTGTCAGGACCTAGTGTGACCCTATTAGAGAGAGTACTCACCCTGTGCACTGGGGTCTGCCACAGCTGAGAGCCAGCCAAAGAGGAGAAGTGGTGTGAGTCAGAGGATAAGAGGAAAAAGGTGAGAGTGCAAGCACAGGATATTAGAAAGGAGACAACAAATACTTCATCGCTATCCATCTCTCTGTCTATTATTCTATATATATTCCATTTTACACAAGCTCTAGGCGAAACAAAAGACAGTTCAAAGCACGATGTAATCTATTTGTACTGTAGTGACTGCACAATGTGTTCATATGTCTTACTTTTAATCATACACTATTAAACAGACCTCACACACACAGAGAACCAGTGACACAGCCTGTCTGTAAAACCCACACATAGAGAAGCAGTAATTGATGTTTTACTATAAGTCCACACCCAGTGTCTGGCTTTTGGTGTAACACAACTTCCTGGTCTAACACTGCCTCCCTATGGACTATTGGTGTTGTTTGTATGCATGTGTGTACAGTGCAACTTACCAGCCACACACACCAGGAGTGAAGAGAGGAAGAGCAGAATAGTTTCCATGGCAACTGTAGACATATAGTAATAAAGAGGGAGGGTGAGTAAGAAAGAAAGAAAGACAAATACAAATTTGGTTTAGAGGTCTGTTTTGGCAAGCTCCAGAAAACACAGTATATTCCTCCTGCAACAATGAAAGTACAGTTTATATACACAACAATACAAACACTCATACAATTAAGTGAATATTGTGAAGAAAAAAGAATCACATCACACAACACGGCTTTATACCAAACCCTGGAGTTTAACTGATGTAAAGGGATATCTTGCATAACGATCCATGTTCAGAGTCTGCAAACATGTTCTCTTTTCCTGGCAAAGAGTACTCTTTCCTCCCTGTGGATATCAAACAACCTTGACCTATTTTCATATAGGTTAACCAATGCACACATGCCAACGGTTTCTGTTACAGAATGTGTGCATTTTGGAGGAACTGTAAAGTCGCCCAGCTACTGTTTAACCAAGCTGACTGCAAGGCACCAGGGAACATTTTTCAATGGTTTACCATGAAACTTTATAGAGACATACATGGTCCCCAGAGGATGAATCATTTAGACTTTGGTTATCCTCTGACATTTTAATTTTTTTCATGATATGTCTTGACATATCTTAACAACTAACTTAATTAATTCCATATATTTATAGTTCTTAGATGAATAGCAAAAATGACTTTGACAGTACCAACTTGCTCTCTGCACCGCCGTACATGGTTTTATTTATTTCATTCCACGTGACTTACTGTCCCTTTGTTTGAGTGGGTCAATTTATGTCTATCCAGCCATCAATAACATTTTTAAATGAACAGATTCAATTATAGTCATTCGGAGAGAGATACCGACTGCAGCCTTCCTGCTCAGTGGCTGTTTGTACAGTATGTCTGGGCTTTGTATATTTGATTTGTGAGAACTCATACAGATTCAAGGACATTTATAAAATAATGTGACAGAAGATGACAGCACAGGAATTAAAGGCCTCCATTGGAATCAATAAGACTGATACTGTCTACCCTAAAGATGAAAATCAGCCATACTGTCGAGCTGACCTCGAACATACTAGTTAAAATGTAGGAACTTGTGTTTTGTTTTGATATTTTTGAATGAATGTCAATGTGCATTAATTTATTTCCTTTGCACAGGCATTCTGATAAGAGGCTCTCTTGTTTCTACATTTGCAGTACTCTTCTCCTTATATGTATTTACAGTATACTTAAATAATATGTCATTTAAAATGTACAGTGTACAATCTACAGTGTACACTGAACTATTCAAAAAGAGAATGTTTGCAGTTAGGAATTCAATTCGGTTGTGATTATACAGTCAAAACTGAAGTCTTTAAATGTTTTTCTTTGTTACTCTTACAGGCCTGTCTTTCACCTGCTTATAACAGCAGGTGGGAAATTATTTCAGCTAAGGTAGGTTTGCTCTTTATACAGCAGCATATTGCTGCCAGTGTTATAGAAAATAATAATGTTTTCTAGTTCTAATCCGATACCTTATTTCCAAATGTTCTACATTTTATTTGTATACACTGGAGAATTGTACACAAAGATGGGTATTTTATGGACAAAAAATAAAGTAGTTAGTGTTCTCTGGTTAACAACTAATGGTGACTAATCATTTTAGAAGTATCAGTTGGTTTCTGTGAGAATCCTTTGAGGTGTTGAGCATGCAGACAGTTAATGCCAGCCTTTCTCTTAACATCATATCACATATGGCACCCTGTCAGTTGCCTCTCTATACCTGGACTGACTGCACTAGAAGAATCAAGTTGCAGAGCCAGGCTCCCCATTGTCTGGGAAGAGAGTACAAGAAAGGGGCGGGCATAAATGACAAGACAAGGAAAGACAAGGAAACAGCAGGCAATGACCTGTTTTCTGTAATGTGGGAACAAGGGAAGGGCAGGCTTAACGACAGCCAGAAAAGGAGACAAGCCGGCATTGTGAAGCAGCAGAGTGCAGGTGAAGGGCATGCAGAGGAGACACTGTCGGAAAAGGGGGGGGGGGGGGGGGGGGGTTATTGAAGTGACAATTCCAGTATAAAATACACAGAGCTGGAAATGTGGTGAGGCAAATGTGACCACAGAGAAGGAAATACATGAGGGCGATCAAAAAGAAATCATATTGATCCATTCTATACCATACTTTTTTGCAGAAGTGTGAATCTCAGACAAGATTTAGTTCAGTGTAAAACAACCTTTTTTAACACCAACGTCTAAAATTACATTAAAACCGATGGTTTATTGTATGTGGGGTTTTACATGAGACCACACCCGACCAAAAACACAATGACACAGAGAAGATGATATCCTGTCAGAGGTCCTTCTGGTCTGCTGTCATTTATATTCCGATTGCCATTAACGTGGGAGATCTCTGTGTCTCTGAGAGAACAAGTAGGCTACTTGTGGAATTCGATATGTGTGTGTATTGTATATATATGTGTGTGTGTGTCTTTGTTTAAATGCAAGGTTTTAAAAGTATGGTCATTGTGTCAAATGCCTTTCACTCTATGCTTGGGCAAAGGACATCAATTTGGTTACTAAAGACCCTGAGGCTAAGTGTTCAAACTAATTAAATACAAAGTCCCAGTGCCGATTTATATACATTGAGTTCAGCCTTGATTATACTGGAGGGCACACATCACATCAGATCTCCTTAACCTTTGTGAAAAAAATACTCGATATCTGCCATCATAATGATGTTACATCACCACGACAACATTGTGCGTCGTTAGTGTCCAGTTATCTCCATGGTAATGTCTCCATCTAAACATATTCTGGTGCTGAACGAGAAATGGGTTCAGGTGACGAGCTCGAATGGAAACACACAGATAACCGGAGTTCCCACATAAACAGGAGCAAGGGGTGTGGCAGGCAGCTTTAAAACCTTCTATTTATCTGATGAATATCCCCACATCTGTTTACAATGGCTGCATCGGCTACCTAGTGATGGTAAATTAAATTCGGCTTTTGTTTGTGTAAATCGCGCTCTTACATCACATATCGCCCCCAATTACGCACTGATAACCTCACCATTATAATGAAGGCTGAACGCACATCCATGTTAATGCCATGGTAAAACACACCGACAGGTTTAATTCAAAGACTTATACACACTTGGCACAATATATTTCAACACCCGATGCGTGACGTCTGGGCATCCATCCACTTGTGCGTCCGTCAACCTGTGGATCATTTGATGAAGCAGAAAAACCAGCCATCATGCGCAATGTGATATCCCCTTTCAGTGTCACCGTCTTTAATAACAGCAGTGACATCACGCACGACAACCGAAATGTGGCTATCAACGACATCGGTGAGAGAAAATGAATTGGTCACGCTCTTTTTAAGAATTTCAAATGTCTCTGTAATTGTAATTTTTTTTTAAATAACGCGCAACCACTGAAGTCTAGTGATCATTGCGAGCAGACACACCCTCGTTCTGTATCAGTGATAATAAACCACAAGCAGCGTTGTAAATGGCATCTCTGCAAGTCAATGAGAGCAGCATCGTGTATCCAAAATATTGCACGTTGGCATAAAAATAATTGTACTATAAATGTGCTTGTATTCACTAAAATCCTAAAAACAAATTGCGTTTTCTTCCAACCCATCTTTGCATGCTATATTGACCCCTTCTTACTAAACATTTTCTGAGAACATAAAAATATATAAGACATCAAATATGTGCGCTTATCAACTTACCACCTGTTTCTCCAGCCGACTGTTGGCCAACAAACCGATATCCACCCTAAAAAATCAAGCAGCTTGTCTCAGGAGGCTTTTTAGGCTACTATCATCTGTCAATATGCAGACTGCTCACATCTACTGGTCCTGGCAACAAGTTGGTGTGATGGATAACAATGGGATTTTCAGTGCATATATATATATATATACTCTCTCTCTCTCTCTCTCTCTCTCTCTCTCTCTCTCTCTCTCTCTCTCACTCTCTCTCTTCCTCCTCCTCTACTCTCTCTCTCTCTCTCTCTCGTCTGATCTCTCTCTCTCTCTCCTCTCTGCTCTCCTATATCTCTCTCTCTCTCTCTCTCTCTCTCTCTCTCTCTCTCTCTCTCGTCATAGACCCCCAGTATCATGCCAGACTCATGTGTGATTGAAAGCTTATGCTTGCTTAATCTTTATTGTATGTGTGCACAATTATGTTACACAAGATGGCCAATGCACATGAATACGACACAGAGAACCCACACTTTGACATACAATTTCAGGAGAACAATTTCAGGAGAACACAATGTGACGTAAAAACGTCACATTGTGGGTATAAAGGTACACAGAGTTTCACAGCTAGAGTCCCAGCTCATTTAGAGTAAATACAAAACAAAGTGTCCTTTCTTCTTTGTTCTGTATTGAAACATCCCAGATGTGTCCCTGAGTATAAAACACATCTATCAATCATAAATAATTGTTCTCATGGTTCTCATGTCTCTCTGTGTTTCATTGGCACAGAACACATAAGAGAAGGGCCAGCCATCTTTAAAGCTTGTTTAACATGTATGTCAACACAAGTATACTTCATAACAAGAGACAGAAGAATCAAGAAGCCTAGACTAAAGTCAGTGCATCAATTGTTGTGTATCAATAATCAGGTTTAGGTCATTCACAAAACCTGAATGACAGAGTATAAAATGGAAGATGGATGGATCATCTTTTCATTCTTCTATGTGTACATTCCTTCACCTCTCTGCTTCATAGTGCAGGGTTTATTGTGGTGGGGGGATTAGACCCCAGCAGGAGACAAAGGGACATCATGGCTTCTCTTGCTGTAGGAGGCACAGACAGAGTTAAGATTAAAAAGAGAAAACCTGTGGCATAAATGTAAGGCATCTTAATAATTTGGATGTCAAACTCACCCTCTTATAACGGTTTTTTCATATATATTCTTACCTGCATTTTGCTGTAGATCCAGGGCAGAACACTTTTGACTTTGGTGTAAACACCCGGTCTGTTTTTTTCACCACAGCCAACTCCCCAGCTTGTAATCCCGGCCAGGTACCAACGGCTGTCTCCCTTACACACCAGAGGTCCACCACTGTCCCCCTGGAAATACCGTTTGTGTTAGTTAACACTGGTTTTCAGAGGTGTGTGTTTACGTCACAGCGGATGTTAACATGTCCATTGACGTTGACTGCTCACCTGACAGGAGTCTTTGCCTCCAGCCAAGTCCCCAGCACAGAGCATGTGCTTGGTCACGGCGCCTCGATACACTACGCGACCGTTACACACACCTGTGTCTATGAGGTCCACAGTCACTTCCATCAGTTCCTTGGAGACAACACCTGTGTTGGAGGAAACATATGCTGATTTGTATTTCCAACAAGACTCCTTTTATAAGAATGTCTAATAATAGTGTCGTAATAAATGCGATGCTTTATATTGTGTTTAAGAAAAGGATTAATTGATTGATAAACAATCCACACCAGGTATTTCTTTCTATCTTTTATTTCCAATACAATTATTAATCATGCTGTTGTGCATTCTTAGTTCATGTCCATCTTTCTCATTTGCTATCATTCTCAGTATATACAGGACAGGCATTTACTTACTCTCAGACAAATCATTCATGTCTCCCCAAGGGATTGAGACTTTACCCGCCCCAACCTTTTTGGAGTTGTTTATCTGGTCTGACTGCATTCTTATTGCCAATTGTAATCCTTTGGGTTCTAAATCATGCGTTACATGCCTTCATTTATATATTATTGTATTATTTAGTTTCAAGGAAATATTATATTGTATTTCCTCGAGAATGCATTAAACATAGTTCAAAACACAGAAAGACAATGTTTTTAAATAAACTGATAAATAAATTCTGATCTGGTATAACTTAAATAGTCCCTTTGCAACTTAACATTTTGCATGTTAACATGAGGTGTATACTGTTACGGTGCTTGTTTTCAAGGAAAGCTGCATTTTTAGGGTTACCTGAAACTTCTTTATAACAATACGTTATCCATGAACTCAAGAACAACCTCTTAAAACATACATTCATTAACAAGGTTTCTGTACAATTGAACAATCCCTAACAATGAAAATTGCTTATATGCAGGTGTACCGTAAGCAGAATATGTAAACGTGTCTGTTAATATAGTGAGCGCTAATGGGGATACAATATTACAAAAAAAAAAATCATATTCTTACCTGATCCTGACTCAGTGGTGCCAAATCCTGAGGTCCAACATGCGGTTCCAGGTTTGAATTCTTGGTCAAAAGCTGGCAGGCAAGCTGGATGGACATTATCTGGATAACACAAAAATACATATATTTGTTTTACATTCTAGATCTACACAGGGCTGTCATCAGCTGCAGAGCAGCACATACATCTCTGTACAGTAGGTTGTAGATATTGAGTGATCTGTTTGTCAGCTGCTGAGTGAATGTTTATTGACACAGGCTCTTGAACGCAAACTGTCAGTGTTTCACGAGAATCAGCCACCCACCAGGTCACACTGCAAAACAAACTTCCTACATATGCATACTCCCTTCAAACAGGTATGAAAGTAGGGTGAAAATGATAAGGATTTTAAATAAATAATTTACTGACCATTGAAAGTAACTTGTGTTTCAAGTTTTAGCAGAGCGACATCCTGGTCATTAGTTTTGCTGTTGTAGTTATTGTTGAGTATAATCCTCTTAACCATGTAGGGCTGAGTAGGTCTGGTCAGAGACAACAATCCAACATACACGTTCCAGTGCTCCGTGGAGAGAGATAAAGAGTTGCTGCTGCAAATCAAAACAAAAAATAATTCAGTCGAAAGCAATGCCGTTACTCATAAATAAACAAAACAGCTACTTAAATACCAATGTTTTGTGAATGGCAATTAAGTTTCAGCAAAAATAAAAACTTTTTAAAAGGACTGTAGGATTAAAAAGTTAAGTGATGCTCGGCTGCTAGAGAAGCAGACTGTTACCAATCTCGTTCAGAACCTATATCAGTTTTAAATATTAGAATCTTGATATAAACACAATATGCATTTCTATAATTACAATGTGCATTATGAACTGAGACAAAAACAAACACGTTAAGAACAAAAATGAATCCATAAGTTTGTATACAAATTCTCAGATGGGTTTAATCTGTCAGTCAGTCACCTTGGGAAGCAGTGGGCAGCAGTCAGAACAAAATCATGAGAGATCAGGACTGCCCCGCAGACGTGGGATCCTCGGAAGTGCAGGGAAACCTGCCAGGGCCACTGGCCCTCCTTAGCCGCACTACCCCCAATGATCCGGGACGTGGTCTTCTGGCGTCCGCAGTCTGAGAATAAAAGAAAAATGTAAAATACTGCACATGTCCAAAGAAACAGCTAAACAAATCCTTTATAGTAGGTGTTGAAAGATAATTCAATATGATAGATTCAGGTGGCAAAATAATGATCATATTGTGTTACTGCTTCATTTTTTGTGACCAACTTTTTTTTGTTTTGTTTGCCCTCACAGAGGGACTGTGTTGCTTTTTGTTACTGCTTCTCAAAACAAAAAGGGTTACTAATTCTTTGCTCGTACAGTGCATGTGACAAATTAGATTTGATCATACAGTGAAATTCAGTCCATTGCACCCAAAACTAATATGTTTATTCTTTTTATGATCTTGCCTATTTCAGTGTGCCAACTTAGTTAAATATGGAATATGATGCAAATATAGAATTGTTTCTGTGATGATATTTGCATAACACAGTAGGAAGTGGGGAGTGATGATAGGAAAGGTAGACTCAGGGACTACAGGTGGACGCTGGGGATTATGAAATGCAACAGTGCTTGAACAGCAGCAGCAGTTGTATAAAATGTAAGCATAGTTTAAGGTTAGCAGTAGGCCAGCAAATGAACTAGCAAAGCACCAGATGGCCTAGGTAAACAGGATTGAAAGGGTGTGGTGGATATGTGTTGCAGTGCCAGGAAAAGGCTGTGTGCGTGTAGAAGCAGACTCCAGGACTGTGGTTGAATGTCCCAACTAGCCTGCATGTTAAACCTTGTGTTTTACATATCATGGTTGGTATCCTAGTTGTTTAAATGCAGCCATGTCATCCCAATTCTGAAGGCTCGAGTTTAATTAAGGTTATAGATTGAAAGAGGGCAAGAACTTAAAAAAAAGAAGGTATTGTCAGAATGTCAAGTGATATTGATCAAATACTCAAATGGCTTAATGTGCAGTCGTACATTGCGTGTGTGTTTGTGAGTATATGTGTAAGAAAGAGACAGAAAAGACAAGGGCTGTGTGTGACACATGGCTTTAGGAACAGATGGAGGCTCCTCACCCACACACTGCAGGGAGACGGCTTCCTGGTTTGGACACGATGAACTGCGTAATGCCACAGTGAGAAAAACACGTCAGGTATAAATGCATGCACCAACACAGCTTTCTATTGTAGTATTATAACAAAATAAAACCAGAAAATAAGTCTGTGGGATAACTACTTTCACAAATGATTCTAAAATGTGAAATGATGAAATATATTTTTTATAATAAAAAGATTACAGTTTAGAACTGAGCTGTGTATGAAACATGTGGGATAAGGACTAGATTGTTTACCTGACTTTAACCCGACTCTGGAGAAGTGGAGATTTTCTGCTTGTCAATGATAAAACATTGCCCCCCTGGGATTTCATTTTTCTGGTAACATATGACCTAAAAATAGAGAGAGGCAGTTCAGAAAGCTGTAGAGATAAACTTGCACATACAGAGATCATTTTGTCCAAGCAATGCCTGATTGAGTCTGGAAACTCATACCCCAGGGAGACCTTGTGGAGAATCAATTCAACCCTAAACGCAGAGCAGCATGTGAGGAGAAATGAGATGGATCTCAATTACAGGTGAGATAGAAACCCACATGCTCCCGCACTGCTGTTGAAATTGGGTCTGGCAAAATGATGCGAAATGACTTATTCAGAAACCCTTCGAATGATGACGAGGATTGGTAACACATTTCTTTCACGTTGGAGTGCTGTTGCTACCGCTCCAACGCTATTCAGCACACATTAGGTCAGGAATTACGAAATAATAAATGAAGTCAGGGGATGATGATTTACTTTCTGAGTCCGAGCTGAGCACAGGTCTCGTCAGCATAGCTGTTGTTCCAGTCTTCGTGGCACACTGGAAGGAAGCGGCCATCCTGAGATGTCTTGACCTGCAGACCGTTGCTCTTGTCAAATCTCACTGGGGAAGAAAAAAAGCAATAGGACAACTTAGATGGTGTCTCATCATTTGGTTATACTTAACTCAATGTGACTGTAATGTGGAGTCTTTCGCCCGTGTGCTGCTGCTGTTGCAACTACAGACAATTACTGTACAGTGAAACCAGTAATCTAATGAGAAAGAAATTAGCTTCATTCAGCAAGAATTGACAAATGCAAGCATGCTGTTGTGTGCAGTTTCTTTGAATAGTGCCTACTCACCACAGTTTGTTTCGTCAGATCCCAGTTTGCAGTCTATTATCCCATCACATTGAACAGTACTGTTGGGGCAGGTGTCATATCTTTCCGGAATGTTATCGTCGTAATCATCTTGATCATTGTAGTCATCGTGGAGGATTGCTGTTGTTGCCAACCGGGTGCCATAACGAACTGTTGTTTGGGTAATAAGGAGTTGTGGTCAGTAGAGATAGAGTGTGCCATTATTGCTAGAATCAACTAAAACTACACGTTGACATGAAATTAGAACAGTAAAATGCAACTTAAAGGAGTACAACACCTTTGGGTACCTCGCCTAAAGAATATCAGCAACTATTCAAAAGCATTTCTATATAAATAATATACCTGCTTTAAACTTGTGCATTCACTACACGGTGATCCAAATCCCATAAATACTACAACCTCAACCCTGGAAAAACACTAGATTTTAACAACCAATGTTTTGTGAATGGCAATAAAGCTTCAGTGAAAATAAAAACTTTTTAAAAGGGCTGTATGATTAAAAAGTTAAGTGATGCTAGAGAATGAAACCGTAACCAATCTCTTTCAGAACCTAGCAACCATAATCTTGTTCTTTTTAGTGGCATTTATACCTGCAATAGTCTTTTTAAAAGTATGCCTTATTTACAAAAAATTAAATCACATCTACTCTCTTCAGGAACACAAGGGCACAATAACAATTGACTAACATATACTTTAACAAATTAGAACAGC
The DNA here is from genome assembly GCF_902827115.2 of Pseudochaenichthys georgianus. Taxonomy (NCBI): domain Eukaryota; kingdom Metazoa; phylum Chordata; class Actinopteri; order Perciformes; family Channichthyidae; genus Pseudochaenichthys; species Pseudochaenichthys georgianus. The sequence continues at coordinate 25,854,630 of NC_047515.1, forward strand.
AGATGAATATTAATGACAATATCTAATGATCTGTATGAATCAGTGTACCTCCAAGCCAGATGGCCAGTGCAAGCAGGCCGAGCAGAAGTAAGGATCCCCCCGACCCTCCGTAGCACTGTGCATTACTGTGGCAGCATCTCCTCCTCTTACTGCTGGGGGCTGGACACAGGGACACAAACACACATTAACACTCGTTGTCTCCATTTATGTTGCTCCCACACCTGCATGTATTTTCTTCTCAGGAAAATATGTGAGCTGTGGATATCACTCACGTATGCTAGACTGTGTGACTGGCGAAACCACCACGGGCTGTGGATACTGGGCGATGTAACGTGGATGGCTGGGGGGTGTCAGGCCTGGACCCACACCATAAACCAGCTCCTCATAGGGCTTGAGGGGGGGCTGGGTGTGCAAGTCAAGAGAGTAGTAAGGAGGAGGGAGGTCGTTCTGGGAGAAAAATAGAAAATAATAAACAGGTAAGAAATCCACTAGTAAGGCATCATGAGTGTTGGAAAGGCTGTTATACATACAATGTGAAATCTATCACCGTTGGAAACAAGACACTTTGCTATGTTTAATATGTTTTATTATACAAGCAATGAGACATACAATAGAAAAAGGCTAGAAAAGGAAATTATTTGGATGGTTGCCAAGATTAAGCACGTAACCCATTGTCCTCTTTGCGACTATTATCAAGCCTATGTTTACTGTAAATCCTCGCCTGGGAAACATGCTTTCCTGTAGAGATAAAAGGTGATGTATCCTAGCAACAGTTTGTGAAAGATCAGGTTTTAACAGTTCATTTCCTTGTTTATCCAGCCATGCATCATCATCTGCTCTGCTCTGCCCCTTTTTGATTCACTCTTCCAGTAGCGATATGAAGTACTTCTGACAAAGGATTTAATCAGCGATTGAGTGTTTGGGACAGGTTGGATAACAGATATTTACAAATTAGAGTTTAGGGCAATGTTTCTCAAAGTGGGGGCGCGCTCCCCTGGGGTGCAGAGTGGCATGCCAGGGGGGGTGCGAGAGACCAGGAGGAAAAATAGTTATGACAAAAAAATAAGAAATTAATAAATTCAAAAATTATTGATTCGAAAATTTGCTACAGTACAGTACAAGTATGTCTCTGTGTTTAATTGAAGCTCGGCTTTGTGTGTGTGTGGAACGAGCCATTTTGTGTGCGTGCGCGAGCGCGTGAGAGAGAGAGCGCACCGGTACCGGAGATCGTTGTTGTTAGCTTCTGGTGCTAGCAAGCTACAGGGAGCTTTTTCAACAACAAGGTGGAAGAGAGTCCTCTCCTGTCAGACTGAGAGGCTCAGTGAACTAAAGGACTCTCTGAGTGTTTAGATAGTTAACTTTAGTCAAAGTTATCTCAGTGGGTCTCAAACGGTTTGGTCACGATTAATGTAAACAATTATTTCCGAGGCACACCTTCATATGATCATTATAGGTATAAAAAACAAGAGAATAAATGAAAAACAGGTTTGAAATACTATATGAGAGTAAAACAAGAGTTTAAAAGGGTGATTTGTAGCAACAGTGTTTTCCACCAGCTCCACTTGAGCTCACTATGAATAAGTCAGAGTAAACAGATGTATGGGTTGGTCAAACTCTATCTTTAGTTCGACAATGCGTTTAAAGACCTTATATATTTGTCTTTGTCACACAATGACTTGCAATTTTTTGTTTTTTATTCTACTTTCATGGTTCAAACTCTCTTCTCTTCTTTCTTCCTGATGTCATGATGATTGAGCTTCCAATCATTTTACTTTATGTGGATATATTACGTTAACTAAACATTCTACTTTTCCGGGAATACACGGTTATTAATTTCTTGCTGAGTGTTAGATGGAAAGGTTGATATCACTTTTGTGTGTTTATCCTAACAGCTAGAGTGAGCTGCCAGTAAGCTTAGCTCTGTCAGCACAGCAGCAAACATTACTTCCTTAAAGTTTCTTCTAAAGCTCACTGATACACACTTTATCTCATTTGTTTTATCCGAGGAAAAATATGATAGTAAAATCAGCATGTTGTGGTGTTACGGGGGGTTAAGCTGTTTACTATATCTTGGCTAAGCACAGTACATTTCTGAATATATGCGACATAACAAACAAGATATTAGTGAGTGTTAGAGGTGTTGGACTTGTTTTCCTTTTACAGAACAAGGCTCGCTGTGTCCCCCTATTTCCAGTCTTTGTGATAAGTTAACCCAACCTGCTGCTGGCACTCGCTTCATATTTACTTTATAGACTTCTAAGTGGTTTTGTTCTTTTCATCTATCTTTTGCAAGAAAGAAAATAAGCTTCTTTTCCAAAAACGTTTAACTACTAAAAAGTTATCTTATTATTATCAATACAATTGAACTTATACAACATGCTATGCGGTTTTGTGGTATGTGGAATGCAGCTAGGGAGGCTAAAGCAGGGAAAGGAACGTTACCGATGCAGAATATGTGACTAAACCTGCTTGAGCACAACAAAGAAACACTTTAAGTGCCAGAGCAATGGCGAAAACCTCGGTAGTTGCTGCAAATAAAATAAAATGCCTAAATAGTTTCTCTGGGTGGGATTCACTATTAACAGGGTAAAGAAGACAACATTGTATACAGGCAATGAGACGTACAGAAAACTTGGATCCTGAAACTCAGTTATCATATGTGTGCAGCAAGATTGTCTTCCAAATGTCAGTTTCAGGCCATTGTTCACTCTTTCTGTAATAGTAGTGGAATGTGGTTGAATCAAAAAGGGTTACTGTTGCCATCATTATTTAAGTTATCACCAGCACCAGTGGTAGAGATACAGTAGGTTGATAAAATTATCCTTAGTCATGCTGACATTTTCAGAGTATGATATGTTGCACTCTGTCTCTATGTGGCCTGAATACCTGTTTGCAGTGTCACCCATGCATTTACGGATTATGATGACATACAACAGAGTTTGAGAAGACTAAAAAAAACTAGAAAAAGGTTACGTACAGAAGGTCTGATTTAAGTTTTTTTAATACATTTTGTTATCAACTCTTGGGTATGGGTTAATCAGAGGGGCCACAGCATAGCAAAGGTTTAACATGAACAGTGTCTGTTACTGTGATTTCATCATAGGAACATTTGTTTTGATTTGACTTGTAAAATCCACCCATAGAGAAAGCTAATTTAAGGCAGGGTGCGGGGTGGTTGCAGAACAAAAAAAAAAAGTAGACGAGCAGGTTTTTCACATTTCCCAGCAGAGTACACACAGGTTATCTTGCATAGTTTGCCTGTCGGCCATTATCATCCAAAGGGTACTAAAAACATTTAAATATTAGGAAGTTCACATGACATTTGAAAGTTGAAAACTGTACCAGAACAATAACTGTGTCAAAATAAAGTTACAAAACCACCCAAAATGTCACTGGAAACTAATGTGTACTATAATCGGGAGTCAAGGCGGATACAAGTCTGGCCTCTGCATTTCTTAACATCAGGTAGTAAACTCAGCTTGACTGCAACCAAGACCTAACCCAAAACTAGCGGCATATCCAATACATTGTGGCCTCATCATAAGTAAAGTAAAAGTAAAAAAGGTTACATTTGACTCTGACAACATACTTCTTTTATCTTAAGACTCGTGATTTGCATAAGCAAACGTGCCACAAACACGGTTTTAAAATTATGTCACAATTGTAAAGATAGATATCCGATGAGAACCACATATCCCCAAATGTAGAGACACATTGATAAAACCAATTTCTGATTTGGAAACATTAATTGTCAAATTGTAAAAATAACTATAATAATATTTGTTTCTTTGCTCATGAAAAGTGTTATATTCTTCAGCTTCAAGCTGCTATAAAAGTGCACAATGGAAACTATTGATAGAAACCATTGTTCACTGTTGGTTTAGGTTGGTTTAGGTAAAAGCAATATTTTAGTAAAAGCAATATTCAAACTCCATTCATACAGAAACAAATAAAACCTATACTCAGTCAATGCAAGTTATGAGGGCTGCAAAGGTTTATAGACACACACTCTAAAATTCAAACAGGACAGAGGTGAGTATTGATCAAGATGGAAGTTTGACTATTGACTGGAGGAAGGTTAACATCTTGAGGAAAAGCCAAGACACTGTTTATCAAGAGGAAGACATTTTCAATTATAAGAAAAAAGACAACAAAAGAACTTACCGGGTCAGGCTTTGCCATTGGTTTCAGAAAATTAAAGAGTGGAGAGTGGAGGTGAGTGCAGGTAGGTGGAGCTTTTTCTCATCCAGGTGTTTACTCAGTCACAGAGCAGAGATTAGTGCATGCTGGTGCCACATTAACACCACAGCTTTCTTCTTTTCTTCTCCTTTACTGTGTTAGTCTCTGACCTCCATCTGGCAACAGGTAGGTCTGCCTTCCCCCTCAGAGCCTGACACCTCCCACTTCCAGCGTCCATCCTTCTCTTAGTCCTCCATTCTTCTCCGAACAGAGACGGGCGTGCCGAGTGCTTCAGTTTCCCACCTGCCCGACCAGTTTCGTGGCAGCTAGAGAATGTCAGAGCTTGTTTCACAGTATCAAGCTCCATTGTGGCTCAAATGACACCAGCTGAGCTGTCAGGGCCCTGAACCCAAATGTCTTCATCTGCACAGAAAATGACAGGAGCTTGTTTGTTTTCACATCCAATACATTCAAAATGATTTCTGTTTAATGCAGGCTGCCCTATCTGTGAATGTCACACCTTATAATCATAGGGAGTATGAGGAAATTCCCTTACTGAATCCTAGAAACAGAGGTAATTATTAAAGAGTGTAAATATTGCGACACTCAAATGGCGGAAATGTTTGAGTGTTTTGATTAACCTTTATTTGTGAATGTCAGGTAACGTCTTAAATGTTCCCACAGCTATCCCTCTCTGTACACAGATCTTGTGGGTGCTTCTGAAAAGGTTTGCAGCTTCCTTCATCTGATGTCCTCTTCCAAATCTGTGTTCACTTACATTCACCTTCCTAATGATCACATGCCCCTAATGTTTCTCCAGTTTCGATGTTCCTTACTTATTTGCATAATGGTTCTGGTTCACAAGTACTTGTCAAGGTTTGAATATCCAAAAATACCAACAGTTCCTCTTTCTAAGATAACTTCATCTAACAGTAGTTATATTTCTGAGTGTTCACTCTGACACAATATGTTGGACCAATCTAATTTGTGGTTTGCGATGTGATATTGAGATCTTTCCCTCAATTTAATGGGTTCTATTTGCCTGCTCTTCTTGACTGTCATATAATATACTAAACACAACATTATAAATATAAGACATTGTGGTGGCCTGGTGGTCTGAGCCACACAACACATGACCTAGATCTGAACCTGGGTTAAGACACTTGTGGAACAGATCTGAATTGCGAAGACCTTTGATGATCAGTCATACTCTGAGTCTTTGTGCGGGTCATACATTTATCCCTACTAATATACAGAAATGATTCAGTATCTCAGTTTGAAAGAAGCCCTACTGTGTATTCCCTGAGAGGGTGTGTTTACTTTGTAACACAACTAGAGGGTGATATATTCAATCTTCCCATGTGTGTGTGAGCAGCCACTGGGCTACCCTCGTGTAACAAAAGTGACCTGTGAGAAAGTTCCCCTTCTGAACAACAGCAGATGATGTGTGACATTTAAGTGGCGTCCCACATCACAAATTGACTCAGCTGTTCTCGGTCCTTCTGCAAGACAGAAACCAAAAAGGCGTCAGCACCACAGGTTCGTGGTTTGGCATGTTTTCATAAACCAGGAACTAAAACTCGATCAGTCACATGGGAAAAGCAGATGAGAAACAGAGAGGGAAACTATGGTGATATCTTTAGATTTACTAAAAAGAAAAGTCCTTTCTCAGAATTGAAAGTATAGTTTTGAATAATAAGTACTGAAACATCTATAAGAGTTCAATCAAACTAAAACAAATCATCATCTAATGACTGACACCTCCTCCTGACCTGCTGTTACACGCTTATTTGGGGAACAATACTGGTATTCATGCAAGTTTTAAAAGCATTTAAAAAGCGTTGAGTTGAAGAGTTTGGTCTTTTAATGACAAGACAGATGTCCGATAAGAGGTTGTGTACATTGTGTTATAAGTAACCAGTGGCGACTGGTCAATAGGGGCAGGCCCCACCTAGTGTCAGCAGAAAGTATTAAAATAATGATTACAACAAAATGCAAAAAATAAATTAAAATATATATAAATATATTTTAAGATCATGTTAAATCATCTGATTCGTCTGTACATTGCTGTTTTAGTATGTGTTCTTCTAATTAGTGTCTACAGTGTGTGCCTATTGAGCTGTTTGTTTAGAGCCATGTGGGACAAAACCCGATCCTGCCCCTCCCTCTCACTGTCTAAGTCAGTGACCACCAACTGGCGGCCCGCGGGCCACATCCGGCACGCCAGACATTCTCATCCGGCCCGCACGCACTGTGGCGTTAGCTGAGTGGTTACTGCGTTCGCCTCCCACCCATTTTTATTTTTTTCCAACGTCGTGAGTAAGGTGCAGTACCGGAGTCCAACAGATGCGGCTTTCACACCAGCGCTTTTCCCTTTCTAGCTCCGAGCGGGAGCTTTTCTGATTCAGCTCCGGTTTCCCCTTTCAGCTCCCGCTCTGTTTACACCGCCCACTGGCGCCCCAGAGCTGCCCCTGCTGCGTCATGACGTCACCGTTTACATCGCTGATTTGCTCCCCAACGGCAGCCATTACGGCGCTCACAACAACGGGGAACTGCGTCGGGTCGATGATCGTGTTGCTTTTAATCCCACGAAGCCAGAATAAATTGAATAACGACTTCTCCAACCTTATACTTTGCTCCAGAGTGCCGTGGTTCATTGTTTATTAATGTGTTTCTGCAGCATTTACCGACCACTGCAGTGCTGGCTGCTCTTCCACGGGAGTTTATTCTCCCGTTAGCTCCCGGTTAGCTCACACTGCAGCGGCCGCTCTAAAGTATTCACTGTCCGACTCACACAAGCAGCTGATGCATATCCCCAGTTCCCCTTAGCCTAAGTGAATGTGTGTCAGTCTGAATTGACGCTGTTTGGTATCACAACGCTGTTATGAACGTTTCTCTGGTATAAAACGGGTGATGTTAGCATAGCAACCGAAGCTAAACTGACTACTTGCATCCGATAGCTGCAATAATACAAAACAACACGTCTGCCTCTCTCCACAATGATCGATAACAGTGAACGGATGGTCAAAGTAAGGTACAAATAAACAGAATCACACGAAGCCTGGTTAGTGTTGCCTGACTTTATAAAGTGTGTTTATAAGCACTACTGCTTGTAGGCAGGCATAACAGTGTTCAGGGGAGGTGGGTTTAGTTTCCTGCACGCCTCGACGTAAGAGAGACGTAAGCGACGCCACCTCTTAGCTCCGAAGCTCTTGCCTCTAGACCGACAATTTGTTGGAGCTGGAAGTGAACCCGATTCCGGAGCTAAGAGCCGGCGCCGCTGCGGTGTGAACAGGAAAAAACTGCGCTTTTCAGGCTCCAGCTCCGAGCCGGAGCTGAAAAAGCGCTGGTGTGAAAGGGGCAAGAGAGGCAGCAGCTGCGGGACAGTAGACTGCGTACTGCGAAACCTTCCCTGCCTTCAAGAAGAAGTGACCCTTCGTTGTGAAGAGTCTGCTTTGTGTGCACTCCGCAGCAGTAGCCCCGCTGCGACGGAGTCCAACAGAGAGGCAGGAGCTGCGGGACAGTAGCCTAGAAGCAGGGTTGGGTTGTAACCTAGACTGGTTGTAACGGAATACATGTAACGGCGTTACGCACAATATAAAAATCAAGTAGGCTAACTGTATTCAGCTGGCGTTACATTTCAAAAACGAGTAATCTGATTACAGTTACTTTCATAAACCTGAAGTGAATACATTTTGGAATACTTATTAGTTATAATATAATAATAATAGTTATTGGTGGAAAAGTTTCCTCACAAAATGTAATCTTCATTACCGGCAGAATTGTGTGCACACTGCACGGCGCTGCAGCATGTCTGTGAGCGAGAGAGAGATGCAGGGTGTCTGTGAGGCCCCGCCCCCGCACGCAGATGAGAGAGAGATCTCTTTCAAAATATATTGAAAGTTAGAAACGGAGATGGTTGGATAAAATGTACAAGATAACGTTTATGTAGCATTTCTTTATTGTCGAAATTATGACATTTCATAACGATCAAATCAAAGTGAATGGCCTGCTGCTGCTGAATGCATGGGGCAAGTGACTGGAACAAGTTTTAAAAGTTATTACATCGTTTCAGATAATAAATTAAAGGTCCGCAGTACCTGAGCGTGCTCCACTAGCATTGTGGACTATATAAAAATCACTGGCCCGCGATTGTGTCTATTGGATACATTTTGGCCCTTGGACAAATGTAGTTAGTGATCCCTGGTCTAAGTGAACGGTGACTGTAAAAACTACACTGTGCATGCTCAGAGTATTTTCTTATTTAATGTGTGTGGCAAAAAATAATGACCATAGGGCGTAGCTAACTAGTAGCGCTAGCTTTAGCTAACGTTAGCTAACGAAACGAACTGCCAAGTAAAATTGGAAAACACCGGTAATTAATTATTCTATAATTTGTAAAACTACGGTGTTAAAAATGACAATTTCAAAAATACATATTCTAATGGTCAGATATACATATACAGATACTAAAGATAGACAGGTACTTGCTTTCAAGCAGAACACAGGGGAAAACAAACTTAGCTGGAGTGTTTACGTGTTAGGCGTAATGACGTACAACGGCCTCGACAATTTCTGTAGTCCTATTCAGCCACACGGTAACAACCATCGTTTTTCAGACACGTAAACTCTTCAAAAATCACCAGTGGGGTCACTGCTGATGTATTTAATGTCATAGAACAAAACGTGATTTATCTCTTAAATTTGTGTCAACCACAGACCTTATTTCGAGCTATTTTCCAAAACCCTATGGAGAAAATGCATTGCTTTTTGACCAAGGAACCGGAAGTGCTAAAAATGCTAACTTACTTCCGGGTTTTACGACGCGTCACTGCGGTTCTCTATAGAGCTGCCATCCCCACCATACGTCATCTCACATAATTCAGAGTTGATTGGCTGTAAGTACGTGTGCCGCGAAAAGTGTGGTGTGTGAAGAGCAGGTGAAGAGGAAGAGAGAGACGCGTCCTAAAACCAGGAAGTAAGCTTCGCATGGCTTCCCTCCACAAAAAAGCAATGAGATTTATTCCATAGGATTTTAGAAAATAGCTCAAAATAAGATCTGTGGGAAACGTAGCTGTTGAGAAATGTACGTTTTGTTCAGCCGGATAATATCCACATGTCTACCCTACTTTTATCATTTTCGAATCATAAAATCATTTAGATTTATGATAGACTTTTGAAACTACAAGAAGATAAGGAGGACCTTTACAAAAAAGTAATAGAGATTTTTGTCCAGAAGGATAGGCAAATGGACTTCAAGTCATCTTCAAGTCAAGGTAAGACCGCAATTGTATTGAAAATGGGATCTTACTAAGAGAGAACAATTCAATATTTAAATGATAAAATTACATTTTTTGGGTATCCTTCTGTTGAACTGTCCGTTTAAAATTAATTGAAGCATCAGACTAAAGAGGCTTTTGAAAATAATATTATATTTTGATTTAGGTCAAAATATAATATTTGTAAACCTGAAGAGTCAGTGCCAGTGCCTCACCAGCCATGAACCTCACTGCAGAAGCTTATATATAGACATCTAAGTTTTTTGTGCCCCACCACTTTTGTACATAGAAACGCCACTGTAAGTAAAGTAACCAAACAAGGTCATGAGAAAAAGCTGGCTGAAGGCTGGCACTGTGGTAATGAAAGCAGAACAGAAACATTTGATAGTTTGTTTGATTTAACTATAAACCCTTTTTTGGCTTTGTAATACAAATCCATTGTGTTATTTCAAAAAAATGTAACCGTTATATGCAGGTGGAAATTCCCGATGTGTGTGAAAACTCCAGGCCTCGTTTACATTTTTGCACTTTATGAATATGCAACAAGTCCTCGAACTTATACGACCAAATAGGCCGATTGTTCAGGCCCAATTATTACGACCAAATATGTTGTTTGTTCAAGCGCTTAATACATCCTATAATAATGTTTTAAAGTTTTCGCCCTCTAGTGCTCCCGTTGAATGCAAACGTTACAGATGGTCGTTTATTCACAAATAACCCTCTCTGTAAAATCCTAAATTGTAGGATAGTTTGGCCATTCCATTTCAAAGAGTTGTTGACGCTCAGCGTAACCTTGTCGCGCTGCCACTCCAACATCCAATCACAGGGCTTGATGACTAATCACGGGGTTTGTAAAGCAAGGCGGATGTTTTAGTCCCAAACGATAGCTGGGGATTCTGGATAGTGTAGTGTCTTCGGAAACTGTAGTGTCTAAACTCCTAAAAAACTATAGGTTACTCACGTAACCCCAGAGTAACCCCAGAGTAACATGAAGTGAGATGTCTCACTATGGGATGCGCCTCAACGCGTATGCAAACAGAAGCATCAATCTCATTACGCCAATCCTGATTGGTTGGTGATCTTGACGTCAACGTCAGGGAATCCACCCACCCTTTAAGTAGCTTGCGCTACGACGCAACGTCATTCAAAATAAGCACCTATTCTCGCTTCGCCTTAGCAAGAAGGGCCGTCTGGTGAGACATCTCACTTCATGTTACTCTGAGAACTGGGGTTACGTAAGTAACCTATAGTTCTCATTCATAACACTCCGTTCGATGTCTCACTATGGGATATTGAAACTCCCATATTGCTATTTGCTAGACATGCTTATCTCGAAAATCACCAAAAACAACCAGAACTTAACATGCAGAACTCTGTCTCAACACGGGACCCAGCACTGCACGGGCCACACTTGGAGCAGAGACATCTAGCCTGTAAAAGCGGACAAAAGTGAGCAGCGAGGACCAGCTCGCTGCTGCACAGATGTCTTGGATGGAAACACCCTTGAACAAAGCCCAGGATGTAGCCAGTCCACGAGTAGAATGAGCACGCAGGCCCGTTGGTGCCTGCAAACCCTGACTCATATAAGCCAGAGCAATCGCTTCCACAATCCAGTGGGAGAGCCGTTGCCTGGTAACGGGCTTGCCCTTCTGAGGATTAGCCCAGGATATAAAGAGTTGGTCATTACAACAAAACTCTTTTGACCTGTCCATATAGATGCGTAAAGCACGAACTGGACACAGCAAATTTGGCCGCTGTTCCTCAGAGGAACACAGCGGCGGAGGAAATGCCACAATGTCAATTGGGGTACATGAGCCAACCACCTTAGGTATAAAGGCAGGGTTGGGCTTCAGCAACACTCTCGTTTGCCCTGGGGGGAACTGAGTGCACGAAGGATGTACAGAGAGCGCATGAATGTCACTGACTCGCTTGGCAGATGCCAGAGCCAGTAACAGCATGTCTTCAGTGACAGGTGTTTCATGTCAGCTTCTTCCAGGGGTTCAAATGGAGGTCGAGTGAGCCCATCTAAAACCACTGCCAAGTCCCATAAGGGCACCAGTGACCTGGAAACAGGGAGGAGCCTGCGAGCCCCTTTCATAAAACGGCAGACCAAAGGATGTTGGCTAGCCGTCTTTCCCTCAAAGCCCACATGGCATGCAGCAATAGCAGCCAGGTACACTTTAATCGTAGAGAAAGCTCTGTGTTTATCAATTAAGTCCTGTATAAATGATAAAATCACCCCGACAGGACATTGAAAAGAGATGTGTCCTTTTTTTTGAAGGCACCACTCCTCAAACACCCTCCACTTACAGTCATAGAGAGACCTGGTGGAGGAAGCTCTTGCACTCTGAGGGAGACCCACTGTATTCAGATTGTACCACTCACGGGTTAGGCCCATAGTGCCAAGCGCTCTGGGTGTGGGTGAAATATCGCCCCCCCCCCCGCCTGAGACAGTATGTCCCTGCGTAGTGGGAGCTGCCACGGCTGCCCGCACAGCAGCTGATATATCTCCGTCAGCCAGTACATTGCAGGCCAGTGCGGAGCTATCAGGATAAGTGTGTGGCGTTGTTCTCTCACTCTGGCCAGAGTTGGGGGTATCAGAGCCAGGGGTGGGAACGCGTACAGAAGGACCGGAGGCCAAACATGCGCGAGCGCGTCCACGCCTAACGGTGCGTTTAAATCGCGCATTGAAAAGAACAGCTGACATTGAGCATTTTCTTTTGATGCGAACAGATCTACCGCGGCACGGCCGTAACGCACCCACAGCTGACTCACAATCATTGGATGTAGAGTCCAGTCTGCATATAGTGGTGCACCTCTGGACAGCAGATCTGCCCCGAGGTTCATCACTCCTGGTACGTGCGTCGCTCTCAGAGAGAGGAGACGTCCGCAGCTCCATAAGATCAATTTGCGTGCCAGCATGTGTAACTGGAGAGAACGCAAACCCCCTTGGCGGTTTATATACGATATTGTGGTCGTGTTGTCTGTCCTCTGAGAAAAGGCAGACAGCATTTCAGGGTAAGGAACACCGCTAAAAGCTCCAGATAATTTATGTGTGACCGTTTGAGGTCTCTGCTCCAGAGACCCCTCACAGGTCGACCTTCGTATATACCCCCCCAGCCCGTCAGACATGCGTCTGTGGTGACCACATTCCGCGATAGGACAGCACCCATAGGTACGCCCCGTACTAGAAAAGTCGGGTGTAGCTAGTGGCGCAGAGCCATTACGCATTTCATAGTGACCAATCTGAGGGCAGCTACCCAGCGCTGAAACTCCCTCATGTGTAAGCGTCCTAGTCGTACGCCTTGACGCCTTGAGCCCCAGCAACCGCAGACATGATCTGAAAAGAACATATTTGCGTGGCTGGAAATGAGCGAGGCAAGCCCTGAAGGCCGAATTCCGTTCCCTCCCCGTTTGGGAACGAGGAAATACTTGGAATAAAAGCCTGTTCGGCGGGTATTATCGATATAGCCTTCTTTTCTAGCAGCGAGAAAATATCTTGCTCTAGAATATGGGCCGACTCTCCCCGAGCCTGTGAATACAGAATGCCCGAGAAGTGAGGGGGGGTGACAGCGAATTGGAGCCTGTAGCCCCGTGTTACTGTCTTGAAAACCCAAGCAGAATCTGTGAGCATCCTCCACTTGTCGCTTCTCAAAGCGAGCGGAGATGTTTATTGTTTTTCTTTTCATTTTTATTGACTGCGCCCTTGGCTTCAAGCCTGGAAACGACAGTGGAAAATGCTTTATTTTGAAACAACAATGATGACATGTGTTTGTGTGACTTAAACAGGCAGCGGAACTTGCTGTCTTTGATGTTAAGTCCATTTCCCTGATGGCGCAAACTTGAGGATGACGTTTTGGCATCACTCGAGGCGGCGGGAAGATGGGGGCATGGCGGCACCCCGAAAACACATGAGCATCCAACACTGGAACGTGCTCTGGAGCTGGGGAACAGGGAACTTCCAGCTCCTTCATCGAGGAGAGGAGAGGAGGCTGTCAGGCCGCCCGCTTCTTCTTCCTCGCCTGGTGGCTGAAAACCTGGGTCGACTGCGCCTGAGCGGCCGCTGCCGAGACCGGAGAGTTTCTTGGCCAGCTCCCTCTTACCTCGTGCCTGGGCTGGGGACCCGGGACGGGCTGCGGTCTCTGCTGCTTTGGTATTTTGAACCGGGCAAGACGTGAGACAGCTTGGGTGAAGGCCTGCCGCGGGACCATTGGAGGTGGCGGCTGGACCCTTCGGGGGAGACAGAGCTGGAGAGCCTCGTCTCCCTTCGTTTTTGACTCGCACCTCAGCTGCATTGAAGCTAGAGCGGAGCCAAATATGCCCTCGGGAACAATAGGCATGTCCAGAACATCCTCTTTTTCCCGGTCTGGAAGGTTGGTCAGGTTGAGCCACCTGGCTCTCTCCTGTACCACCATCATTCCCAGTGCTTTGCCCGTGAATTGGACTGCACAGCACTGCACACGGAGGCCAATCCGTGATTGGTCTGCTCGACATGTCCTCGCAAAGCTCTGCCTGGTAGGCGGTCAGCAGCGAGGAGACGTTGAGAGCCCTGGCGGACAAAGCTGCAGCTTTATAGGCCCGTTCGGTCATCGCTGACTGGAACCGGTATGCCTTTGTCGGTAGCATGGGGTTCCTGCTTGGTGTCGAAGCCAGCCTCGGTTGGTGGTGGGCTGCCACCAGCGGTTCCATTGGCGGCATGTGGAGCAGGCCGAGCCTCTCCATACCGTCACAGTCCAGGGAGGAGGCACCCCGGATTGGGGCCTTGTTGCTGAAGGGACGGTCTCTCCACGAGACCGACACCTCGTCCAGCATCTCCGGAAAGACTGGAAGGAGCTGCCTCTTTGTCCTCGCTGCTTGGGGCAAGTTCTTCCCCTCGTAGCGAGATCTGGAGGTCTCCTTGGCCGCTTCAGGCCATGTGATGTCCAGCATGGACGCAGCGCGGTGACACACGGCCTGCAAGTCCATGCTTAGGACGGGCGAAGCTGGTGTGCTCTCGCCCGGGGGAGCGGACATCACTCCTTAGCTCAGGCTTAGCAGCCTGAGCCGATGAAATAAAGATGTCATCCCCATATGAGTCAGACAGAAGGAACTCAGAGGTATCCTCTTCGTCCTCCATGTAGTCCAACTCCAGGACATCCTCCGTGGGTGGAACCATGGTGAGGTCCAATTGGGAGCCCCAGCTTGACACAGCGCGGGGCTCCGCTCTCGCGGCTCTTGCCGCCACCGGGTCCCAGCCTGAAACGGCGTGGGGCTCGGGTTCAGCGGCTGTCGCTGTTGTTGAGCCCCAGTCTGACACAGCGCTAGTGTTAATTTCGTCAGCTATTTTTTTATTTAGTTTTAGTCTTAGTCCTGTGTTACATTTTCTTTTTAGTTTTAGTCATATTTAGTCACCTTCATCCTGTTTTTATTTAGTCAAGATTTAGTCGACTAAAAGTCTGAGCATTTTAGTCTTATTTTAGTCAAAGAAAACTGATGAGTCTTTTTTAGTCATCAGATTATATAGAACATTTCAGTCAAACTAGTCTAGCCAAAACCAATAATTTGTCATTTTAGTATATATAAATAAATAAGATTATCTTGTCCTTATTTGATGAAAAACACAGGTTGAATGATTAAGAATGCAGCTTTGCAGAGAGTATCTGGTCAGGTGTGTGGTGTTTTTACCAGCTGTATTATGGCCACATTGCTTCCCTTCTGATAAAACAATGCATTCGCTTTTTTTCTCCGCCTCATTGTAGCAAAAATGGGCCCAAATATCACATCGTTTCTTTCTCCCAAGCAGTGGAGGCTTTAGACTTTTTCGTTGTCAGTCATTTTGACGGACAGGATCGTAACATTTCCGTCATAATCCATTATTATCCGTCAAGTGCACAATTTATCAATCACTCGCGCTGACGGGGGGGTATTCGGTTAACGCGAGTGCGACCACTGCTCCCAAGCCCTGTTGTTGCCATTTTATTTTCTGTTAAATAAGGTTAGTTAGACCATGAGTTAGACCCGAGTCTTCCTGACAGTTCAGTGTGCCGCTGCCCGGTGTAATTCAAATGTACCGCCGCGCGCACTGCGCAGCACAGACACACAGCTGCTGCCCTGCCGCAGCACCGGAAATGGAACTGCTGGGAGAAAAACTGACTATCAGAGATGTAACGTTATCTTTGATAATATTTCGTCTCCTCATTTTTCGTCAACGAAAGTAAAGAGAGATTTTGGCATCGTTTTTATTTAGTAAACTACATTTTCGTCTCGTCACTTTTCGTCAACGATATTGCATGATGATTTTGTTACAGTTATTGTTTACTGCCGTCGGTGCCGTCTCGTCATCGTCTCGTTTTCGTCATGGAAAAAAAGGTTGTTGACGAACATATTTCGTCATAGTTTTAGTCAACGAAATTAACACTACACAGCGCGGGGCTCAATCTTTGCGGCGGACGCCACCATGTCATGATTGCCGGACGGTGAATCGGCGGACATGAGGGGGTCTTGTCCCGACAAGCTAGCTTGGCATCCGAACCGTCGGCGGAGGCTCTTCATGGTGAAGCGGGTACACACACACGAGCCGGGGTTATCGATAGCCTCCCGGGCGTGTTCCAGCCCGAGGCAGGACGAGCAGACCTGGTGTGAGTCTGTGCCTGAAATTTTAAACCTGCAGCCGCATAGCCGAGCCTCCGAGTCCCTGACTCCTCTGGTGTGAGGGAGAGAAGGGTCCATCTTCGATCGCCGGGGTGTCGGTGTGGAGTGGACACGCTAGTAATAGGTACGTTACTGAGAAAAAATCTAACCTTGCCGTTAGTCCGAAAGGTAAAAAGGCGACGGTGTAGATTTTATTCTTTAAAGAATATTAACTGGTGTGTTAATACCTTTTTTATCTCTGTCTCCTCGGGTGTGAGAGAGAAAAGAGAACATCCTCTTTACCGTGGTGTCGGTGTGGAGGGAAGAACAAACTAGCAACAGGTATGTTAATAGCTTGAAGAAAAAAATCAAACCTTACCGTTATTTCGACAGAAAGAACGGCGAGGCAGATTCCAATATTAACTGGTGTGTTAATATTGCTCAATCTTCTTGCAAAGCAAAAAAGTAACCGGCAAGCGCCCGTCTACCGATTAGCTTGGGTTCAGTCTGTGGACCGTCAAGCTAGCCCGGTTACTGATAAAACGAGATGTGCTCTGAAGCGAGAAGAGGTGTTTGAATGACGCTGCGTCGTAGCGCAAGCTACTTAAAGGGTGGGTGGATTCCCTGGCGTTGACGTCAAGATCACCAGCCAATCAGGATTGGCGTAATGAGATTGATGCTTCTGTTTGCATACGCGTTGAGGCGCATCCCATAGTGAGACATCGAACGGAGTGTTATGAATGAGAACTATTTGTTTCTCTGAATTGAAGGTTAAAAACACAAAAGCATTGTACACAATTTAAACCAATACATATTGTGTAATTATCAAGGATAAACTGATGTTTTTTAGTGGATGAGTAATTAAGCTTAGCGCAAGTTCAATAAGGAAGACCTAACACGAGTCACTTACACGTCACTCGATGTCTCCCTTCCCCCCTCATTAAATATGAGGGCGTCACCCCTCAGCAGCCAATAGCTGCACATGCTACATTCCTTAAATGCCTGCTCTTCCTCCCTGTCAGTTGTCATTTGCAGATGACCGCAACCCGCCTCCACCCCTCTCGCCTCCAGTCTCCTCCAGGACAAAGCTAAACCTTCCTTCTTCAGACCGGTCTCACCTACTCAGCACCACCACCAGTGTCTAGACCCCGGGGATTTCATCGGAGCGGTGCTTTCCCTCCTGAATGATTATCCTGCAAACCGGGGCCGAATCGCCAAACACCATTACATTCTCCTGTTGTAGTATCATGGCAATCATTTTATTCATATGACGTGTAAACAATAAATATGTAATTCTTACATCATGTCTCTCCGGTTTGAAATGCAGATATCACTGTGTAATCATTTGACAGTGAGGGGAATATATCCGGTTTTATTATGAAAACTTCGAGACCGTAAAAACTGTTTTCACCCACGCTAACTTTTAGGGATGCACGATAATTATCGGCCCGATAATTATCGGTCCGATATTAGGAATCATGACGTCATCCCGATAAACCCGATACCAGTATTAATAGCCCCGATAATATACAATATATTTTTTGGGTAAAAAAAAAGAAAAAAATACTGCGGTGTGGGTGGATTGGGATGAGGGGCGCTTGTTTTTCACTCGGCTCCTCCCGTTTTGCCAGTACTGTGGTATTAGTGGTTTAGGAAGAGGGGAGTTCTTCACAAATCCAGCGCTCCCTAATACTTCGAACCTGATCAGTCACCTGAAACATCGCCATCGCTACGATGGTGTGTTAAAAGCGTACGAAGACAATAATACAATACAAAGTGTGTGTGTGTGTGTGTGTGTGTCTGCGCACGCGTTGGAGCTATGTGCAACTCCAGGCATATGCTCGAACCGGAGCTGCCTGGACGCTGCAATCATGTTGCTGAGTGTGCTGACTTTTCGTACAATGTCCCACTGTCTGGCTTCCTGCATAAAGTCAAGTGTTCGGCGCAGTTGTGGCGAAATGTCGCTCCTCTGTTTTCATTTAAACAGCTCCTTATATCCGTTAGCGCAGCTAGCTAGCACCGGATGCTAACAACAACAATGCACGTAAGGTCTCTCTCTCGCTCGGACCACACATACACACACCCTCCCGGTCCTCCAGATGGCCAGTCGGTGCCTGGCGGTGAGTGTGGAAGTGTGGTCTGCCACAAGCGGGCGGCAGGAGCGGGGCTGTCAGCATCAGCTTGTAGATGGTATTTTAAACTCGATGCGCTCTGAAACTACGGGGCGGCCAAGGTAAAAAATTACACATGCGTTAATCGCGTTAAAATAATTAGTGGCGTAATTTTTTTTTTATTATCGGTATCGGTCTTGAGAAGCAGGAAGTTATCGGTATCGGTTTCAAAAAACCAATATCGTGCATCCCTACTAACTTTACATGGAAGCTGCATACACGTTATCCTGACGAGACCTCAGATCATCTTCGTATCTATCAAACTATAGATCCCTCCACTGGACGTGGATTCTAAAAGTACAATATACACTTCTCGCTAGAAATCTAATCAAAAAGCATTTTAATGGCCAAACTATTCTACAATTTAGGATTTTCCAGAGAGGGTTATTTGTGAATAAACGAATAAACGGGAGCATGTTGTTTCTTACACGACCACTAGAGGTGCTACACTTTAAAACGTGGCTATGGGTCGTAATCTAAGCTGCTTAAACAATCGACCTATTTGGTCGTTTTTTGTAGGAGGACAGGCTGGAATATGCTATGTAATGAACGTACTTGACCATTAATAAAATAAGGAACATTTTCAGAGAATGGTTCTAAGGCATATCATTTCTAACCAGTGACCAGCTTTAATATCCACCCACGGTAACATTGTTATCAGACATTTCCCGTAAAGTGTTATAAAACTGAGGTGATATGTTTGAGGGATGAGGTGTGGAGAGGGATTTTTACGGTCACTGTGGTTTGTCAAGACCATAGAGATACAGATCTTCCACCCAAGTTTTAAAAAAAGTTGTGGCTCTCTTAATTTCCAATAGTTAACATTTAGATAAATATAAGACTTATTTTCAAACACTAAATAGAAGCCAATAATTCAAAATTCCAGCCTAATTTCCTGCAAACTACTAATAATGAATTGAGTTAAGATTACATTTTAATGGTGCTTTAATCGTCTATCAACAAATTAATACAATTCTTTAAATGTTTTGCTTGTTGTTCAGGCTAGATTGGCTTGTTAAACATAATTATTCAAATCCCCCTAAATCACTGTTAGTTTGAATCCTTGTCACAGACATCTCTACCATTGCTATTTATTGTCACAGACTATATCAGGAAAAAACACAGATGTATGTACTCTAATCAAAAAGGCACGTACACACAAAAACTGAACAGAAGCAAAGGAAGACAATTACTGCTCCTTTTGAGGATGCATATTTTCCATTATGGATATCAAACAAAATCAAGATATCTTTAAAAAGGCTCCAGAACTAATGCCTTAATTACCAAATTCAAAAGGGAAATCCCAAAGCTCCAGTCCAAGAGAGGGAATTTTTGTCGTGTTATTTTGACAGCCCTCATTAGCAATTCAACTTCAAACCATGATTTCACAGCAGTGTGCAAAGGGGAAAAGAAAAAGGCAAAAGAGGAAGGAAAACGTTTGGTTGGAGATTCGAGAGAGATGAAATTAGCTTCAGCGTCACTGATGAAGTCACAACAGGAAGCTCATCAGCCGAGTGGGAGGGGAGTTGAGTAAGAGAGGAAAGATATCTGTGGAGACCTTTGTTAGTGATCTTTTCATTTCTTATAACGGACAGCACATCAGCGAGAGAAGAGCTGCTGCTTCTTAATTTATCAACACTTTAATGTTAATTTGAACAGCTACACATTGTTGTGGAGGGAAGACTTTCTACAGTTGGATTTTCTTCACTGATGATTGGAATAGGGGACTTTTTTTAGTTGCCAGTGTGGATTATGATTCAATGATATTATCTCTCCAGATACCGGATATGGATATATACAATAACACCATTTTTCTCTTCCTGATTTTATACCTAAATCTTGTGTCAGGTAATTAAATACTTTTATTACACCGTATTTTAAATCAAATGTTCTTATCAGTTTATTTATTTAGATTTATATTGAAATTATTTTACATTTTGCTGACTTTTTTATGATTGTAGAATTATAGCAGTCATGGTTAAACCGTAGGAGAAATACAGACTGGTCAAATGTTTGGCTGTTACAATGAAAACGTTTTAAAACCTATTTGCAATAAGGTTTCCATAATGAAGGCATCAGGGGGAGAAACTAAAAATATACAGAACATTTATCAGAAATGTTCCTATTTTACTTTACGTTAATAAGTCTCACAATCTCAAATCTTCAGTAATCCCATAAACGATTTGCAAGAAAGCTGCGTCTTTTTTATCATACTTCCTTTTCTCTTCCTGACTTCTATCTCAAGATAACACTTCAGAATTTGCTTTGACAAGGCTGATGACTTTACAATATTAATCTCTTTTAGAGAAATGTCAATGTCTTGTCATAATGAGCACTGAACATACATCATAATTTACTTTGCAGGACTGGACCTCCCTCAGCCTGACAATGTGATTGTGAAGATTTCAGAAGGGGAGGTTTATGTACTTTGGAAACATCCTGTGGACGCTCCGTCAGACCCCCGCTACAATGTAGAAATGGCAAAGTATGTTTAACCTTTTCTTATCACAAACGTCCTATTTTTTTAATTTAAATGACACTGTATTCTTTACTCCTTTACCTTCAAACCGGTCGTATTGACTTAAATAATTAACAAGCAAAATTGACTATTATTGAAATGCTACTCTTCAATCATTTATTTACTCCTTGGTCGTATTATGATTTCTGTCCTTAGGTACACGGGTGGTGAATGGGCCATGGTCGCCAGCTGCACAGGGATCAAAAAGACCCACTGTGATCTAAGCAGCCTTATACTTGAAAAACGCGCTGGCTATAAGGTCAGAGTTCAGCTGGTTGCAGGAGATAACGTGTCTGTGTGGTCACAAAGGAAGAAATTCATCTTAAATTATGGTGAGCATAGTTGGCAGTTTGGTAGATACATCATAATACCTTAGTACAACGAGCATTTGGGCTGTTTAAGCAGTTTGATCACACTATAGTGTTGTTTTCTTACCGCTCTCTGTTCCTACAGGGGCATTGCAGCCACCCTCCTTCACTTTGTGGGCGACTTCTAGCACTCTCACAGTTTCTGTTCACCAGAAACCGATTCTGAAAGAACTCTTTCCTTTTGGGCTCACCTACACCATCTACCTGGAAGAGAGAGGACAAGATACAAAGGTAAAATATGTTAAATAATGAGAGAAACATACAAACAGTAAAACGTTAACAATTATGTATGTACATGCAATAAAAAAAAGGATTTGGTCTTAGTAAGGTGAATACATTGAAACTATTTTTCAATACTGGACATTTGAATGTGATGCTTTTTCCTCTACAGAATACCACAGCATACTTGGAAGATAACATGGCCGAGGATCAGAGGACTACGTCTTTCAGCTCCCTCCACTGGGGGAGAGAGTACTGTGTCAGCATCAAGGTGGAGGGCAATGGAGCAGCAGCTACATCCAGCAGCAGTGTGTCCCCCAAACAGTGTCTGCAGCTCCCAGAGCAAGGTGAGAAACAGAGCCCAGAGACAGCAACATTGAACAGCATTTACACACAAAAAAAACATTCAAAAAATGATTCTGGTGAGGTAATTCAAATAGAAATAATGAATAAAACATTGTCAATTAAAATGTGTAATTGTGTTAACAAACAAAACAAACAGCTCTCTTGCTGAAAAACAGGTATGGCACACAACTGCCTGCCATAGTAGATTTATATATCATGCTAGATAAAACATTGCAAATTGAATCATTCTTAAAGGAGTAGTTTGACAGTTTGGGAAATATATGTGCTACATTTGGCTCTGTCCAAAACTTTTTCCTGTTTTTACCTTCCAGAGTTTTTTATAATGGCTGTGTCATCCCTATCAATTCTGGGTGTGTTGGCCATCATTGCGATCATAGTAACCAGCCTCTTGTGTTACCTGAGAGGTCAAGAGAAAACACCTGCTGTATTGGTAAGTATATTGATTATTGAAAACTTGAATGAATAACTGTTACGCAGGCATTTACCATCAAGTTAATTAGTTTTACAATCAAATTGACATTAGCAGTTCAGAAATGGTCAAGTTGACAACGAATAATACAACAACCGCTGTGTTCTCCTTTCTCACCAAAGAAATCCCCTGTTAGAGGCTGGCTTCCACTTTCTGTTGGAGAAGGGGCTGTGGAGGTTGTTACAGACAAAGGATGGTTCCTGTCCAGCTTCAGAACAGAAGTGAAAACCTGTGTCAACGATCCAATGACACATGTTACGGTAACAGTGGACGATGAAGAGGAGGAGAGGAGGACCAGCCTGGATAGCGGGGTCAGCATGGAGACCAACTCTGCAACAAACAGCGAGGGAAGTCCTCCAATGAGACAAGAGGACAGCGGCTTTGGCAGCTTGGGAGGATCTGAGAGCTCCACTAGCTGTCAGACAGATTACCCCCTGCAGGATGAGGGGTCTGTTTCCAACACTAGGAAGAGGGAGGATAGTGGGGTGGGGCTGTGCTGCCAGGTGGATATATCTTCCATAAACCTAGATGGACAGGACAGTGGGTCTCTAAAGGTGGCTGGGGGAAATTATCGCAGTCAGAGCCCCTGTGCTGTGCAGATTAATATCTGTGATGAGGAGGAGATGTGTAAACAGATGCTTCCTGACTCAGTTTTGGCTGAAGTGGTGACAGGTTACAGGGCTGGGCCTCAATCGTGTATCTGCTCAGGAACAGGGCAGTGCACTTGGTGCCATACACAAGGTCATTATGGAGCCAAAGTCATAAAACAATACAGAGCTGTGTGTATTGAAAATGGACAAGTCAGCAACAGATGTAATTTTGTGGACTCTTACAAAGGGCAGCTTACATTTTCAAGACATCACAAACAAACACAAATGGACACTGTTATAGTGGATGATTTAGAAACAACTTTTATACAACTGGGGAATACGTTCCCTTTGCTAACAACGCTGTCACCGCTTTCCTTAGTGGAGGAAGGACAGGACTTCAATATGAACAATTTGTCTCTCTCCCTCTGTGACGTACAGCTGACGACTGAGTGATACGCAGTGGAATGCAACAACGTTATAAAATCATGCTGACCTAACAAGTCCCAGTGCTAAGCTGGAGCAATGCACTCCCTTTTCTTCCATGACACACTTTTTATTCATAAGTAGAGGCATATGTTTGTTTTGTGGGGAGAGGAATTGCCTGAGAATACAAAGGGGGAAAACTGTAAGGAGAAAACGAAGCAAGCAACAGGTTGTTTTTTAACATAGGCAGGAAATCGAGGTTAGACCACACAGCTGCACGCTGATAGCTGTCAGTTGAAGTTTCAGGAGCTTCTAGAGGTAGAAAACATACCGACGAAGACCTTACCCAACCCTGCCTTACTTGGTATTTACGACTGACTAAAAGGCTGTATCCCGGAAGTGAAACTGGTGTGGGGAGCAACGCAGAGAAACAGTTTGATAGATACGTACTTCTTGACATTTTGCGATCTCTCCGTGGCTGTCACCTCTGCTAAAAAATGACACTTTTATGTTGGTAACCGACATGTAATTTATTTTTCTTTTCTTTTTTACCACTACCACTTAAGTTTTAGACAAAGTGTATTACTTGGAAGCCACTTTAAAGTACTGTGATCTCGTGTTAAACAAAGGAGTAAAATGTGCCTATTCTAATTTACGATGATGTGCAGGACATTTTATGGAGATGTGATGCATGTGACATTAATATGCATAAACTGCACCCAGTGTCCGAGCTACTTAGTTTTTTACTTTTTTTAAATTAATTAAAAAAACTATATATTTATTGTGTATTTTTGTGAGGTTTTGTGTGTCTGTTATTCTACATGTTCTGCCTATAGTGTCCCGTAACTGTCACACATTCATAAATAATCCCAAGCACATTTCAGAAACCAAGACCCAGAAAACCACAAGGAAAACCCTGAAAACAAACAAATGATGACATACACTGCTGTAGGGATCCCCATATGCAAATTCTGTACAGGAATTAGAGCAGTGGTTCTTCAACATGAAATAATCACTTCCTCTTTCAGGTTTCCACTCACAAGTCCTGTGCCACATTGACAGCAAAGAGAGGAAATAATGTAAACAGTACTGACATTTCGGATACCGAAGTGAAAACAATATCTTCACATCACCCATTATTTAAATGCTGCTTTATGGGGATAAAGCAGATCCCATACAGTCGTGGTAGAATAAACTGACAGACTTCTTCACATGCAGCATTAAGTACAGGGGGAAGTGAGAAAACCTTTAGATAGATCGGAGAAAAAATAAATCCTTCTTAGAACTGCAAAATAACCCAAGTTACTCACTTCGCAGTATGTGCCCACTGATGATGACCACATGTAGATCATAGTTCAATTGTGGTCAATATTTGGCTGGATTATCCTGTCAGGAGGCATTGGGGCATATATTTTTTGTCAAGCCACTACTGACCCAGTGCGTCCAGCTCTATAATACTGGAGTAATACTGTTAAAATACCACTTGTCACCGGCTTGATCTTCAACATCAGGATACATGTATTTATTATCCTTGCAAGAATGGAAGTAGTCATCACATACAGAGGTTGCATGGTACAAATACTTCCCCGAATAGTGTCCTTGACATGCCTTATATACAAGAGAGGATGTTACAGTCACAAGATCCAAGAATACCGCTTCAAAGCAGTATTCTGGCATTAGTTCAGATTAGCTAAGGCCTGCGTAAGCAATAAACATGACAGTCATATGCCTATCTCCTTAGGGGCTGTGTCATCATGTGAATCGTAGGAACATAGCTATCGTATGTAAAACACAGCGTCTCATGAGCGTCATCCATGTAAACCATACATAATAATGATAATACATAATATCTGGTTAAGTACAGTCACAGTTAGGCCTTTGTTATCACGTGCTACTCTGATATTCAAAGATTTTCCCAACAAATAGTATGCTGATTTAAATTAAACACAAAACTCCCTAAATTGTATTTCCAGGCAGTGTGAATCTACAGGAAAGAGTAACACAATTAGCTAATTGGTCAGGTAAAGCTTAAATTGGTTTTAGATGTCCAAATTCCACATTTTATAGTGGCAAATCAATCTATTTAATATCAGGGTATATGCACGAATCCCGAAGTCAGATGTAATACCTTTTAAGACCTTTTTTAAGACCATTTACATTTTAAGACCTCATCGCCAATTCGAGTTTTAACCGGTTACATTGGCGACACACTTTACCTCACATTTACTATATACAGTATTGAATGTCCTTCCTCCTTATATTCCAACCATTTGGACGCAAACTTGCATTTCCCCATAACGACGTTGTTCAACAATCGGCGTAAACGGACCTTCGTGCGCTATCAGTCAGTGAGCGTGCGATGTCCTGTTCAGATGACGTCAAATCCAACGGGATGCCATAAATAAACTACACAGAATCACACTACACACCTACGCAATGATTACATTCAGGCACACTGTAGAATACAACCTCTTTGGACAAGTTATATACTTATTGAAAACAAGCTACAACATGTAATACCTTGGAAAATGCCGTTTTAATAGGTTCAAGGTTCTTTATTTAGTCATACAGAACGAACATAGCTACAGTGTAGTTATGCCAATGAAAATCTTGTGTCACAGGCTTCTCCAACAGAGCAACACAAAACACAGATGAACAGAAGAAATATAGTGCAAGTAAATAGTAATACAAAAAGAAAAATTGTTTTAAAAAAGTGAATTTGTGAAATAAGTCTATATGCTATTATTGAAATAGGATAGGTAAATAGATAAATAATTTAAAAATATTTTTTAAGTAGCAGCCAGATGAATATTAGGGATGTTGTTTCAACTGTTCAGGTGTTTAACAGATTTTGCAGATACTTTTTAAGACCCCGCGGACACCCTGAATATAGACATTGTCAAATTACTCATATCAACTACATTTTCTAATGAAATTACACTGATTCCAGACAAATGCTGTGTGCTATTCTGACCACAAAATCCATAAGCAACAAGTTGAAGCGAGTTCATAGTCACCTCGCTTTATCACGCACATCAGTCTTTGCAAATCAAATCACGAGTGACTGCCAGGAGCTCTACATGAGTTAGTGCAGAGTGTGTGTACACTTTCGTGACATTTAGCAAACCCACACAGCCGCTGACAGTTAACCAAAAAGATATTCATCGCATTGCAGAAATGAAAGTTGAAACCTTAATCTATCAGTTGGGTTTTTTAATGAGTGGATAAGAAGCACAATGTGTAGTATGGAAAGCAGAATGAATAAATATGTTTATCACATTACTATTAGGAGTTGATGGAAGTTATATAAAAACATCATAACTTCTACAGGAAGTGTTTTTGCAGTAGCGTACTCAGAAATAAGAAAGTGGCAATTATTATCTTTGTCTGGCAGGCCTGAATTTGCCTTTTCATGACGAAGGCAACATGATAACATACCCAACTTTTGAATTAATGTCAGCCTTAAAAGTCTACCTTTTACCTCTAGTATAATAACAAGGGAATAAATGCAGGGAAAGGTATTTGAGCATTGCAGCCACATTAGTGGATCATCAATTTCAACTAACATGTGCCAACTACTAACCCGCGACTGTTCTTTTATGCATGTCTAAACTGTTTGTGACTGAGAAGAGAAGTTGACCTTTTCTTCCATATTGTAGGCAGCACATATCAGAAAAAAACATTGGAAAGAGAAACATGTTTTGGTTTTTACGAAGGTAAAACAATGAGACATAGTTTCGACAACTATAGAAAGTACGACGAAAGTAAACATGTGACTGTAAGGGAAGTTACCTGCAGCTTATAGGAAACCGATCTGCCTCCTGTCTGTGGTTTAGCAGTTGATATTTTGATGTGCGTGTGTGTCTATACCATAGACTGTATATAGGTCTATACCAGTCTATGGTCTCTATACTCATTTTAAAACAAGGATGCCCTTAAGTTATGTTAAATAAAATGAAAAAAATCCCTACTCAGTGTTAGAAAAATATCACTCGTCACCGGCGTGAACTTCAATATCAGGATAGGTGTATTTATTATCCTTGCAAGAATGGAAGTAGTTATCACACACA
Organism: Pseudochaenichthys georgianus; assembly: GCF_902827115.2. NCBI lineage: Eukaryota > Metazoa > Chordata > Actinopteri > Perciformes > Channichthyidae > Pseudochaenichthys > Pseudochaenichthys georgianus. The sequence goes on from NC_047515.1 coordinate 25,881,891, forward strand.
AAGCTGCATGGGACAAATAGTTCTCCGTATAGTGTCCTTCACATGCTTTATATACAAGATAGGGTGTTATTCAGTCACAAGATACATGTATACCGGTTCAAAGTAGTATTCTTATGCTTAGTTCAGATTAGCTAAGGCCCACGTAAGCAATACACATGACAGTCATATGTCTATCTCCATAGAGGCTGAATCATTATGTTAATCGTTGTCACATAGCTATCATATGCCTAAAATAGTGTGTCCTGGCGCTCTTCTAGGTAATCATATATCCTGTTACGTACACAGCTACGTAGGGCCTTTGTTATCATGTGCTACTCTGATATTGGAAGAGTACATTCAGCATTTTCCAAACACTCAGTAATCAGGTTAAAACATCAACATAAATTAAAGCATCAAACTGAAAAAGATAACATACTGAAAACAAGAGTTGATGCGTAGGAAAGTGACAGGCATTGGGAGTGACTTCTCATGGTTGACGCCAGAAACAACTGCCAGCAAGTCAACATCACTTTATGACATTGCTGATGGAGAAGGGAGGAGGGGACTTCTTTAAGCCGACTTTTCTGTAGGTAGAGAGATCAAACACGACATGCTTACCCGTGCAACAATGAAAAATATAAATGAGAAAATAAATCTTTGTATTGCAAAATCGACTTACTTAAGCACTTTGTCTTTCAGTGAAGGCTCTATAGAATAGGAGATAGAGAGTGGATATATAACAAGCAAGACAGATTCATCATATAGCAGTCTTAATTTTGGGTGATGTTGTCCAGTTCAAACGATACAGCAAATATATATCATAGAAGTTTAAATGTCTTTAAAAGGGCAGTTTTGTTTTATTCATGCAGGTTTACGATAACTGCCACTGAGATGTGTGCCTAAATCCCTCCCAGAGGAGGTGAATGAAGCTTGTGATACACATAGATAAGATGTCTTATAATTTAATCTGGATACATTTAAAGTATACACATTTTAGAGCCCACAATCAGCACGTATTTACTAGTCAGAAAGTAGGTCCTACTCTATGACAAATGTTCACCTTATTCAGAGTAACATGCCCAGTAACATGTTTTCAGACCAGGGCAGACAACAACAAAGCTATCGGCAAGCCTTAATACAAACAAGATTGGCATTTTTTTTGATGACGTATTAAAAGCTCTGCTCACCCTTTTTCTTGCCGCATTTTTTGCAGCTTTTGCATTTGTACTTGCAGCAGAATTGCGCAATGGCAATGGTGAAGAGGATAAACAGGATACTAAAGCCCACAGCGATCCCGACTGCTGTCGGGTTTACCCTGCTATCTGACGATAAAAATACAGAGGGTAGAGGATTAGATAATAGCCAGAGTTCAACACAAATAACCTTACAAGAATGTGAAGAACAATAAACAAGCCAAACCAATGACAACAAGGTTTGTTTTGAATTTTACAGGGTAACATAAATAATGACCAACTGAAATAGTTGTCTGTGTGGCTGTCTGTGCTTAATTGGATAAATATCAGTTCATTGTGAATGAATATTAACTCTGATGAAATGAGATTAGGAAATCAATCAAAATACCGCCTCTGCATTCACCTTCATTAGCAGCCTTTGGAAAGTATGGAGGGATTTAAGAAACAAAATTACAGCGGGTAGCGGCACTTGATGTAAAAGGCTTAGACTTTCATTACATTTTCCTTATGTTTTCTCTTTAGTGAATTAGTATCAGCAGCAGTAAAGGCAGAACTATGTCTTACTAAACTTTCTAAATAGTTTTCACTGTTTTACCTTATCTTTTTCAAACAACATTGACACAGCTTGTAATATGCAGGAAACAAGCTGAACTCTAAGACTGTGAGAAATGTGCAACAACAAGCAGCCCATCAAACACTGAATCATAACTACATGTTGTTGGAAATCAAGGGCAACAATGTTGAGGAGAAACATTTATCTGAATAACTAAACAGCATTTTATAAAAAGGTGTTATCGTGGATCACATATTTATAATAAAAAAGCTAGGCTTAAACACTCTTACCTCCATTCCCCATAGCTGACAAGCCAGAATAGCAGATGTAATATCTTGTCTTTCTTCAACTCCCCTTCCTGTCCACTCAGAGGTCTGCTCTGTTCACTTACTTTACAGTCTTCATCAAATGGTTTGTCTTGCTGTGTCACATCAGAGTACTCTTTTTTTATTCTTTCTATGCCTACATCTACCTGTCCATGTCCTCATACCAGTCATTCCTTTAAACCAGTCCATCTTCTTTCTTTATCCGGCCTTTCTTCCACCCTTTTCTTTACCAGTAAAATATTTAACAAAGCAGATATTATGGCCTGTTCTCACCTGGACACAAATGCTTAGCAATCTTTGCTGACAAATGTACTCAGGAGCACCTTGATACTGTTCAATTGAATGCATTTCCACAAAACCCCTTTGTATGAATGTCTCACTGAAATACATCAGGGAACTCGAACACAACTGGAAACTCTGCAACATTATGGACTTGTAAAGCTTAACGACAGCTATTTACAAACCAAAGCTTAGCAACAACATCAGTTTCTTTTTTTTGTGCCTCAGGTTCTCATAGTTCAAGAAAGAGCTGCTTATTTTGTACCTCTTGAACAAATCAGTAACAGAGAGCCAGGTAATAACACAAACCAGGTGCATAGGGACTCCTACTGGATGACAGAATTACTGCGCTTCATCATAATTGCTGCAAATACTATAGTGCTCACACTATACTGTATGTACAACAGTACAAACACTGAATAAAAGTAAATATAACGTGCACTTGAAAAGTACCAAGACATTGGCCTACAAAAAAGTGCTGGTAAACTTAAGAAAAGGTTTTAAAGATATAGTGTGTGATAAGCAGATACTAGTATTTTGTTGTTATATTTGTAGGGTGGATAGGGTTTTTTGAGTATCTCAAACTTACATAATCCTGCATCCCTAAAAACCAGTTATATCAGGGGGAAAGGGTTTTTGGTCACTTACGATTACTTACGATATGTTTAAATCCAATCATCAACTTTAAAAGTTAGCATTAGAGGCAGCAGATAGCAGAGTTGTTAGGGTGCTAAATAGGCGCTAATGCCCTGAGCAGTCAAACCCTGCATGTAATTGCCCTCCTCTCCCATCTTTCTCAACTATATCCCTATCAATTTAAGATTTGAATGCCCAAACATATTCTTAGAAATGTTGTCAATAAATTCGACCAAACCAAAATCTCAGTAGACATTGAGATGAAAACCACAAACTATAAATCTGCATATCTATTTTCATACATTTGTGAATCTCTGGTGGTGCACGTGTGTCTGCGTGTTCATGAGGTGAGCAGTAACTCCAAGCAGAGAAAAAAATTATCGGTAAATCTTTTGGGATTCTTTGGTAATATGGCTCGAATTATGAGGAAACAATTGTATCTGACCATCGCATCTCAGGTAGAGGCGTCATTGCTCCTCTTGAGGGTGATTAAGGCAATAATAGATTATTAGGTTACAAAGGCCTCTATCTTCACATCTATTCCCATGTGAGAAGGAATGAATTGCTGCCGAGAAATGAAGCAAACTTATGCTGCATAACAAGTGGTGTTATTTCTCACCAGACAAATACTTCCTTATACTGTAAATGGGTCAATGACGTGACGCCTATTTTTTCTGTCCAACTGAATTTTGTACCTTAAAAAAAACATTAAAATTCATAAAAAGATAACATGTATCTCTAATACCTTCCATACATACCCACTTTAACTTCTCCAAACATTTGAGGTATTGGTAATTTTTCTGCTATCTGAAGTGTCAAATGTCCATGTGGGGCGACCGTCCAGCATTGACTTCTATTTGGACAACCGGCTTAAAATCACTTTAAATCTATTTAAATATTTCCCTTGCCCTATTTGGCATAATTTCAAACATGTTTTGCATTCATTGACACAATTATGAAGCATTTGCACATATAGTTCCATCATAATATACAAACGAATGTTGTCCGCATATGTTAATTTTATGAAATATCATCTGGGGCGACCATCAAGAAAACACAATTGTGGGACTTTTATTTTGAAAACACCTCAAGGACAGGATGTTGCATCAGCCAGTTACATGTGAGGGACCCGTAGAAACAACTGGCAGGTTAGTAAGTCTCTTTCATATTTGCAAAAAAAATCTCTTTTTTAACTGCTGTAATGTACTTGCCACTTTTGGATGTCTTGTGGGACGACCGCCCCAAAACTGTGAATAATACGTTTTATCTGAAAATCTATATTTTGATGATGAATTTGATAGTGACATGTGGTAAGAGCTAGCTAGTTTGGTTTCTGTAGCTAACGGTTAGCCTGTAATATTTGACTGACCTTGAAAACATCATCTGGGCGACCGAGTATCATGTGGGGCGACCACTGCTGAGTGTTTTAGATGATAGATATATGTCCTGTATTTTTAGTTTCTGTATATTCATATTGTATTCATGTTTTATATAAATAAAGTACTTTGTTTTATCATAACTCTTTGTATACTTTAACATATATCTTTTATGCTGATTTTCCTTTTTATGCTGATTTTCCTATTCTTATTCTCTGAAAACTTCGAGCAGCGGCTCCTGGACATTAACCTATCACTGGGACAGTTCATCTTCGTAAATAGACGGAGGTTTTCAGCCATATTTCAAAAATTTTACGGCGACCCCAGTCTTACAGTAGCGTGGCCTAGCTACAGCTAAAGCCTGGTAGGCTACTGCATGCTATTTAGCTTAAAGAGCCTGTGACAGCATCCCAACAACTGTTGTGCAATGAAATATTGGGCTACTAGTAATCTCGAACCGTCAGTTTAAAAAAGAAAAAGCGATACCGTTCGGTTAAATATCAATAATTTCGAACATCGCGGGGAAATTCCTTCGACTCATTTTGAAGTTTTGGGGGAAGCCGGAAGTGACGTCAATGCGGGAACGCTTCGAGAGCCAAACACGGACAAAGTGTGTTGTCATGCGTAGAAATGGTGAATTACTGAGATTAGGCACGTTAATAACGTTTTAATGAAGTTGACTACAGTATATTCATATTTGTCAGTGCTTTCATGTCAATTCGGCGACATAAACATAAATGATCGTGGTGAAGATGATGATTACATTAGGATTAAAAATCGGGAGTGAGAGCTGCTGAATTTCCTCCCGTCGGATGTGATATAAAAACAAATCGATTATTTTTGTGGTTGTAAACTCAAGTGGATGAAACTACATTTATTAGTGCTTTCATGTCAATTCGGCGAACATATGATACATTAAATGATCGTGAGGATGATGATTACAAATCGTTTGTTTGAGCCGGTCTGCATTTCCTGATGAGAAAACAAACCGATGCTTTTTGTAGTTGTAGTACACCAACAACATGGATTAAACGTGTGTTTTTTTTACCACAATGTTGGGGAAATTAATGGATAAAATGCACGGATTATTATTATTATTCCCACTCCGATCGGGACACTAGGTCCACCGTTTCCCCGCAGCGAGGCTCCCCCCGTTGACAGTTTACGTGGGCTGGGTGCAGTGGCGGACTGGCCATCGGGACGAATCCCGATGGGCCGGTACCGAAGTGGGCCGGTCGGATAAGTAACTAGCACATCCCCCATAGGCGGCGCGTGAGGCTCAGGTTTGAGAAGGCTAAATAACTTCTTTTACCTGACGCTGCCCGCCTCCGGCGTCTATAGAAAAGAGATCAACTCAGTGTGCGGAGTTTAAATCTCTGAAGTCATATTACAGGATAAAGGAAATACAGTTTAAACTGCCGTATGCAGAGAAGACGCCGACGTGTCGCACTTATCATTCATATTACATCATCAATCAGATCATCGATCATATAATATCATAATATATCATATATTTCCTTATCTGAGTCAGCTTCTCCAGCCTCATCTGGCCGTGCAGCACTCACAGTGTCACAGACTGTATGCAGAAGTATTATTTAACACATTATGTTGACGAAACACTCGAGACAAATGTAATTAAAGTCAGATCCACTCGTGTCTTAGACGTGAACGTGCTCTCAGCTGGAGAGAGAAACCCTGGCTTGATTTACCGAGTTGATAACCAGCGTCGTAGGACCGCTTAGCGAGATCTCGTTTGTTAGTTTGTTGTTGTTAGTTTGTTTGTTACTCAAACATATCCAGGGTCTGTTGAACTGGCTTCGTAGTACAGGGCACAGGTGGCTTGCAGCGCTAATGTCAAAGACACAGACATTATACATTATATTTTACTAGGATGCAGTGACACAAATATTTACATATTTACATTTACTATCTACAGCACCCGCCGCCCCTGACATCCCCCACTCCCCCCGTTGACAATTTACTAGCGGTACCGAAGTGGGCCGGTCGAGAGTCCCGGGATGATTTGTAGTCCCATTCCACCACTGGCTACATGACCATATGATCGCCCATATTGACGCACCTCATTCCTAAACTTCTAACAGATACAACATAAACCGATCCTTCATCCTCATATGAGCTCTCAGACACGTTCAACATTAACCTGTCATCGCTGTCTGAGCTTGCTGCTGTGTGCGCCGTCGTGCGTTTACATCTGACTGTATATATATATAAAGGTTTACATGCAGAAGCTGGGATCCTGGACGGTGCAGCTGGAGCGCTGTGCCCGCAATGACGTCACCCATCATTTGGCGGGACTTGAAGAATCCGCGAGAAGATCCAGAAAATTGTCAACATTGAAGGGCAGATTAATGGTTATCAAAGTACAAATATCCAAAATCAGTTCAGTAACGGTTTTCAAGGGGACAATATGTACTCAAATTGATAGGTTTGGATGATGGGGGAAAACCGTGTCACAGGCTCTTTACGCTAGTTGGTAGAAAAATGCCTCCGTTCTCTACAGATGACTTCCACAAACTTCTACAGAAGATAGCTGTGCTGGAAATGAAAATGCAACGGTTGGAAGTTAACGTGGAAGTGAATGTACTATGTTGTGGGAATGACACCACTTTACCAGTGTTGCAAAATAGTGGAAAAGGGTATGCTAACTCACAGCTAGTTAGCAGCTACAAGGATTCCAAGGAACAGGAGGGCTGTGTACCGGGTAATAAATCTACAAGTGGTGGTCCTCCCTGGAACTCTCTGGGTGCAAAGCCGAAGAGTAAATCATTTCCATGAGATTTGGGAGGACGGATAACGGGCAGAGCCCAACACTCTGAAATATGTGATGCGACCGGCTGGCCTGCATTGTTATCACCCAGGAGGAGCGCCTCTTCAACCCCTAAACAGCAGTGGACAGCTGCTAAAGGGAGAATTACAAAAAATCCTCCTAAACCACCAAGTGTGCCAATCCAGAACAGATACGCTCCGCTGACCGAGAGCCGGAGATCTCTTTCTGATGACCTGGATAACCCGTCCTCTTCACACAGCAGGGTAAGGACCAATAGCTACTCCAAAAGCAAAAGGCTAGAGGGAAAGCTAACGACTGGGCCTGAAACTCTGATTGTGGGTGACTCTGCTATAAGAGATGTAAAAGTTCTGTGTAGTAAGAACAAAACCAAAGTACTCTGTTTTCCCAAGGATACGGTCTCTGACTTGGCTGAGAAGATCCTGCATATTGGGGCTGAACATCCGACTGTGAAGAATGTGGTACTGCACATTGGAACAAATGATGTTGTGAAACAAGAGTCAGAAGTGCTGAAAAAAGACTTTAAATGTCTGTTGGAAACTGCCAGCTCTCTAAATGCAGAGGTGTTCATCAGTGAACCTCTACCGCCAGTCAGAAGCGGAGTGGACAGATTCAGCAGATTGTTTGCACTGAACACCTGGCTTTCAACTGCCTGTACTGACCATTCTGTGCATTTTATTGACAATTTTAACTTTTTCTGGGACCGCAGACATCTTTTCAAGGCAAATGGAGTTTGCCTGAACAAGTCAGGAGTGAAATTGTTTATCTCTAACATATTCAACTGCCTGCGTCATCAATCTGTTCCCTCTGCCAAGGACAAGCGGCAAGAGGAATCAAAACAGGAGATAGACACAACACATCGCACAGAAAACCCTGAAGAAGTATCACTGCACCCGCCTGAGGAATGTTCTGATTATGGGAGACCTATGAAACACACGGAGGAGTCCCCACCGCCCGTCACCCCCCCCCCCCTGTCAACGCCTTTGAGGATACTCCGTTCACCCATTCACCCTCGCCTACCATCCTGGAGATCGTTGAACACAAGAAGGAGATACAGAGGGCTGGCACCGATTCCTTCCTGGATTTCAAAGACCAGACTAAGGCGATACGCAGGGCTGGCAGCATGGCCTTTACCCCCGCCCCTCAACGACGCCCACCAAAATCACCGAAGCAGAGATGCGCACCATCTCCCCCGGCTTCATCACCATGCCTACCACAATCATCCAAACCAAAACAATCTGCAAACTGATATCTGCTGGGTCCAGGCTCAAGGGCGTATGGCACTCTCAACTCTTTCCAGGACATGCCCGGGCCCTGCCTGCCAGTAGCTTTGCCAATATCTGTGTTGATAGGTAATAGATTAAGAGCGGTGAATCATCTTAGATACAGGAAGCACTCAAACGTTTGTGTGAGTTTATCTAATTTAGCAGTGATTCCATGTCAGCCACAGCTTATTACAAAAAACATGACTGATAGTGTGTTTAACGAACTTAAACTAGCTTTATTAAATGTCAGGTCTTTGGCAGGAAAAACATTTTTAATCAATGATTTTATCACTGAGCACAATCTTGGTTTTATGTTTTTAACAGAAACTTGGATTGAACAAAATAACAGTGCAGCTGTTCTTATCGAATCAACCCCTCCCAACTTTAGTTTTATGAGTCAGGAAAGAATGCATAAGAAAGGGGGTGGAGTTGCTATTCTGTTCAATGATTCCCTTCAATGCAGGAAGACATCTTATGGAAACTTTCATTCTTTTGAATATGTGGCCCTTCAGCTGAAATGCTCCTCTCGAGCTCTGTTCCTAAATATCTATAGGCCACCCAAATACTGTGCAAGCTTTTTTGATGACCTTACTGAACTGCTATCTATAGTGTGTATTGACTTTGACCGTCTAGTCATTGTTGGTGATTTTAACATCCATGTTGACAACCCCCAGGACAGAGGGGCTAAAGAACTGTTTTGTGTTCTTGATAGCTATGGACTGACTCAGCATGTGACGGAGCCCACGCACAATAAGGGGCACACTCTGGACTTAATTATCTCAAAGGGTCTGAATATCTCTAAGGTTGTGGTGACTGATGTTGCACTGTCTGACCATTCCTGTGTTTTCTTTGAGAGCTCTATTTCTGTTCACACAAGTGTTCAAAAAGAGGTAACCACAAAGCGATATTTAACTGAAAATACTAGGGAAATGTTTACTCAGAATTTTTCTTCCACACTTGCACCTGCTAACACCTCAGTAAATGAGCTAGTAGATCATTTTAATTCAAAAATTAAAAATGTTATAGATGCCATTGCTCCAATTAAGGTAAAGGAAGTGACTGGGAAGAAAATATCTCCATGGAGAAAGGCCATGACCGTTAAAACAGAAAAAAGAGAATGTCGAAAAGCTGAACGCAGGTGGCGAAAAACAAATCTCCAGGTTCACTTTGAAATTTATAAAGAGAGACTTGGCCTTTATAATTTGGAATTGAAAAACGCACGACAATCATTCTTCTCTGACATCATTACCAAAAACAAAAACAACGCACGTGCCTTGTTTGCTACCGTCGACAGACTAACTAACCCCCCAGTGCAATGATTTTGCCTCCTTTTTCACTGACAAAATTCAGAAAATCAGACAAGCAGTCAGTGCCTCTGCATCAGGAACAGCAAATGTGTTGTCTCTGTGTCCACTTAACATCAATTCAGACATCATGACACAATTCCATCAGATTAATGATAAAAACCTAGAGGACATTATACAACTTCTGAAATCCTCCTCCTGCTGCCTTGATATTATTCCAACAGGATTTTTCAAAGATGTTTTGCCCTGCATGGCCTCAGAACTACTTCATATAGTAAACAAATCTCTTCACTCTATTTTTCCACAGGCCCTGAAAACTGCAGTCATTAAACCGCTCTTAAAAAAGAATAATCTAGATGCTTCAGTAATGAACAATTACAGGCCCATATCAAACCTGCCATTTCTAGGTAAAATCATTGAAAAAGTTGTTTTTCAACAGTTGAGTAATTTCTTGCATTTAAATAGTTGTTTCGATGTGTTCCAGTCAGGCTTTCGTCCAAACCACAGCACTGAGACTGCTCTTGTAAAGGTCTTTAACGACATCCACTTAAACACAGACAGTGGCAGAACTTCAGTGTTAGTATTATTAGATCTCAGTGCTGCGTTTGACACTGTTGACCACAGCATATTACTAGACCGACTGGAAAACTGGGTGGGACTTTCGGAAACAGTTCTAAATTGGTTTAAATCCTACTTAAAGGATAGAAACAACTTTGTTTCTATAGGTAAACACACATCTGACAAATTGACAAATATGACATGTGGGGTTCCTCAAGGCTCCATCTTGGGGCCTCTTCTCTTTAACATCTACATGCTACCACTGGCTCAGATAATGAAGAACAACAAAATAAGTTACCATAGCTATGCAGATGACACACAAATGTACGTAACAATTTCACCAGGAGACTATGCTCCAATTCAAACACTGAGTAAGTGCATTGAACAAATCAATGACTGGATGTGTCAGAACTTTCTCCAATTAAACAAAGATAAAACTGAGGTAATGGTTTTTGGAGCCATGGCAGAACGTTTAAAAGTTAGCGCTGAGCTTCAGTCTGCAATGTTCAAACCAACAGATAAAGCCAGAAATCTAGGTGTAGTCATGGACTCTGACCTGAGTTTCAACAGTCACATTAAAACAGTTACTAAATCAGCCTACTATCACCTAAAGAACATATCTAGGATTAAAAGACTAATGTCACAGCAGGATTTGGAAAAACTTGTCCATGCCTTTATCTTCAGTAGACTCGACTACTGCAAAGGTGTCTTCACAGGTCTCACTAAAAAATCTATTAGAAAGCTGCAGCTGATTCAGAACGCCGCTGCTCGAGTCCTCACTAACACTAAGAAAGTGGACCACATCACTCCTGTTCTGAAGTCTTTACACTGGCTTCCTGTGTTTCAAAGAATAGATTTCAAAATATTGCTGCTGGTTTAAAAAGCACTGAATGGTTTAGGCCCAAAATACATTACTGACCTCCTGCTAAACTATGAACCATCCAGATCTCTCAGGTCTTCAGGGACTGGTCAGCTTTCTGTCCCCAGAGTCAGAACTAAACATGGTAAAGCAGTGTTCAGTTATTATGCTCCAAATATCTGGAACAAACTCCCAGAAACCTGCAGGTCCGCTGCAACTCTTACTACTTTTAAATCCAGGCTGAAGACTTTTCTTTTTGTCGCTGCTTTTAATTGAACTATTCATATCTTAAACTGCACTGTAACTTTTATCCATGTACTTTTTCTTGTAATGTTTAATTGAACTATTCATATTTTAGACTGCATTGTAACTTTTATCCATGTATTTTTCCTTAATGTTTATTTTATTAGCTTTTCTTTTTTAATGCTTAATGTCTTTCATTTTTTTTTTTTTGTAAAGCACTTTGAATTGCCTTGCGTGCTATATAAATAAACTTGCCTTGCCTTGCCTTTCAAATTTTCAGTACATTTTGTTTTTGTTTTTTTGTACAATCTTATGAGAAATATTTAAAAACGGTATAGCATGACATTCCATTTAGGTAATTGTACATGTATTAGTCATGTTTAACTAGTTTAACCTATTTTCTAGCAAAAACAAGCAAAGAGAAGACTGCTTGCTACAGGCAGCGTAAGAGCTGACTATCTTGCCAGGAAAAGAGAAAGGTAAAAAATTATATGTAACATGTAGTATATCTATGTTTCTCTGTTTCTTTGTTTTTTTGCCTATTGTCATTGACTTTTGGTCATTGAAAAGCGCTATACAAAATAAATGAATTATTATTATCTTTCTCTGGTGTATTTCAAACTGTCATGTTAGTAGGATTAGGAATTACCTTTTCTGTAATATATTGAACTTAAATTTGTATGTGATTTAGCCCACCAGAATCAGTATAACATTATACACTATTGTTTCAGCTACCATAGAAGAAAACAACAGGGCAAGATTCCATATTTGATGTCGGATGAGATTTCAGAGAGGGAGAAAAAAAAACAGAGAGACAAGTGGAACGCTGCATCCAGAGGTTACAGGGGAAGGAAAAATATGGAAAAGGCGATGTTGGACCTGACACCTCCATCCATGGGGAACACTCCACGAGTTCTAGCTGGTGTAGAAGTAATCCAAGAGCAATGATGGAGACACTTGGAGGGGCGTGATTGGGAGGAACGGCCCCCCTGATCTGAACCGGAGTGGTGGTTCAGTGCTAGTCATGGATTGGCCATAACAAACACCATGTTCGAACATAAGGATGCTCATAAGTGTACGTGGTACCAGAGCACCCTAGGCAGAAGGTCCATGATCGATTTCGTTATCGTATCATCGGACCTGAGGCCGTATGTTTTGGACACTCGGGTAAAGAGAGGGGCGGAGTTGTCAACTGATCACCATCTGGTGGTGAGTTTGGTCGAGTGGCGGGGGAAGCCTCTGGATAGACCTGGTAAGCCCAAACGTGTAGTTCGGGTGAACTGGGAACGTCTGGAGGAGGCCCAAGTTCAGGAGGCCTTCAACTCACACCTCCGGCGGAGCTTTTCAGGCATTCCTGTGGAGGTTGGGGACATTGAACCAGAGTGGTCGAGTGGTGTGGGAGAAGTTCGGAGAAGACATGGAGAAGGACTTTCGGGCGGCACCAAAGTTGTTCTGGAAAACTGTCCGACACCTCAGGAGGGGGAAGCATGGAACCATCCAAGCTGTGTACAGTAAGGATGGGACGTTGTTGACCTCAACTGATGAGTGTTAGGGCGTTGGAAGTAACACTTTGAGGAACTCCTGAACCCGACAACTCCGCCCTCTATGTTAGAGGCAGGGCTGGAGTATGACGGGGGATCAACACCAATCTCCCGGGGGGAGGTCACTGAGGTCGTCAAACAACTCCACAGTGGCAAAGCCCCGGGGGTGGATGAGATCCGCCCATAAATGCTGAAGGCTCTGGGTGTTGAGGGACTGTCATGGTTGACACGTCTCATCAATAGGGATGCTCCGATCGCGAATTTCGGGGCCGATCGCTGGAATCAGTATCGGCCGATACCGATCGCCGATCCGATCGAGTGGGCGGGGCCTAAATGGAAGAATTAAACATCACGTTAAATCTTCCATTTAAAGTGATGTTTAAACTCAGTTAATGGGGCTCATTCACTGGAGCTTCCACAAACAACAATCAACTTAATTATTACATTCAAATGATGTACATTATTCAAGTTTACATTAACTTTGGAGAATAACACGGGAGAAATGAGCGGAAGCACTCTCTTTTCCTCTCTCCCTCTCTCTCTCCCCCCTCTCTCCGGGAGCGGTACTGCAGTCGCTTTACCGCACCGTTGTGACGAAAAGGGAGCTGAGCCAAAAGGCAAAGCTCTCTGTCTACCGGGCCATTTTCGTTCCTACCCTCACCTATGGTCATGAAGGATGGGTCATGAGCGAAAGAACGAGATTGCGGATACAAGCGGCCGAGATGGGTTTTCTCTGCAGGGTGGCTGGTGTCTCCCTTAGGGATAAGGTGAGAAGTTCGGTCATCCGGGAGGGACTCGGAGTTGAGCCGCTCCTCCTTCGCGTCGAAAGGAGCCAGTTGAGGTGGTTCGGGCACCTAGTTAGGATGCCACCTGGGCACCTCCCTAGGGAGGTGTTCCAGGCACGTCCAGCTGGGAAGAGACCAAGGGGTAGACCTAGGACCAGGTGGAGGAATTATATCTCTTCGCTGGCCTGGGAGCGCCTTGGGACCCCCCAGTCAGAGCTGGTTGATGTCGCCAGGGAAAAGGAAGTTTGGGGCTCTCTACTGGAACTGCTACCCCCGCGACCCGACCACGGATAAGCGGAAGAAGATGGATGGATGGATGGATGGATGGATGGATGTTAATGTTTAATATTTGAATGTTCTTTTTTATTGTAATAAAAACTTTGTTCAGTTTTCTTTCGTCTGAACTGTATTGTGTACATTTTAAATAGACTTTTAACTACCTGCGGTTTTCTCTTCATTTGGGGCGACCATCTGTCATGCGGGGTAACCAATGATTGTCAATAACGGTACTAAATTAAAAATAGAATATCCATCAGTTTTGGATCAAATATTAATCAATGGTATACTATGCTTCAGTGGATACTACCTGTACACATTTTAAATCAGTTTTATGGGTTTTAGAGCAAAGATGGGTATTGTAACTGCATTACGAGGGAGACACTGCCATTATAGAATACACTTGTGAAATCATGTTTTACAAAAAATTAAAGGGCACACAAGCCTGTCTTTCTTAAGATGTATATTTAATTACTGATACCTGTTAAAATATTAGTAATCTTAAGGAAATATATTCATTTTGGGATAAATTACGGTCGCCCCAAATTACTTTTATTAAGGCCATGTCCTATTAATTCAACTTTAAAAACACTAAAATCTCTTAATTTGGCGGTTTTGCATAAATGCATGTGTACACTACATTCCAAATGTTTGAACAATGGCCAAATATATCCTTATTTTTTGTATTTAAAAATTGGCCTATTCAAAAGTCTTATCCGTCAATGACCCAAATCCATTATTTATTATTGCCGGTAAGGCTGGTTGCGGCTGAGCTTATACAATGACACCATATTAAAGAGGTATGTTATGATTCTACAGGGAACTGGAACACAGGTGTAGTGTCGATTGTTACTGGAATATCACAACCCATTTCGTGTTATAGTCACGAAATGTAATCTATTGATTAATGTTCACCAACACGATTTTCCCATTTTTTTTAAAAAGCAATGTATTTCTATTGGTAGTATGTGTTGTGCCTGCACCAAATAATAACAAATTAGAAGGAAAAAAAGATTTAAAAACATACAGATTTCAGTATTCTGAGCCCCATTTATTTTCCTCACGGACGGCAAAAAAAGTCCGACATTATACAATTTAAAATAAAACCAATAATCGTGGCTTGATATTGAGTAAGAAAGTGTTTTTATGAACCACACAGCTTCCGGTCTTCCAAGACCCGACCGGACAAAAAGACGTGGTGCAGGCACAAAACATACTACCAATAGAAATACATTGCTTTTAAAATCGTTCTGTGTGACACGAAAAAAATGGGAAAATCGTGTTGGTGAACACGAATCAATAGATAAATGTATTTTGTGACTATAACGAAATGCCGTGAGACTGAATATCCACACAATTAAACCTTGAAATACCATAAAAAAATGCCTAAGATAACCTATGTGGTATTTAGTAAATACATACCATTTTGGTAAACATATGTCTTTGTTTAATCCACTCTATAAATGTTTCATTTTCCTTCTCTTTCTTTTGTCCTGTATGGATGAAATGTCATTTGCATTTTCCAAATTCTGTTTTTCTAATTACTTCAAAAACACACGTCTCATAAAATAACACATGTAAAAAATGTGGGTGTCCAGGTAAACATAAAGTGGAAGTTGTTCATAATTATCCTTTTTTTTGTTCACACTCCCCCTTAAAATGAATCAAACATAATATCAAGTTACACAAAAATGCACACCTGTGTGGACAAAGGAAAGCTTTGGTGGGTGTGCGTGTGTGTGTGTGTGTGTGTGTGTGTGTGTGTGTGTGTGTGTGTGTGTGTGTGTGTGTGTGTGTGTGTGTGTGTGTGTGTGTGTGTGTGTGTGTGTGTGTGTGTGTGTGTGTGTGTGTGTGTGTGTGTGTGTGAGTGAGTGAGTGAGTGAGTGAGTGAGTGAGAGATAGAGAGAGCGAGAGAGAGGGGAAAGGGGGAGAGAGCAAAACAGAGTTGTTTGCAGTGGAGGGAGAGGTGGGATGAAGGGAGGTGTACCCTGTTAAATCAATAAAGGTCGGTCAGGAAACTACTCAGAGAAAAATGCAGATTTGTGCATGCAGACGCCAGCAAAACTTTTCTCCAACCAGTTTTCAAACCAGATGCTTTTCTGACAAGGAGAAAAAGGGTGACAACTAATTTAAAGGTGAGTAAGACAACAGTGATGTGGGGAGTGACTTCTGCGTGAGAAGTTAAGTTATTTTTTTTAATTTCTGTGTATTCAAACACTAACCACCATAGCCTCAACATTTGAACTAATGTGTCTGAATCGCATTTCTTCAGCAACAACAAAATCATTGTGTGGGAGAATCGACGTATGAATGTCCTGCTATATTAGTAAAACAATTCTAACCTAGATATAGCCCATGTTTTATCACTTTTTTATCTCTAGATAATTGTTCCATTAAAACTGCATACCATCCTTATCAGCTTGTCTTATAAGGATGAATAAGGCTTTAAAGGAAAGTTCCAGATTTTAAATCAGTGTAATTCAGCACAGTGTGGGTACCATATGATCCTGAAATGTATTTAACAAATTATCTATCAAAGTAAAGAACCTTTGAAATATCACTAGTAAAAAGCTTTACAGGTTTCAAATGTTGTCCTAGAATAATTACATGTCACATGAGAGCACCAACATTTCAGACTACAACAAATGAGCTCGTCGATCCGCTTCACTTTGTGTTTCTTTTCAAGAAACAGAAATCTGGCTCTGAACGCACACGATAAACAAAAGAAAGAATGTGTGTTTTTGTGAACAATGTCAGGTGAACAAGTAGGTACACTTGGCAAGAATGAAGATGTTCAGTACAACTTGGCTATTATTACATGGGCTGGAATATTGAGTTTCACTTCATAGAGACATTTTAGTATGTATACTTACTTTACAAAAGTGAATATTATATTCATCTTGTTAAGGAGTTATGTCTTTGATCTGCCAAGTGACCTAAATCCATGATACATAATTATTTGCTTTCTAGTCATCCTGTAAAAGAACTTAAAACATAAAGTATAATATGCTTAAGGTAGGTCAACTTAAAAAAAATCATATATCTCCTTTCAAAGTTAGATCAACTTAACAACCCGTTTAGCTGTAAGACATTTATTTTTGTAATTGGACTAGAGCTGGTTCTATGTTCATGTTGCTTTGTTAAAAATTATCTTGAAATCAAATTATTCCAGGTTTCGGAGATATTTTAGCGTAATATAGTTGCTGCATTTTTTAACGTCAATGACAAATAAAATAGTTTCAACATTTTCCTAAGATGCTGTTAGAGAATATGTATTACAGTGTAACCGTTTTAGCTCCCCTTTTCTTAGTTGTATTACATTGTGAATCTAAAAAAATATCTCTAGCCCTCAGTAGATTAGATTTGTTAATATGTAACCCATCTGGACTATAAACCGTTGAGGAAGTCAGCAGCGTATTTAGTTCTCCTTCAGTGTAACAATCGCCCAGTTTAAAACGAAAACAAATATTTTAGCAAAACGAGAAGTAATTGATAAAGAAAGAAAGGATCATCCGTTTTAAATTTGAACTTTTTTTGAATATCATACTGTGATTACTGAGGGCAAAATGAAAAAAATTGACAGCTTGACCTCATAGATAAATTAAAAAAATGGGCACAGTTTGCATGCAACCTTTTGTTACCAAACTGGTATCCAAGTTAAACTATATTGAGTTTAACTAAGCTCAGTCAAACCACAACATGGGGGCTTACTCTAGATTTAATACAAGGTTAGAGTCTCTGTATGTCTTGGCAACCCTATGGCAACCATACTATCATCAAGATTATGTGAGGTTATTGGCTGAAAGAGACCTTGTGTGGAGAAGGTTCAGAGGTCATTTGCTTCAAAGTGAGCCTAGCTCTATCAATGTATCTATACATCTATTGATTTCCCTACCAACACCCTATACATATATCCACTAATCTATGTTCACATTTTCTGTATACTTTGACAGAATTTAGTCTAGAGTCCATAGACCACATTTTATGAGAGGAAAAGTTAGGAATCATCTTAAGGGTTCAAAGTGCAGATCAAGCAACACAATCAGCTGCTGTTTCTAACAATGTCTCTCTCTCTTTAGCAAACCTCAGATTTTTTTCTCACACTACAAATATCTTTTTCCTCAGTTGCCTATGCTCAGTAGTGTCCCATAACAGTCACAGAGACTTAATTACTAGGAGCACTGAGCTGGTGACCAAAGTGGTCATTGACTGAAACCGTAAAAAGGAAATGTAACACCGCTTTCACATATGGAATAAATGTGCCATTTTTTTTCTATTGTTTGAATAGTCCAGGTATGTTGCTCCACTGGCAACAATCCAAGCAAACAAACCGTTTCACTATTACAGCCAAGGACATCCCAACAATAGGTGTATCTAAAAAAATGCCAATTTACTAATACAACATAGTCAAATGCTTTTCCGTCATGCGTAATTCCATTTTCAAGTAACCTTTGATTCTGCTTAGATAAAAAGCATATTCCAATATATTTTTAAGACTTTAAAGTTTAGAAAATGGCAATATGTTAATCTGTTTCTTCCGGACTAACATAAGAAACCCTTCATGGATTGTCATAAGTTTTCATTCATTGTTCCAAGAGGATGTTTGCTAATGAGTTTGTTGATGCTCTGACTTGTAAAGCTGTGTCACAATGAGGTTGACATTTTAGTTAATTTATGAAATGCCTTGACAGCTATCAGATGGATTGCCATACAGTACAAATTAAGTACAGCTGGTTATCTATTTGACTCACACATACATGCTAACTCCTCAGTATGTTACCATTGTCATTGTGAACATTCTTCATGCTAAAAATAGCATTTACCTCAAAGCACTTCTGTGTCTAAGTACAGCCTCAAAGGTATGCACTTGTTTCTTGTAAGACATTGAATGTTTTTGTCATATTCCTGTTCTGCTCATGCTAGCATGGCACAGTATGAGTCACAATTTGATGTCAGGAACTCCTCACCTGACACCAACTGACTCATTAGACTGTCAAAACAACAGCTGAGAAGAGTTTACACACCTCCGCCTCAGGAAATGTTACTGCACACACACCACACCACGATTAACATAATGTTGAGTCTGGGTTTGTGTGTTTGCATACGGGAGGCAATGTGTCACGTGCACTTATTTGTATCGAAGCAGATGAATTTGTTGCTATGTTTGGGTAGCATTTGAGAGGCAAAGAGGTACTTGAGGAGAGCTAGGGAGTTAAAGACACTAAAGGGGGCAACAAAAAAAAGATTGTGTGCTTTATGTCCAGAGGGCTTAAAATGTTTGGGATGTGTGGGAGGAGGGACAGTGACCGAGAGAGGAGGGTTTAAGTTTCAGGTTACCTGAAATACTTTTGTTTTGTCAGCAGGGCTTGGTCATTCAAATACAGCTCTCTCTGAATGTGCGTAGCATCAAAAAAAAAAACTCTATACAACCAGTATCTTGTATAACTGCCGTGGGGTTTCAAAGAGGGGCAAGTCAGGCACCCTTCATACCAGATTCAGTTACACTGCTGTAAAAAGAAAAAGGGGAGGGGAAGAGAGAGAGAGATACCGAATCAAACCAGGTTTTGTAGTTTAAGCAAGTGGAGCTGGAGGGTGAGAGGAAGAAGACGAAGGACATCCAGGGGACAGTGAGTTACTGGAGAGTCCCACCTCCAGGGAGGGTCGTGTTAACTCTGTGCTTCGTGTTGGATGAGGTGCTTCTAGGCCTTACCAAAGAAGACGCTACAACATGTGGGTGAGTGCAACTTGGTAGAATCAACGTTTTCATTGTAAAGATGGAAGATCAGCTCGCTGCTTTGCGTTGGGGGCGCAATTCAATTATTGTTACCGTTGCATATCCTGGTCTCAAGTTTACTTGGGATACTGAGATACAAAGACATGTTGTGATACTAAAGGGTAGTCTGTGTTTGCTTACTGAACCAGTTTCTGTAGCACTGGCTCAAACAGCAGCAATGTTTTTGCATGTCAGCAATACTATCTGCCACTAAACAGGAGAACAATCAGCACATACAGTTGGCTGTAGTTGATATGTTAAGCATATGCTGTCTTTTGCTTTATATACGGCTTCTTATCACCGACATGTTATCAGTGGTAGTTCCTGGTGGCTATGGAACATGTTTCCTAATATTGATACGGCTCATTGTATGTATTTATGCTGTTTTTAGTTCATTTTAATTGTAAATCAAACAACACAACATTTCTGCAGAATCTGTACTCCCTACCCACCTCGGTATAAGAATGAGCAATGTGTGTGGAGTTAGTTGTGGGTTAGTGAGTACTGTAGAGCCTACTCAAAGCGATCTATAGTGTGCATTTCTGCCCTTATAAAAAGGTACATGGCCAAGATATCCAAACATGTGTGGACTGCACTGGTCTAGATCTTTGTCTTTGATTACAGCTCCTCTAGCATGTCACGCGTAGCTTCTCAAAAAGGCCTTTTGTGAACATTTCAGTTGGAGGAACAATACATAATCCAACAACGAAGCAAGGGGAACACCTCGTTTGAACAAAAGGCTTTTACAGGGTTCATACACTTTTTCACCAATGATTTTCCATGACTTTTAATGACCTTTACCTAATTTTCCATGACCAAAAATACCTTTAGTTACTTCACAGATCTGGATGAATGATGGTAAATATAATCAAGTGTTAAATCAGACTTTAGTTCCACCTGGAGTAAATCCACAAGCTACCCTGCACGTATACAAAGTCATTCAAACTAGCTGCACCTTTACCAGCTTTGAAACACTTTCATGATCAATCATTATAAAATATATCATATATATTATTTTGAAATGGACCAATCTGCACAACGACTACTTTTACTGTCGCTACTTTCACTATATTTTGATGAGAATACTTTTCTACTTTTACTTGAGGAACATTTTGAATGCAGGACTTTTACTGTAACAGACACTCTGGTACTTCTACTTTTACTCAAGTACAAGATCTGAGTACTATACTTTAATTAAGTACAAGATCTGAGTACTTCTACTAAAGTACAAGATATGAGTACTTCTACTTTTACTCAAGTACAAGATCTGAGTACTATACTTTAATTAAGTACAATATCTGAGTACTTCTACTAAAGTACAAGATCTGAGTACTTCTACTTTTACTATAGCACAATATCTATACTTATACCACCTCTGTTTATAGCCTATGAACAAAACTATTAGAAAACGAAGGCTAAAGCTAACGTTAGCAGATAGTGACAATGTATGCTAGCTAGCTAGCTCAACGATTCCTTAAATGATATTGCGACAGAAAAACGTTTCAGTTCACATCACGCTCTGCCGCTCCGACAGGGAGCTCTGCTCTGAACACCTGAACGGCCCGTTCTAACAGCTGTTCACCAGCAGTGCAGTCTGTGCCACAGTGACTCCGCACAGTTAACGTACGCACCGTAAATAATGTAGCTGACCCGGAGCAGCAGAGTTCAGCCGGCCCGACAGGCAGGAAGACTCGAGCACACAGCTTGCGCTTCATATATTAAAAAAAGAACACCATGCGCGTCATGATGGCACATAACAGTTTGAGACCGCAGATTATTTCAGCGATTACATAAAATGTAAATTATATTTGACGCAACTTTAGTTACTTCCATGACTTTTCCAAAACTTTGGGAAAAATATTGTTTTCCATAACTTTTCCAGGGCCTGGAATTTACATTTTGAATTTCCATGACTTTTCCAGGTTTTCAATGACCGTACGAACCCTGCTTTTACCTGTCAGGGCTGACCCAGTTATACTTTTTTCAGGTTTGGTTCCTAACACCGGGTTTACTGGCTATGGGTTAACCTGACAAACAGAAACAAAATCAGGCTTATCACATTAGCTCGTATAGGGCTGCTCGATTATTTGAGTCAATAATTGATATCACGATTAATGGATAATCACGATTAATGGTGAGATTGGATGGCCTACCTGCCTGTCAGCCTTCCATCGGGGCACAAACTTATCTCGTGCCCTCATTGGTCATGTGCGCGTTCGTGTGTGTTGGAGGAGGGGCTCTGTGAGGAAGTGGCAGATTTTCTCCGGTTGTGTATTTTAAAATTCTAGCGATCTCGAGCCGGTTTCTCAAACTTACCTACCCCACCTTTAAATGTTTTTTAAAAACATCCGAAATAAAAAACTTTTTTTTTTTTAATAACAATTTTTTTTAAAAACTTTTTTATTGGCTCATGATAGGCCCCTGATCTCCGTAGGCCCCTGGGCTTCAGCCCAGGTCAGCCCGTGCATTAAGGCGGCCCTGCGTATAGGGCTGCTCGATTATGGCAAAAATCATAATCTTAATGGATAATCGTGATATCAATTATTGACTCAAATAATCGAGATTATGATTTTTGCCATAATCGAGCAGCCCTATACGAGCTAATGTGATAAGCCTGATTTTGTTTCTGTTTGTCAGGTTAACCCATTACTTTGAAAACATCTATTTATTGAAAAATGTGAACAGTATGTTTTTAACAGTTGATTACCCTGAACTTTAAGTATAATTCAACTGAAAAACCAATTAAAAAAAATTAAAAAAAAATAATCGTTTTATTTCGATTATGTTGTTTCCATAATCGTAGCTAGCCAAAATCCTAATTGCGATTAAAATACGATTAATTGAGCAGCCCTAAACTCGTACTGCAGAAGTAAGAAACATGAGATGTGGTAGTGCTTCACTAACTGATTATTTGAAGATATTACCCTCATCATAAAATGGTAAATGTTAGTCATGGTACAAAAGACAACTTCCCAGAAGACACTATTAATTATGTCATGGTGTGACAAAACAGAACTTGTTTTTTCTGGTATGTGTTTGTCCACTCTCGGTAAGATTACTTTATTTCTGGTTTTACAGGTACACAGACCTCCCACTTTTTTTGTATGTGTCATTTATCTCGCCTTCATCTCGAACAATTTGTTTATGTAAAACGATTGTTGTGGTGCTATTGTGCATGTTTTTCAACTATGTTTAGGCTCCTAAACTGTACTGTATGGCATGTATTGTTTGTAAGGTGAAAACTGCACTTAACTTACAAAAGGAGTCTTTAACCTATTGGGAATTTGAAAAGAGATGGTATCTGAGAATCACTTTACAACCCTTTACATAAAGTGAAATGTATATTGTTAGAGACAAATATATGAAACACAACCTTTTTTTCTTTACTATAAGTGAGTTTAGTATGTTAGATAATACAGTTTAGTATGTTAGATAATAAAGTGCTGCAGGGCTAAATGTACAAGTGAAACATGTTCTTGTTTCCAGAGTGATAAGATTTTCCTTGTACGATGTGAGGGTCTAAGGACAGAGGGTGTCGTATTGTCATACTGATATTTTGTACAAACTGTGAAGTCCACTGAGACAAATGTAACATTTGTGATATTGGGCTATATAAATAAACATTGATTGATTGATTGATTGATTGATAAGATGCCAAAAAAAAAGTAAAGAACAAAGTGTCTGGGTCTTTGTCATATGCAGCTTTCCTGCTATGAAACCACATCATTTGAATTACTGTCTTATACGAGAGTGTCTCAGGAAGTTTCTCAGCCAAACTGTTCAAGCCAGCACAGCTGATTAAAGTAAGCTGCCCTCCAAAAATATCTAAAAAACCTGCCCAACGACATTCTTAGCCCATGTCTTATGGTGGCTATACAATACCATAGCTTGATTGTCATCTGACATCGTCTGAATTCACTGTGGATGTGAAACAGTTATTTGTTATCAGAGATAAGCTTTAAATGCCTGTTTTGCCACACATTTTAATGTTTAAAATGTAAATAAAGTATCAAGTGTTGTAATGATATCAGATCAGACTAGGCAATGATCGGGGCCACCAAAAAAAATTCATGATGAAATATTAAAGATATCATCTAATAATCCAACTTTTAAATCATTTACTACTTTCGTCTCCTTATTGGCAGATTATTTACAAGAGCAACAACTACATTTATAGATATTGTATGCGTGTGTAGGGGGGCATGGGGAAATCAACAAACTGATTTAAGCGGCACTGGATTACCTAAGCAACAATATGTGTATTTAAACACGATACAAAATACATATTTTGTTATAATCATGGTTGCTATAAAACAGTATAAAGGGCCTGGTGTTAAAACAAAATGCAGATGAGGGATTTTACCTCAAACTTAAAAGCAGAAGTGAAAACTAAGTAACAGTAGTAAACAATGTTCCCTTTTAGCTGCTTTGCTTAGCTTTATGTTTCTGGCATTTCCTCATTGAGTCATAGGCTCTGCATTCGATTTCAAACAAGTATCAACAGACATAAAATACACTACATATGTTTGTCATTCAAACAAGGAATGACAAGCTGTGAGGACAGGACAAAGGAGGAAGAGTATGTTGAAAAAAAGTGCTCATCAAACCGTCAGTACCTATACCATCTATTGAAATCATTCAGGCCAATCATAATAATAATACAATGTCAATGTTGTGTTCAAAAGCTAAACGCTGCCCCATGTGGCCAAAATAATAATAGGTAATTGCGGGTTACACGGTTACACTCAGCCTAACTCCAGAGGTGTGTGAGTCACATCTTGTATAAATAGAAATACCAAAATTGTAGGAATACTCTTTTACAAGTAAAAATAACTGTATGCAAAATGTTACTCAAGTAAAAGGTACACTTGTCAGTGTTATTTTTATTTTGGAGTTAAATGCATCAATCTGGTGCATTTTGAGGGGAAAATAAAGAGACTAGATCTATGGAAACACCTATATGAAACAGAACTGTATACATTTCAATAATCATAAAATCATGGCCATAACCAATAACATACCATTTCCAATATGAAAAAAACACTGAAACTTTTTTATTAATTTATAGTTGTGAGTGTGTCTGTACTCCTGAATCAGCCTCTGCTCCTCTTTGAGGCAGCAGCAAAGACTAGTTTTCTCTCAACAAGTTTTAAAAGTGTATCTTACCTTTTTTCACCCAGTTAACTTTTTATTTATTTATTTATTCATACATATTTTACTAATCACATTACATTTCATTTAGCTGACGCTTTTATCCAAAGCGACTTATAGTGACAGATTACAGGGACATTCTCCCTGGAGTAACTAAGGGCTAAGTGCCTTACTCAAGGGCACACTAGTGGTGGTGTTCCTCGCGGGATTTGAACTCACAGCCTTCCAATCTTCAGCCCACCTCACTATCCATTAGGGGTGTAACGGTACACGTACCCGTACCGAAATTATTCGGTACGGGCCCTTCGGTTCGGTACACGTGTGTACCGAAGTGTACCGAACGCATATAACTTTAAACGTAAAAAATTGAGAACGTGAACAACTTTTTGGAAGTAATCTCAGGTGCTGCGTCGCAGCATTCAGAGTAATTTGCACCCATTGTGATCAACGCGTCATAGAGCGAGCAAGTCATTTCATTGGACGAGCTGGTCAGAGGGATGCGTTCAAATGTAATCAGTAATTTGAGAAACTGTCGAAATGGCGAACGCAGATAAAGTTGAGCTCGAAAATCCTCCAGCATCATTGAAGTCTCCGGTTTGGGAACATTTTGGTTTCGCAGTTACGTACAAGGATGACGGACAAAGACAGGTGGACCGAACCAAAGCTGTTTGTCGGCATTGTTCAACTAACATTGGTTACGCGGCTGGCAATACATCAAACTTGCCCACTCATTTGAAAAGGCATCACCCGAACGTGAATATCACCGGTACCAAAAGACTGAAGTGCAAACCCAACTCCCACTAGCATTTAAGCCTCCACCACTCGCAAAAACTTCAGACCGAGCCAAAGCTATTACAAACGGCAAATATCCTTATGTTGCCATGTTAGCAAAGCGCTACCTGGCTGTATCTGCTACCTCTGTCCCTAGCGAGAGGGTGTTCTCCACGGCAGGAGACATTGCTAGTGCCAGCAGATCTGCCCTTTCGGCAAGCAATGTGGACAAGTTCATCTTTCTTTAAAAAAACATGAAAATACAATGACAAGCAAGTCATAATGTCAAACTGGCTGCTTAGGTACTAGTACAGTACAGTTCAAATACAGATTATTTCAGTTCATCAAAAAGCTGCACCTTAATGTTTATTTTATTATATTTTATATTTATTTGAGTGAATATTCATAGTTTAATAATAATTAAAAACCCTAAACTAATAGTTTATGTTTTGTGAGTACTAGTACAGTAAAGTTCAAATACAGATTATTTCAGTTTATCGAAATGCTGCACCTTAATGTTTATTTTATTATAAAGAGTGAATACATTATTCACAGTTTAATAATAATTAAAAAAAAATATGTTATGTTTTGTGATAATTTTTTCTGCTGTACCGAAAACGTACCTATGGAAGCCCATTTCCGCCACTTGAAAAAAATAAAATCCCCATGAAAAGTCATAATTATGAGATAAAAAAGTCGAAATAATGAGATAAAAAGTCATAATAATGAGATAAAAAAGTCGAAATAATGAGATAAAAAGTCATAATTATGAGATAAGAAAGTCGAAATAATGAGATAAAAAGTCATAATAATGAGATAAAAAGTCATAATTATGAGATAAAAAAGTCGAAATAATGAGATAAAAAGTCATAATTATGAGATAAGAAAGTCGAAATAATGAGATAAAAAGTAATAATTATGAGATAAGAAGTGCGTATGCGCTGCAGTGGCGCCGTCTTTAAAGGTCCCTTCATCACCTTGCTGCTCTCCACCATGCAAACAGCATCTATCTAGTCCTAAATAAGGTAACTATTACAGGTGACTTTTGTAAATGTTAGATGTTACATATAGCCTATGCAGCTATGAACTACAACAATGCAGTTCATAGCTTTGACATTACCTGTTATGAACTATAATATATATGCCTATAGTTTTGTGGTAACGTTCACACCACTAATGACAATAGTGTAGGCATACTGCTGCTGTGAGTTGCTCTAACTCTAACCCGTGAACGTTACCACACAACTATAGGCATATATATTATATATATATTATATTCATAACAGGTAATGTCAAAGCTATAAACTGCATTGTTGTAGTTTAGCTGCAATATAGGCTATATGTAACATCTAACATTTACAAAAGTCACCTGTAATAGTTACCTTATTTAGGACTAGATGCCGTTTGCATGGTGGAGAGCAGCAAGGTGATGAAGGGACCTTTAAAGACAGCGCCACTGCAGCGCATGCGCACTTCTTATCTCATAATTATGACTTTTTATCTCATAATTATGACTTTTTATCTCATTATTTCGACTTTCTTATCTCATTATTATGACTTTTTATCTCATTATTTCGACTTTCTTATCTCATAATTATGACTTTTTATCTCATTATTATGACTTTTTATCTCATAATTATGACTTTTTATCTCATTATTTCGACTTTTTTATCTCATAATTATGACTTTTTATCTCATTATTATGACTTTTTATCTCATAATTTCGACTTTCTTATCTCATAATTATGACTTTTTATCTCATTATTATGACTTTTTATCTCATAATTATGACTTTTTATCTCATTATTTCGACTTTTTTATCTCATAATTATTACTTTTCATGGGGATTTTATTTTTTTCAAGTGGCGGAAATGGGCTTCCATACGTACCGAACCGAACCGTGACCTAAAAACCGAGGTAGTACCGAACCGAAATGTTTGTGAACCGTTACACCCCTACTATCCATTAGACCAATCACTACTCTCTCAAATGGAAATATGTGTTTACATAAATGGTGACCACACCGTTTGAGACCCACTGAGAACTTAGACTAAGTTAACTATCTAAACACTCAGAGAGTCCTTTACCTCACCTGAGCTGAGGTTATCCCGAGCTTGAATGACACACAGAGACCAATCAAGGGCTTTGATTTATGATCTGTATGTCATGTCGGCAGGCCACTTAACAGGCCAGAAGGAGGCGAGATCAGTGCAAGGGAGCGAGGGATCATTGTCCACAAGTTAATCGATCGCAGATGGCGTCGTGGTCACGGACGAATACAAAAAAAATACCTCGGCGGCCGCCCAAGTATAGTCTATGTGTGGGGAAACCCTGCTAGTATTGGCAGAGCTTCATAATATCAGAATCATATGGGCTAATATGTTTTGGTTATAGGTACGCATTGGGTTGAGAGGATTGGGTTGATGTATTGATATTTGTATCTAAGCTGATTAAAGTGAAACTATTTACTATTACTTTATTTACTGCTGGGTAGAATGTGAATTGAATCCAGGTGTGTCTAGTTTATCATGAATGTATAGCCTATCTGCTAAGTAAATAAAAGTACAATAACTGCAGTGGAGTAGAAGTACAAAGAAGCATAACATGGAAATAAATCAAGAAAAGTACAAGTAACTCAAAAGTGTACGTTAAGTACAGTAGGCTACTTGAGTAAATGTACTTAGTTACTTTACAGCACTGCCTAACTCCAAAGTAAAAATGCCCACAACAAGACACCATCTGCGTGTCCTGCAGAAACTACAAACAGATAACAACACATGGTGGTTTAACATTCTTCCTGTGTGCGGGAGATACATAGACTACTAACTAGGCCAACAATAAACACTTAAAACTAGCTTACGATAGCCCCGTTGACTGCAAGCAAGCAGCAGTGACGCCTCGTAGTTCAAACATCGCCCAACTAAAACAGGTGAGTAGATCTACCTGTGGTTAATTAAAGCAAACATGCTAACAAGTCACAACATTCAAATGTGAAAACTACTTACCGAGATTCGCATATTTTCAAGAAAACGACCACCAAAGTTTCGCCGAATTTACACCCCGGGCAGCCGCATGGAGATTTACATTGGTAGGCTAACTAGCAAATGTGACGGCCGTCGGCCGGAATTACAATTCCGACGTTAGCCTAGTGCCCGAACGCTTCATGAAAGCTTTACTGGAGTACTATAGCCTACTTTAATTTAATTTAAATTACCATAAGCAAAGAGTTTGGAGGTTTGAATCAAGTTAAACTGAGATTCAGGCACACCGCCATGAATTAATCTAACAAGGTGTACCTACTCATTAATCACCATTAACTAACTAAAAAAAACTAAAAATGTTCTATTCAACTAACATGAGAGGGGGAAATCATCACCCCATTGCTCAAAGTGTTGCCTACATTTGTTTGAAAGGGTCAAACACAGAAAAGGGTGGGGAACATAGCTTTGAAGGATCCTGCCTCATCTACCTGTTGTATTGGGAAATAACTACTGTCATTCATTGTGTAATTGTCCTACACACAGTGCACAGGATGCAATTGTGCAACAGGGATACAGCTGATCCTTCTGGAGGATACCTGAGTAACATCACTCAGTATCCTCCAGAAGATGCTGTGTTCTGTCACCACAATATCAGTTGCATTTGAATGGAAGACTTGCATGTCCCAATAGACCCTGCTATACTACACCCAACAGTACTGTACTTCCAAAATCTATCCTTTTCATGGTGGGATTGAGGAGTCTGTCCTTTAACAGATTATGGGAACCACCTGCAGCTCACATTGCAGGAATGCACATGGGTGTAACGTGTGAACTCATAATGGCACACCATGTTCCATGTGTGTACAACCTGTAATCCTTATGGGGCTCCTTCCAAGGATATGTATTGTATTTGACATCTGTTGTATACTGTACATGTCTTAAGTGTTCTATGTTGTATTGTTATGGATGAATATATAATAATAATAATAATAATGTATTGCATCTTTTTATCACGATCACCTGGAAATAATCACAAAGGTCTTATGCAGTCAGATCATAAAAGCTTAGATATTTACATGAATACACAAAAATCATACAAATCTACACCTAAAAACAAACAGTAACGTCTCTGAAGCCAAGCGCACTGTTGTTTTGACACCTGTGCTCACCTTGCCTTATGTACCATTGTCAATGTTTTCACAGCCTGCCCAGGTGCCTGAGGACAGCATTCAACCCTTGAATCCCACACTGCCAGGTGAGCTGTCAGTTGGTATTGGTTTAATGTTTATTGTTGTATGTGTTATGAATACCATATTAAATACTGGAAACTGTAATGTTATGAATACTGTGTGCATCACTGTTAGTGCAAACTTATATTTTCTCTTTGATTCATTAACTGTACTCTAATTCTCTCTCTCAAATGCATTTATCTAATATTGTCTCTCTTGTGTTTATTTCTCCCTTGCTATGTTTATTTCTTTTTTTCCCAGTGGTTCCCCGGCCAGGCCGCCACAGAAGGCCCATGACGGCTCCAAAGACTCCGAAAGAGAAGGCGTCTAAGAAGAAAAGAATAATTCTGACTGTCCTGGTAGTTGTGGTTTTACTGGGCATACTAGTCACTGCAGCATACTTTAGTGAGTCACACATCATGGACATGATTTCTTACTCTAACACAGAAAATCACTGGATAACATACCAAACAGACAATTCCTTTATTTATTTTTATCAGCCATCACTACTTCGATTCCATAGAAAGATTTGTTGTAAAGGTGTACATTTGTTGACGGGATTCAGTTGTTTTCATTGTATTTTAATCATCCAAACAAAATGATGTCTAACCTGTGCTACACCCTTCTTTTCCAATGTGCCTCTCCTTTTTCCTTTAGTTAAGCAGCTGATTGATAGCAAATATTTCTTCTGCAAGAGTTCCGTGAAGTTTATCCCGATAGACAAGGCCTGTGATGGGAATAATGACTGTTCTGGAGGAGAGGATGAATTGTCATGTCTGTCAAGCTTTAAGGTCAACACTACCTTTCCAGGTAAAACAAACACCTTGCTTAGACACAAAAACAAAGCTTAGAAAATATGTCTCTTCTTTTCTTACTTTGTGGGCTATTCCTCCCTCCAGTGCGGCTCATGACAGCGCAGCAGGTCCTGCAGGTCTACAGTCCTGGCCCAGGTTGGCGGAGTGTGTGTAGCGACGACTGGGCCGAGCAACACACACAGACAGCATGTAAACAACTGGGATACACATAGTGAGTTTACACATGAATATACACTATATATACTGTATATATGATTTATACCAATGCAAAGTTTTTGTTGCAGACTATGTTATTTGACCTGAAATCCAGTCTTACATCGTCCCCCTTTTGTCTTTACAGTAAACCTAAAAGCACAAGTGTCAGAGTGGACACGTTGTTGCTTCCTCTGAAAACTGGACCATTCACAGCTATCAGGCCCGGGACTACAAAAACACCCATTCATCAGGCTACTATAGACCGGTGAGAAGGACATCTGTCATTAAACAGGAATTTGATTTCATTTTCATTTAATCGTTTATTTGAACCGGGACAGTGCACATTGATGAACACTTGCCCAAGGTGTGTCCTTGGGCAAGACACTTCACCTGAACTTGCTCCTGTGGGTATTGTCCACAGTTTCTGACCATTGCATGTATGATATATGTGTAATGTGTAAATATGTAAAGCGCTTTGAGTCATTGTAAAAGCGCTATAATAAATGTAAGGAATTATTATTATTATTATTACTTTAAAACAAAATAATGCTTACAAGTGTAAATGAGCCGGCTTTATTTCCATCCGTAGTCCCGTCACATACAACATTTAAGAACATAACATTTATATACATAGCAAACATAAATACATGATATGCAGGAAGAGCATGAGCAGCATACAACCATTTACCACATGGCAGTACAATGTAGCAGCTATGATATATAAAGTGCAAGAGTAGATACCCCTTTATAAAAGTGCATTTAGCGGTGATTACACGTCTGTTTGTTGCTCAACCATTCTTTAAGTTGTCCTTTAAACTATTGAGAGTGGGACAATCCCGTATCTCAGTTGGGAGGCTATTCTACAACGAGCTGCCTTTAATGGAGAGGACATTTTGTCCAAAAGTTGTCCGTCTATAGTGGACTTGTTCACAGTGTCCGCTGGTTTCTGACCTAGTGCAGCGTGCAGTGTGTTTTTTGTGGATGAATTCCCCTAAGGGGGGGGAGGGGGGGCCAGTCCATGTAAACATTTATTAAAAAAAACACATACTTTTAAAAGACTTAAAATTGTCAAAACTCAAGAAATTGTGATTTTTCTAGGATGGTACAGTGGTGGTATGAATTTGGCTTTCTGTCAAACACCTTGATAGCTCTCTTGTAAAGCTGTTATATATGTTTCAGGTTTGGGGCACAAGCAAACGACCAATTTGTAAAACAGTATTCAATGTGGGATAGAATCATGCAGTGGAGGTATGACTTTACAGCATTGACAGTTAAGAAAGGCTTAATTTGTTTAAAATTTAGCAAGTTGAATTTAATGGTATTGGAGACTTTCTAGATATGTTTCTTAAAAGTCAAGTTCGAGTCCAATATGACTCCAAGACACTTGAACTGGGAGACTAGTTCTAATTCTGGTCCGTTTAAAAACACGTTGGATCCTTCGATTTTGACTGGTCGTTTACTGAACATCATGCATACTGTTTTTTTTTAATTAAACTGTAATCAAATGTTGTTCAGCCAGTGTTGAACCTTGTCCAAAGCTTTTGAGAGACAAGGTGAGATCATTTCCGTGTTCTTCCCGTGTACAAAGATGACCGCATCATCGGCATACATTTGTACATTCAACTCAGGACATAAATTAGGCAAGTCATTAATGTACAGAGAAAACAGTAACGGTCCAATAATGGAACCTTGTGGAACCCCAACAGGGTTGACAAGGAAGGGGAATTTGGTACCGTTGACCAAAACACACAGTTTTCTGTTCGATAAATAAGACTTAAACCAATGTATCGAAACTGCCAGAAAATTGAAATGAGTCAGCTTTGTAAAGAGCACTTTGATCAGGAGTTACTGTGTGTTATTGCTTTTTAAATCATTTTATGATGAAATGCAGCTGTTGTTGATAGAGAACTGATTCCCATCTGAACTATAAGTGACCAAAAGAGAAAGCACATTATTCACTCTACTTCCCCCTCTTTTTCTGTACCTGTCTTTGTCTGCTATAACAATGTCCAGTTTTTATGTTTTTTCCTTCAGCTTTTGACCTTTGCTCTCCACATCTTGTCTCTTGTACACATTTAGTTGTTATCTTTTCTCACAGTTTCTGTTCCTAAAATATTTGAAAAATTCAGTATTTGTTCCCTCTTTGGCTTAAACCTTATGAAAGTCAACACACAAAGTCTCGTAGTTCAATAAAGCAGAAGAGAAACAGACAAAGTTCAGCATGATGGTTAATTAAGGTCAACATTTGATTATGTATTTTGTTTGTTGGACTTATTGTGCAGACATTTGTTTTTCATGTGCAACTCTAAATACTTGATTAATTACTTTTTTCCTTTACAGCAGTGTATGCAAATCCGGCTCTGTGATTTCTTTGTCCTGTTCAGGTGAGTCTTTTTTTTAGAACATCTACCATCTACCGTCACTAACATTGTTTACAGTTTGTTTTAAGAAGGCAGAGTATGTCTCATGGCTGGAAATCATATGGTTGTGGGAGCAGTTTGGCTCAACAGGCCTACACATGTCTAGACGGCAAGACTCTTTCCTAGCAACATATCACTGTTTTTTATTCTTTGCAACAAAAAAAGGTTGTGAAATAATAAGAAACTAGTCTAACCTGACCTTGACAGTTTGAATAATAGTATCTCTAGATGGATTAACCAACAAAGGCATAACATAAAAGTTAAGTTAGAATGGACTACAGTGAAGAAAACGTTCTTAACCCTTTGATACACAAGCTATGGAAACCCCCTCGACACAACATGGGTAAAAAATGACCCGTATTGACTTACAGTGTTATTTAATGCATGGTTGAGTGTTTCTTTGCTATATTTTTGGAAATCAACTTATTTCATCATTAAATATTCAAAATATTCATTAAATATCTTGTTTTTGAAAACCCTAAATCATTACTTTTGTTTCTCCTTTGTTAATTACTAAACTAAAATAGTTTTTATAATATTACATCAAGTTTACAGACATGGGTCGAAAATGACCCATGTATGCAAGTGTGGTATTTAAAAAAAAAAAAAAAAAAAAAGACATACTATAATAACGATTTTGTCAAAAAAAAATTAGCAGTGATTTGGACCAAAGAATAACACAATTAATATTTGAAATGTTTATTTGTCACTTTGTCACACTCACACATAGCATACACCATACAACTGATAAAATAAATGTTGAACTTTTTGAATTGTTAGTGAATCTGTATTGTTACTGCAGTGAACTGTGGTGAATGCTGAATGCTTAAAATGAACTCATGACACTCATGAAACAAACTCATGAAATGAACTCATATGAGTAAGTTGCAATCTAGTGCATACATGCCTCACAAATCACAACAACATGTTTGTGCTCCTTGCACACAGGGCTGGTGCACTTGGAACACCAGCTGCTGGCTTTTCGATCTTTGGCAGTTGGGCAGATCTTGCACCTCTTCCTCTTCACTTGGCCCTCCTGTGGCTGGGTGGTGGCTGCGCTTACTTTTTTTAACCCACATCTTTCCATTGCCTCTGTAATATGGGTTTGGAGGTGGGACGTGCCCTCCATGCGTCTCCTCATGTGTGGCATGACCAGCTCTTTGCCCAGCTCCTTTATGAAGAGCCGCCGTGCATTAGTCACACCACCCATGTAACCAGGGTGTTGTGCAGTGTAGCTGGTGAAGGCGTTGAGGGTGGCAACATCCAGCACATTGTGCCAGAGCACCATGGGCCACCTCCGTGTTCTCCGCTTGCAGGTGTACGTGCGAACCATTTGATCCATTGTGTCCACTCCTGATTTTGTGTGGTTGTAATATTGGATCACTTCTGGCTTCCTCTTAACACTCTGGTCATCCACTGCTGTGTCATCATGCATTGTGCTTAGCAGCACAACAGCCTTCCCCTTTTTCGGGACATAGCTCACCATTGTCATGTTGCCACAGAATCCAAATTTGGAGCTGTACTTTTCTCTCAGTTTGTTTGGCTTCATGACAGGTGGTATGTCTGGCTTGTTCTGGCGAAGAGTCCCCACAAGCGTAAGGTTCTTCTCTAGGAGCTTCTCAGCCAAAGGAATGCTGGTAAAGAAGTTATCCATGGTTATGTTGCGACCTATGAACAGAACAAAAAAAATGAATGGTCAATTTAGTCAACATGTAATTCTCCAAATTCTAACATTAAAATAAACCTGATGGAATATTGATTATTATTATTATTATGGAGTACTGCATTGTATTTTATTCCATTCTATGCTTATAAATTAATCAATTTCTCACAATGGTAATACAAAATGAAATAGACACTATGAGAGAGTGGAAAAGTGATCTAGGTATTGTGCTAGATCTTCAAGAGTATATTCACTGTATGTATACTCTGTATTCTATATTCACCTGTGTGTCTTATTCCGCTGGACAACTGTTGGACAATATTCTCGCCGAGGTTCCTCTGAACATCCTCTCCTGGCTGTCGCCCTGTATAGATCATGCCATTGAATGCATAATGGGCCCTTGCATCGCACATCCAAAAGATTTTGATCCCATATGTTGCTGGCTTGCTTGGCATGTATTGTAAGAACTTGCACCTTCCACGGAATGGCACAAGCTGCTCATCTATAGTGACACAATCACTGGGGACGAACACTTTCTTGCAATTGGCCAGGAAACAGTCCCACACATATCTGAATGTAGCCATGTGGTCTGTTTCCAGTCTAACAGCCCTAGTCCTCTTATCATCAAACCGTATGAGGCGGCGGATATCCTCATATCTGTGGAACCCCATGGTGGCCTTATACATCGGATTTTGCAGGGGATCCAGAAAGAGCTCCTGCAAGGCCACATCCCAGCTCTTGTCCCCCCCTGCAAGGAGGGTCAAACCAATAAATGCCATGAATTCCACTTTGTCGAGGCATCTCCACTCTTTTCCTTTTGCTGCTGCGGCTCTGCGTCCCTCTAAGTTAGTGCATCTTAAAACCTCCTCTATGATGTTATCACTAATGAACAACTCCCAGGCATCTTTTGGTGAAATGATTGTTGAACCAGATACGGGTCCTGGACACCTCCTCAGGATGTTATGGGTTCTTGCTCTGCCTTGAGTGGGGGGTTTCTCATTCCAGTAAGACCCCTTTTTACTTAGCCTATTGGCCTGTGGCTGAGTTTCCTCTTCAGAGGACTCATCAGACAAGTCTTCTAGCTTGTCCAAGGAGTCTTCTTCATCACCAGCAACTTCAGCTTGACCCTGTGGCACATAGTCTACGTCATCATCAGAGAGGTCAGACTCAGGCCCAATCCCAAACCACTCCCTCGACCCTACCCCTCCGTGATGGAGTGAACTCCGTCTGTAGCCACACTCGCAGCTCAACGAGGCTCCCTCCTGTCAGATGGAGGGAGTAAATACAGCAGCAAGCTTTGGGACGGCCTCCCCTCTCTCCGGCAGAAACAGGAAATGCCGTAACTGTATGTAACAACGGTTTCAAATCAGCATCTCTTAGACAAAAAGTTTAAATGAATAACTCAAATAAAACTCCAAACATCTTTCATTGTGTTTCAAAGCTCTTTTAGTTTTAAACCTGATGTTTATAAGCTTCTTAGTTTTTGCAACGGTCTGTAAATATACACAACTTTATAATAAAATGCACACATTTACCTTTTCTAGACTAAACACAGGTATGATCCTAAGTTAAAAACATATGAGGTTATCATGAGGTTGTTAACATCGCAATTTATCAGTGGATGTTTGCTGGAACTACTTGTAAACAGCGTGTTTCCTGACGGACACACACAGCGTGACTCCGGTCAGGTAGAGACCGGTCTCAAGTCTGCACCGCTGCAGACTCGCTGTTTGAGTGCTTGATAGCCCACTCCCCCTCCACACTCGTTGCTTTGGAACAGCCCTCAATATGGCGGACCCTCCGCGTGAACGCGCAAACGGAGGGGTAGGGTGTAGGAGTAGGGTGTAGGGGGCGGTTTGGGAATGGGCCTCAGAGTCAAAATCAAGGATTGCTCCATCTTCCTTATCCTGTTCTTGATGTAACATCTTGATGTAACATCTTGATGACCATTTCAGCCGTGAAACGTGAATGAGTGTGACGAGCCATACTGTGGATGAAGAAAATCAAAATAATATTTACAACATCAGTTGATAAATTATACAGTACACTTTTCTAATTCAAGTTTTATTTTGTTGCCCTAGCTGACATTAGCTTATACCTTTTATATGACTGTATTTAAATGTATTTATTTATTATTATGTATGTATTTCCAGATTGACAAATGGGTTGAAAATGGTATAGCGTATTTATTGTGTAAGACATGATTACATTTCATACATGATCTGGCAAGAGAGTTGGCATGTATGCATTAGCTAATATTAGCGACCGCGATCTAGAATTGACCTAGCTAACACAAGCTAACATTAGCTAGCTAGAATAGAATATGCTAATGTAATTCTAGCTAGAATAGAATATGCTAATGTAATATTTCTCTTTCCCAACAGGTAAGGATAATGTTCAAATGTTATGTGCAGTTATCTTAGGTAAAACAATTGTAAAACAAGACTTACATGAATCAGATCTGAAGACGCAGCCTGTTTCCTTCTGACAAGAGTGGAATGTGAAATGTTGTCCAGTTGTTTAGTTCTGACCAGCGCCATATTCTGACAAGTAAAAATGTTCCTAACTGCACACATTTTATAAATCAAAGGTTCCTATCAAATTCACACTTGCACGGGTCATTTCTGACCCGTGTGTGGAAATTTGATGTAGTGATACAAAAACTATAGTTCCAAAATGTAGACAGAGAAAATGAAAATAATGATTTATGGTAATCAAAAACAAGATATTTAATGAATACTTTGCAATATTAAATGATGAAATTAATAGATTTGAAAAGATATAGCAAAGAAACACAGCCATGCATGAAATATCATAGGAAATGAATGCGGGTCATGTTTGACCCATGTTGTGTTTTAGAGGGGTAGTCGTACAAAAATGATTTTTATTAAAAAAGTGAAAGAGAAAAATGAAAATAAGAATTTGTGATGATCAAAAACAAGTTACTTGAGGAATTCCTGGAATTCTGAATGGTGAAATGAATTTATTGCAAAGATATTTACAATTAAAACCCTGTCGGGTCATTTTTGACCCATGTTGTGTATCAAAGGGTTAAATTAACAAGACAACTTTGTTTATCAGACTGTGGAAAGGTGGGCTTTCAGGACCGTGTTGTCGGGGGTTCAGATGCTTTCATTGAGGACTGGCCCTGGCAGGTTAGCTTGCAACAGGGAGGCCAACACTCATGTGGAGGCTCACTGGTGTCCCCACGTTGGGTTATCACTGCTGCCCATTGCTTCACTGGGTCAGTATGAGTTCCACATGTCCAATTAATTTCCTTTGTGGTTAATATGTCATACATAAACTTATACTCACACTTTCTCCTTGTTTTCTTTTTTGGGCCCTGCAGCAGTAAAAAAGAGCTGAGTCGCTGGAGAGTGGTGTCAGGACGGACATACATAGGCACACTAGGAGGTTCCTATGTGGACAGAATTATATTAAATGCAAACTACGATCCAGCACGAAACGACTACGACATTGCAATGATGAGACTCAGCAGCCCGATATCAGTGGGAGGTTAGAGTTTAATTAAATACTTACTATTCCAAATTGCCCTCTAGTGATGTACATTTCAAGCTCTCCACCTTACAGTAGATCAAATTCAGCCATTGTTATCAACACTTTAACTGTACTTTTTAATTTGCCAAAGCTACATGTATGACAGGAACAAATAGTAACAAACCTTAAGGCCTACATTTGAATGCATTCCCCCTGTTTTTCAGTGAGCCGCAAACCGGTTTGTCTACCTCCTAAAGCCTTTGGCCTTCCTTCCCAAGCCTCCATGTCAGTGACTGGCTGGGGATACCTGGAGGAAAAGGGTGAGAAACCTACTCACTACCTCTCATCATTATCAACCGCCACTCTGTGAACAAGAACTTCTCTTATCTTTCGCTAAAACCCAAATGTTGCATCGTATTCTCCCTTTAGGTAAGGTTTCTCCTACACTCCAGAAGGCCTCTATCCCTCTGATAGGGCGGCTGAAGTGTGCCAGCCCCACAGTGTATGGGAATTCAATAACCCAAAGAATGATCTGTGCTGGTTTCCTGGATGGGGGAGTGGATGCCTGCCAGGTAACGGACCACTGATTCAAGTCAGAAACGATAACGCACAAATAAGAATATTTTGAGTTATACTTAATAGTTTTGTACATGTTGTAGTTTAAAGAATGGTCCAATATTGACATTCTCTACTGACAAATTGTTTGGATATTCAGAGATGAGATAACATTTTATTGTGCTGTAATGGCTCCCAGGGGGACAGTGGGGGTCCTTTGGTGTATTTCGCCTCCTCTCAATGGCATCTGGTTGGAGTGGTGAGCTGGGGGGTCGGCTGTGCACGGGAGAGAAAACCAGGTGTCTACTCCAATGTCGAAGAAATGCTAAACTGGATTCGAACAGTAGTTGAGGTAAAGAATATACGTTTCTGTGTTAGTCAGGTCAACTTAACTTTCTAAAATATAGGAAGTGCAATACATACAAAGCCTGCCCTAATGATTTTTACTTTCTTCCTCTAGAAAACCCCCTGAGGTCTGCCTTGGACAGCCTGTGAAACTCAAAGACTTTTTTTTGTTTCAATGTGGATGTCTAAAGAGAAGAAAGAAGGAAAGAAAGGGAAAGTCAAAGATCATAGCAACACAAAATAACTGTTAAACACAGCCAAATGCAAAAACACTACACACACACACACACACACACACACACACACACACACACACACACACACACACACACACACACACACACACACACACACACACACACACACACACACACACACACACACACACACACACACACACACACACACACACACACACACACACACACACACACACACACACACACACACACACACACACAATGTATTTCAGGTGTTTGTGCAATTTCAGGTTCTTATCTCAGGGGAAAAGTATATGTATGTTATGTGTTGCTGGCTAGTCGGAAATGTTTTTTTTAAATCAACAATGTAGTCATTTGACAGACCAAATGTACTGATTATGCGTTTTTAAATAAAGCTGGTATCAAATGTGAATATATTTGACCACTGGTTTTGACAAAAGGACTTAGCAATAACTGTTCAAACTCTTGTAATTGTGTAGAGTTTGGACCTCACCAGACTGCCAGACCTCAGACATAATGTACTTGATTGCTATGTGCTATGATTTTCGTTTTTCTATGTGTTATGAGGGGTTTATACAATTGATGGCAATAGGCGAGAGACAGGGTAAACCTGTGCCAAGTCCAGCAGTAGTCAGTGTGTCAAGTTATGTCACCAATATAAGTGATCACGTTTATGGTGCTTATTCAGTTGATCTGATGGCTGTCCCTTAACGCACCTTTTTACAGCATTGACATGTGCTTGCATTCTTCTTACAGATTGTTTTACATGAGCACTTTAATTGAGAATTACTTGACTATGTATGCCCATTTAATTTACTAATAATGCTCTAAAGACTAACTCTAACCACACTGTTACGTATTCATGCTGCTGCCACACCAAGTTTCAAAGTGCAATCAAGATATCCAGCATGCATTAAGAAAACTCACACCATGGCCAGATTTAGGTGGTGGCCACTGAGATGTATGCCTTTACAGCAAAAGGATATTAGTGTAAATTCATTAGAGCGAGCAATAGAGATAAGTATGTAAATGTGTGCATTCAGGAAAAATAATTTTATTTCTATGTTTTAAATCCATAATCGAGTTGTTGCAAAGCAAAACAATGCATCTACCTTTTTATTTTTGAAATATTTATCCTTTCTTGTCCGAGACATGCACAAAAAAAAGTATAAATTGGCACAGAATTTTAAAAGCAATCGTTTTTTTTTACTGTAGGATAGGAATAGCTTTTCTTGTAAGGTTTGGTGGTTGCCACAGTGGATAATAATATTTGAATGTATATACGGTACTTTTTGTTGATTATTTTTTATATCTGTAAATAGGTTGTACATATAATAAAGACTTTCTCCTTCAACCTGGCATTCCGAAAGATTGCTTTATCACACAATTAACTTGATATTTTGTATGAATATCACCTTGTGCCTTGACTTTGTTAAAACGCCCCCTTGTGGAGAAAATACATTATTTTTCGTGTTGGACCAGTTTCCACATGGTCCAACTAGCCTGAACGCTCACATAACCAAATTGTATAGCATGATAAATTATTTTAGAACGTTTTTTCTATGATTAAAAAGACACACAACATAATGAATAAAAAAGGAGGACAAGGTGATTATGTATGAAAAAACATTTATAATTTCTTGAATATCAGAGTACTACAAAGGCCTAATGGGAAAACCCAAGTGCAGAATACGCATAGCAAGTCTGGTCTGAAAGCCATCAACACATTTCCCCCTATAGCATTTAGCCTAGCTCTTTCACCAAAGCAGATTGATTGGATAGTTTTATCTTTGCAGTAGCTGTTTAATTCAATTATTAATTGTCAACGTTAGAAAGAATGAGTGCTGAGAACATTGAAACATGAACTTTAAAGTCCTTCAGAACAACTCTGTAGCAGCTCACTTGATAATTAGCATGTAGAGATTAACAAGTGTACATATAAGATGCATTCATGGTTATCTCCGTGAACGACTGGGGCCTTTGAATGGGTCATCCTGTATAAAAAAAAGAAATGGAGAAGAAAAATGATTAAAACATTTGCCAAAATAAGATAATCAGATCAAATTAAGTACATTTTCAGTGCGTAAATACAACATGGCTTTTGCTAAGCATGTATCACAAAATTCATTCTTCATCATTATAAAATGCACCCCAGCACTCAGGCTACATAATCTTCTCTGATCTCTTCTTACCTCTTCATCATCACTGTCGTCAAATGCAACTCCTTTAGTTGACTGGCTCTGAGAGCTCAACTTGGTGAAAGATGAAGACGATGATGCTGGTCTGTGGTGAGCAAGAGAAGAAGCCATGGTAAAATATGCGAGTCAAAAACACATCACACATTTTAAATATGAAGTTAACGATAGAGAAGGTGAATGCAGTATAAACAGCTATGTGTCTGTACAGGTTTCTTAATGTATTCCACTGGCACGTTGTAGATACCTCGGAGGAGGGCGGGTTGTTTTCATTACAAGAATATCCTCATCTGAGTCCTCGATGGTCATCTAGAGAAGGATAGAAATGAGAAGTAAAGTTGGAGGATGATGCAGTTGACATACTGTATATGAGTGTGTAACTAGGGATTAATTTACTTCATCTGCATAGGATTTGTTGGCTCCAGGTCGAGATGATCTTTGGGATGGAGATTGAAATGCTGAAAAATAAGAAGAAGAGAGACATGTTGAAGTCCAGGAAGGAATTGAAAGATGAGGAATGGGTTACAGAAGAAAACTGATTTATAGTTTTTTTTACCAAAAGTATAGAAGATTCCTGTGATGCCTAGTTTTGGCATATCAGTGTTGTTTACAGAATATTAACTTGTGTTTCTATAGATCATCACACTCACACACACATCTCACACTCCCCTACCTTGCATGATACTCCTGCTTTGGGTTGCTGCTGAAGATTTCTGGGCACGGCCCCGACCAGCTGGCTTTGGTTCGGAGGCAGCTGCACCTAGATGGACGGATAGAGACTTATGGACAAGGATTCCTGATGTACTGCACTTTATCATTAGTGTTATGATTCGAATCTGTTTGGGATAGTGGTGGTCTAATGGATAGTGAGGTGGGCTGACGATCGGAAGGTTGTGAGTTCAAATCCCGCCAGGAACACCACCACTAGTGTGCCCTTGAGTAAGGCGCTTAGCCCTTAGTTACTTAGTTACTAATTGTAAGTCGCTTTGGCTAAATGTAATTTGTTTTACCGTCTCATTTAAGTGGTATACTATTACTATACTATACTATTTAAAGAGCATTGTTTTAATTGGTTGTTGATAATCCGAAGACACCAACATCTCGTGTGCAACTGACCTGCCAAAACAATCTTTAAATGAGGACTTTTCCCTAATTTGAACACCCAGGTTCACTAGAGAAAGTGTGTTACATGGTCTGAATCATCTTGTCTTCCCTCTGCTGGAGTTTAAGGTGTGACTGAACAGTTCTTATGTTGTTCATTTAAGTGAGTCGCCACTCGCCAGCACATATTCTTAGATTATTTTATCAAACGTTACGAATTCATAGATACTCATTATAGTCTGTGCTGAATTTAACATTGTAAAAATGCTATTCTTATTATTAGATTATTAGATGATGTATTAGTTAACCAACAAACTAGCCAATATCTCATGTATCCTCCAATGTCAGCTGAGTCTATCCATCATAAATGAACATTCTAATGAACTGGTTTCTATTATTTTCTTTCCAATGACCTACTGTGAGCATTAGCATTGGTTATTAGGCATATTTCTCCATTGACCTTAAACATAGAGTCTGGTAGGCAGTCTGGAGCCTAAAATCTTGATGAAACATTTTGAACAACATCTATTTACTACTGTGAATCTATCTGGGCCTTTGGTTGTGACAGATAACACATCAACTCACCTCTGCCCCTTCCCCGGCTCCCCCACCCCCTCGCTCCTCGCCCTTTGCCTCGCGTTGGGGGAGCTAATGAGGCCGCGTCTTCATCAGATTCCAAAGCAAGATCAACAGACATATCTACAGGCATCTCCCCACGCTCCAAACGGTGAGCTTTAGCTCTGTTGATAGCCTGAGAGATAAAGCACATACAATTACACACAACCAGTCAGCACAACACTTCAGGCTTATGTGAAATATTTATTTACTTCTTTGATTTCATTCTCTTCCTCTGTGGTGTTCTTTTTGGAGTCTCTGAATCGTTGGATCTGAAAATGTAAAAAACAAGCACTCTTATAATGACGTACACCATCACCTCAGCCTTCCCTAATTCTTATGCAAGCCCCCCCCCCCTCACCTCCAGGTCTATGTCCTGCTCCGTGGTTACTCCTCTGGCTTGGAGGTGGCGCTGTGTCTTCTCTAACTGGTAGGTGATCAGCTCCTCAATGGCGTCTTTCTCATCTTTGTCCACAAACTCCTGAATTGCCTTCCCCATGCCGTGCTCGGTCAGGAGGGACAGCTGCACGTTCTGAGAAGAAAAGCACACTTTTTTTTTAAAGAATACTGAGAGAAAGTAGATGAAAATGAAAGTGTTATGGCACCCTGTAAGTGTGTGAATGTAAATCCATGTGTGGCAGTACCTGTTCGGTTGCCTCAAAGTACTGTTTCACCAGATCCTCCACCCTCAGACCCTCAACTGCTGTGGTTTTTAACAGTTTGCCGTAATCCACATTGACCTCATCTGAAAAGCACAAATATTAAAACATGTTACATTTACGAAACTCTGCATCTATGAATTCAGTATACCAGCGGTTCCCAACCGTTTTCAACTCAGGGCCCACTTAAGAATCTAAAAATGTTTGTGGCCTACATTTAACCATAAACAATACGGAAGCTAAATAAAGTTCTGATTGGTCAATTCAGAACATGTGACACGTTGTTAATCCAGTAGTACAGACTGCTGTTAAGGACTGCAATGACCGTTGCTACGGAGGATCAAGAAAGAGAAAGGAAAGAAGGTTAAAAAAAAATGTTTCCACACAAATCATAATGTTTTGCAAATTATTTGGCGGCCCACTTGCAATGCCCACAGGTTGGGAGCCGCTGGTGTATACTGTAGATCCACAGCTGTGTGTGTGTGTCTGACCTTTGTTATCCTCCTTCTGTTCACGGCGCCTGAGAAAGTGGATGACGTCTTTTGGGTTGGCAACACGGTCCACAAACTTCTGACTGAAGCGAGAAGTGTTGAACGCCTCAAAGCCTCCGCTGTAGTCCACCTGAGGAAGGCAGTGAAGATGAAGCATTTGTGTGTACTGCAATAGGAATGTGTGTGTACACTTTGAAAGAGTGTCCATCTTACCCTCAGGCGAATAAGAGGTTTCTCTGGTGTGAGCGGACAACCAAGCCTCTCTCTTTCGGCTTGTTCCAACATCTCTGTGACCTACCAAATGACAGAAAGAATA
Organism: Pseudochaenichthys georgianus; assembly: GCF_902827115.2. Classification (NCBI taxonomy): domain Eukaryota; kingdom Metazoa; phylum Chordata; class Actinopteri; order Perciformes; family Channichthyidae; genus Pseudochaenichthys; species Pseudochaenichthys georgianus. Next base: position 25,926,864 of record NC_047515.1, read on the forward strand.
TTATGAGATGACACATGAGGGGAAATTAGAGTAAGAGCTGGTTCTGTACATTTGTTGGTGACTTTTAGTGTTACCTTTGCATAGCACAAGTCCTCCACCTTCTTTGTGACCTGGGGTGTGTCCGGTGTAAAGATGTCTTGGTAGTCAGCCAGCACCACGTCTTGGATGAAGAACTGACGCACCGTGTTGAGGGGGATCTTTTGCATGTTCATCTTACGACCCTTCACCCTCAGCAGCCCTATGTGTCTACAGCCACACAAACAGAGTGTGATGGTTACTTCATTGTTCTTATACACATTGAGAGTATACTATCCATTGTGTGTGTTTCTGTGTGTATTCATGGGTACTTCTTGGCTGCCTCTCCAGGGGACAGAGAGGTGGCTACAGAGCTGCCAGGCTGTGTCACATAGAAGAGCTGCTGTTCATTCCTGGTTGGAGCAATCAAACACTCATGCTCGTGGCCCCACACCACCAAGTCAATAAAGTCATCCAGGAACTGCTCAGGGATGTAGTTAGTGGGACCGTGCTTACTCCTACAGAAGACACAGAAGAAGAAAAAACACGATGTAGAGTAATATAGGAAAATAATGCTGTTTTGATACTCAAACCACTAACAGGTATTGTATTTGAGAGATAATACAGTAAAGGAAAACAAAATGAATTAAAGCCTAAATATTTCTACCTTCTTAAAAATAGTTTTTTCTTACCACACAAATCCTGCATTATCACGAAGTGCTACGTAACAGATTTGAAGTAAGCAATATGTACAGAGGATAACATGCATCTTTAATACTGTGACTTTTTCTGTGGTTACTCTAAGATGTACAGCTTTTTGCTCTGATTTAAACCTTCCAACCACATACACATACACACACCTGTTCTGGTGGATGGTGAAGAGATTAAACCACTCATCTTGGTCTTCTTTGGGGCGAAGCATGGTTACCTGTTTGTTAACGAACATCCTGTACAAGCGCTCATCTGGGATCGAGCCTACACACACAATTATACATAATTAAGACCAAAACATGAATCATTTCAATAATGTTTGAAGAACACAGAAATAGACTACATGAGGTATAGATATTACTAGTCCAGCATGATACACATTACAAACACTTACCAAGACCGAATAGGGCTAGCTTGGTGATTCCTTTCTGCATGAGGATGGGACTAATCTCTATCTTTTCCACTGAATGGGAATGACCAAAGTGATTGACAAGACCAGACGCACTTATCAGATCCAACGCACACAAGCCTTCAGCCTTGAGGGAAATAAAGTGAAAATAAAACAAACAACTTTAAATGGGTACAACAAAAAATACACACAAATATTCACATCTTATGTCAAATAATTGTATACTATTAATGCTGGACACAAAACTCACCCCAGTTGGGTCATCATGATTACCGTGAATGCTGAACGCAGGAATAGAGATGTTCAGGTTTTCATCCTGATAGTTAACCCATGGAAAACTTAAACACACATATAACAACGTTAATGTAACTAGAATACAGGGTTTTGATAAAATGATCTTTCAAACGAAGCAGTACTGACTGGGTTGTGTTAAAGTTGACCTTCTGGTCACTGAGAATGTTGAAGTTTATGGGTTTGTCTCCCATGCAGTATCGTCTAAGCATCGTGATGCAGGTGTGGAGGCATCGTCGTGACGGCTTGTTCTCATGGAACAAATCACCACCCAGCAGGATGAAATCCACCTGCAGGCAAACAAAGGAGTAGGAATAAGCAGTGTGCTTTGAAAACAGGTGGACATTTTTAGGGCTATTCGTCTGAAATATACATAATCTGATGTAATGTTGAGTCATAAACACATCTATCAACTCTTGTATGTACCTGATTTGTCTTGGCACATTTTAAGATTTCTTCCAGTGTGTTAAAAGAGTCATTGCCACGGATAGCATCCTTCTCGAGGTAACCGAGGTGAATATCTGTAGCAATAAGGATCTTAAAAGTATCCTCATCATCCCTAGTAAAAAGAAATACACACGTACAACCATTACAACACACAGCTCATAGATTGTTTGTTCATCAGCACACCTTTTCAAAAACCGGCAAAATCTCCATATATTTGTTTAGGCAAAGTTAAACAAACTCACAACGTGCTCTCTGAGGACATGGTGATGTGGGTGATGAGATGTCACTGTTGAAAGGTGGTCAGCAAAAGGTTCCTTCTGCAGAAAACACACATGCAAAATAAAAAATATTCTAAGACACATTTTAGACATGCTACAAAATAATAATAATACATGGGACTTATTATAGCGCTTTTCATGAAACTCAAAGACGCTTTGACAGAGAAATAAGAGGAGAACAAAAAGACAAGAGAAAACAAAATAAAATAAAAATAAATAGATAACATAGAAATACAAAAAGAAATAAACAGAACAGAAAATAGGGGGGAGGGGGTGGTCAGTGGTTGAATGCAGTGTTGAACAGGTGGGTTTTGAGCATAGACTGGTTTTGAGTGATGTTTTGAATGCTGTGAGGGAGGAAGAATCTCTACAAAAATATCACAAGTATTATTTGTGCAAATAATATGTTGATTTTTAAGGAGATCATATACATTCCACTGATGTCACAGTGATAAGGTAAGTAATGAATAATTAACAAACCATGAGTTTTTCCTGAGAAGTAATACAGAATACGCATACTTGTTATGTTTACATCTTGCTCACCGACTATTCACTTTACGATAAGGTGTACAGTCAGACATGATTGTGTTATACTCTGAGATAGCTAGCTAGCTAATTATCATATAGTAAAATCGTAGCTAACAGCAAAATAGTAAGTCAAGTTTACGTTAGCTTTCATTTTTCCTAGAGAACTTACGAGTGCAAGCTCTCAATGTAATGGGAGAATGTTACAATGTTAGCTTGTGTTTATAGGTCTTAACTTACATTTGGTTAGATAATTATTTGTCCTTGCTATTGCTACAACGTGTAAGAAACACTTTTTGTAACCCACCTCCTCATGAGCCTGTAAACATACCAGAAAATCCCGGCAAGTCTTGGTGCAAACCCTGTCCCCGCCTCCAACAGATGCCTAATGGTTATTGTAGTTTCATTTGAAATGATCGCCGTTCTCAAATGCAGAATCTCCGCTGTTGAAAAACTACACTTCTGGTAAGCAAATAAGAGCGTTTGTTTTACTACTCAGGTCGCGCCGGTCTCGCCTTCTCTCAAGAATAATGGTTGTTCAGCACCTGACGGACCGAGCTGGTATATAAATCATTCACACCCATCAGAAACCCTGGATTGTGTTGCCTGTCAAGTGATGTTTTCTTTTCACAACCCATATTAGCATTGGCAGCCATATAATCTGCGTTTAGCTAGCAGGCTATTAATCGTTATGCATTTGTTTTGCCTTTAACTATAATTTAAACTAGCTATTTTACTACGTGGTTTGCATCAGCGACAGCGAGAGGAAGTGGATTGGCTGCATTTCGATGGAGACGCTGTCAAAAACACTCGGTGCTGATGCTACGCGGGAGAAGGTAGCTTTATCGTTACTACACGTAACACTAATTTAAAATACTCTTATAATGAAGCGTTAAAGCTGTGAGCCACCGTTTATGGTGAGTTAGATGGATCATGGACTATAAAAGTAACCTAGCAGCAGTTGCTACAACTCAGTCCAGCTGATGTTGCAGAACTAGAAAGTGTGCTGAAGTGTCAATGTGCAATATATTTGACTTGAGCAGGGCAAAATCATATTGTAATTTTAGTGGAAGCTGGAGCATGACAATACAAGTTTGAGCTCATATTTACTTCCCTATTGTCTATTTATTTATTATTTGCTGGTCATTGATCTACTCTCACTGCAATATAGAACTATCCCTCATTGAAAATATACTGCAGAAATCTACAATATTTGCCAGCTATTGTGGATGCTTGTCAACATTTAGCCCCTCTTTTCCTTCAGGAGCTCTGTCCACCTCCAGCACCCAGCGGAGTAGTATCTGACATCATGTCACTCCCATCCTACAGAGAGTATCCTGCCCACCGTCCCTTCATCAGCACACTTGTGCATCACACACCCCAAACACGCACACATCTTTCATGTCGACCACCATCACCCAGCAAGGCATTCCCAGAGACCAACTGTACAGGTAACTTGTGTGTGTGTGTGTGTGTGTGTGTGTGTGTGTGTGTGTGTGTGTGTGTGTGTGTGTGTGTGTGTGTGTGTGTGTGTGTGTGTGTGTGTGTGTGTGTGTGTGTGTGTGTGTGTGTGTGTGTGTGTGTGTGTGTGTGTGTGTGTGTGTGTGTGTGTGTGTGTGTGTGTGTGTGTGTGTGTGTGTGTGTGTGTGTGTGTGTGCGTGCGTGCAAAGTTTCCATTCAGGTATTGCGGTGTTTCAGGGCTCCATGGTTACAGCATGTGTAACATGAAGCCACACTACTTGGATGTCTCAGTTGCACCGACATCTATTCATTCTCTCCCTCTATGGATCCTACACTGCTATTCTTGCACCCAAACTTTAAAATAATATCTGATTACACCACAACTACTATACTCCTGCTCTGAATATGTTCAATATATCCCCATGTGCATCATATCCTGTTATATCTCCATGTGTAGAGATCCTATCTGGCCTGAGGAATCTCCAGGAGAAGATCAGGAGGTTGGAGTTGGAGAAAGGAGCTGCAAAGCTCAGTCTGCACACTATGGGGAAAGAGGCATCGTCCACACGTCTGCAGAGTGATAAAGTCACACAGCAACTCTTGAAGGATCACACAGACACAGATAGAGAGAGAAATGGCAAGTCCAACTGCAATCAAGGTGGGTATATCAACAACATATTACAACGGAAGGCTGCTGTGTGTTAATTAAATTAGTGTATCTTTCAATAGAATCATATTGTGATCAAATCATATATTGTTGAAATAATTCATTGTTAAAAAGCCCACTTGGAACCCACATTTTGGTTAAAAATAAATTCTGTGTAATGTTTTCCAACAGCAGAGTGCAGGATTTATTTTGAAAATACCCCAATGTAGGAAACTCAAACTATTGTTTTAATATGAGTTACTGCCATGCTTATACACAAACAGTGTATAGCTGGAAATATATATTTGTTTAAATTGGTGTTTGTTACACTTAAAAGTGTTCTTTATTTTTCTCTAAAGTTCTCATTTAAATGAGACAATACTCATAACTTTTCACTTGGTCAGTGTTTTATTCAGACAGGAGCATACAGAAATATGCTTGAGTTATATGATGATTTGATTTATATTGAATTTCCAGAAAATGGGCTATATTATGATATAATCTGTTACTGAGATAGGAAATTACCTATATGGTTATAGAAGTTTTTGGCCATGTGGTCCAGGCTTAAACTGGTTTATTTTTCCTCTTATTCCTTATTTCTTATGTCGTCTGAATGTTATCCACAGCGTTGATCATCCACCTGGCTGCAGCAGAGTCTCGCTGTGTGAAGCTGGAGCAACAGCTGGATCACATGAAGAAGATGCTGCGCAGCGCCAAGGCTGACGGGACCAGCCTGCTCAAACAGCAGGTTGACACAGTTCCTTGTATTCTTTGATATAAGATAAATCTTTAAAAAAAAATTGTTTACACAAACACAATAAAAACCCTCATCCTTAAATGCAGTATTCTTGAGTAAAAGCATCTTATGTGTATTGTGTTATGTACTGAATTTCTCTCTACATTTTCAGGTTCCCGTCGAGACAGCCAAGTCAGCTGATCCACATTGTGGCACAGAGTCCGAGCATGCCCAGTTAGAGAAGCTGGAGCGACTGGAGCAGGAGTATTTCAGGCTGACACGCACCCAAAACAATGCTTCGGTACGGAAAAGCACACAGTTAAATGTTTCCTAGAGTATATCATTGGTTAACATTTCTATGTACAGGTAGATGGAACAGGTCCTGAAGTTTACAGGTCTGCAAACAAATGAAAACAAAGCATTGATTATTGAAGGTTTTGTCAAAAGGCATACATTATTCAAGAATTTAGGCCCACTATTTGCAGGGTATGACAGGATGATGTTAAAAAGATAAACAAATGCTTAAATCTAAAGGGGGCAGTGATGAATAAAATATAATCTTAATTGTTGGTATTGTTATGATTACCACAATAATGATTATTGCGTGTGTTTGATTACATCAGCGGAAAATTCGGAGGCTGGAAATGAAACTCCAGGAGGAGGAGCACCAGAGGAAGCTGGTCCAGGACAAGGCCAATCAGGTAACAAGGTCTTCATTTGTAATTTATCTTGAGCTGCCATTATTAGAATTTTTTTTTTACATTTTCTTTCCCTTTTATTTTGTTTGTATGTTCCTCAGCTACAGACAGGTTTGGAGACCAACAGGATACTGCTGCAGTCGGTGTCACCTCACCTGTCTTCCAGTCAGTCAAAAGAGAAAAAGTCGTATTCAAAGGTAAAGAACTAAATAGAGGAGGTTCAAGGCTTTCGAACTGTGTCCACTGAGAATGTTTTTTTATGTTGATTTTCTCTTTCCAGAGATCTTCACCACAGCAGTCGTCTTTCACAGAGCCACACTATAGACTGAGCCTCAGGGATGTTCCTTTTGTTGCTGGAACGGTAGGTTGGGCACATTAGCCTGTTTAGTGGATAAAGTGTTGGTTACAAATTGATTTATTTAATGCTGCTCTCCCCTTACACTGGCTCTCTTCCTCCCATCTCCTTTCAGTCGGCCGGCTGCAGCCACTCGGTCCGAGCTAACGTCCAGTCCGTTTTGTCTCTCCTGAAGCGACACCAGCCTCAGCTCTGCAACAGCCGTGTCCTCTCCAAAAGCTGTGAGACGGGGAGTGGGAGGCATTCAGACAGCTCCTCCTCTTCCTCCTCTGGCAGTGGTGAAGAGCTGTCAGAGCTTCTTCAAGCACTGCACGAGGAGCTGCGACTTATGAGCGTGTGAGTGAACATATAAGATAATATACTTTATTGATCCCAAATTGGGGAAATGTTTCATTCCAGCAGCATGTAAAACAAGGCATTGCACATATTTGACCAGTTGACCGTGAAGATACAAATCTGTAAACTATTGACAAATAAAACAATATTGAAGGGCCAAATTACAGCTAACACAGTATATAAGTAGGATATTATTTACATTAAGTGTGCAATGAATGTCATATTAAATTAAATATGAATGTGAAGTTATAAGTCCAGTTAACAAAAGATAAACTATGGAGCTGTGAGTTCTCTGCGAGCCAGGCGTGATGAGAGTTCTAAGGAAGTGACAAACTCGCTCAGATCAGTCATTAGCCCGCATGGTTTTTCATACCACTGCTACGCTGATGACACCCAATTGATTCTGTCCTTTCCCCGCTCAGAGACCCAGGTCGTCGCACGCATCTCTGCTTGTCTAGCTGACATCTCTCAGTGGATGTCTGCTCATCAAATCAAGCTCAACCTTGACAAGACTGAACTGCTTTTCCTTCCGGGAAAAGATTGTCCCACTCTTGACCTGACTATCAACATCGGCACCTCTGTTGTTTCCCCGACTCAGACTGCAAGGAATCTGGGTGTGACCCTAGATAACAAACTGTCCTTCACTGCAAACATCGCTGCTACAACCCGCTGCTGCAGATACACGCATTACAACATCAGGAGGATGTGTCCCCAGCTGACCCAGAAAGCCACGCAGGTTCTGGTCCAGGCTCTCGTCATCTCACGCCTAGGCGGCTACTGCAACTCCCTCCTGGCTGGTCTACCTGCATGTGCCACCTGACCTCTGCAGCTCATCCAGAATGCAGCGGCTCGTCTGGTCTTCAACCTTCCTAAATGTTCCCACACCACGCTGCTCCTCCGCTCCCTTCACTGGCTTCCGGTAACTGCTAGAATCCACTTCAAAACAATGGTACTTGCGTACCATGCTGCGAATGGATCTGGCCCTTCCTACATCCAGGACATGGTTAAACTGTACACCCCAGCGCGTGTACTCCGCTCTGCATCAGCCAAACGGCTCGCTGCACCCGCACTGCGAGGGGGACCCAAGTTCCCATCAGCAAAAACACGTGGGTTTGCTATCCTGGCTCCAAAATGGTGGAATGAGCTCCCCATTGACATTAGGACAGCAGATAGCTTGCACATCTTCCATGGGAGACTGAAAACTTATCTCTTTCGACTCCACTTCGAGCGATAGAATTACTAACAAAGCACTTATATACTAATAAAGGACTGGCTTATCTAAAGCCAGTTGAGTAGCACTTGAAATGTTTAGCTCTATGAAACCTGATGTACTTATATGATTCCGTTTTCTTCAAGGTTGTATCTTCCTGGTCGAATGTACTTATTGTAAGTCGCTTTGGATAAAAGCATCAATCAATCAATGTTTATTTATATAGCCCAATATCACAAATGTTACATTTGTCTCAGTGGTCTTCACAGTTTGTACAGAATATCAGTATGACAATACGACACCCTCTGTCCTTAGACCCTCACATCGTACAAGGAAAAACTTCCGGAGAAAACCCACAGTTTAAAGGGGAACATGGGAGAAACCTCAGGGAGAGCAACAGAGGAGGGATCCCTCTCCCAGGACGGACAGACATGCAATAGATGCCGCATCAGCTAAATGTAATGGAATGGAAGTGATGAGCATAGTATTCAATGTTATCATTTGTTTTTCCTGCAGAGAGCAGGAGGAGTTGATGAAGCAGGTGGAGGCGAGTGTTTCTACACAGGAAAGAAAAGAACTCCAGCGGGAGCAGGAGAGGCTGCTGCTGAAAATGGAGAGGAAAGGAGAGCAGATCGGTCAACTCTACAAACACAAAACACAGGTAGGTCTTAAAGCAGAAACTGAAAATTCAGTTCACACAAGCAAACTAATTGCACTAAGATGTATATATATATATTTGACCTTTTCTCGTCTCTCCTCTAGATAAAAAAGTTAAGAAAAGAAAGTAACTCCAGGCAGAACAGAGGGAACGAGGTGAGAGGGACGACCACAGTTTCCACCAGAGGTCGCTCAGCTGCAGTGAGACCAGGAGAGAGGAGCCAGAGCAACCTGAGGCTGCTGAGGGACATGAGGGCTCTGCAGACCTCCCTGTGGACCTGACACTCAGCAGGACGGAACACACACAGAACCCCAAACTAATCCTGTCAGTGCTATCTACCTACCTTTGGTCGTATATGGGAACCATCCATACAGTCCCTGACAGATTATAACTAAAGAATATCCCTTCATGAACATATGACCTATGATCCCTTGTGGAAAATATATTTTTGACTGTTTCGAGCAACATGCAACAGATCCAAAAATCTGGTTTTAAACCAGACGTATGTTTATACCAGTCCACTCAAAGTGTATTTTATCCCAAAAAATAAAAGAGGGGGCTTTAACTTGTAATTTACTAATTCTTTATAAATACCTCAGAAGAAACTATATTTGTGTTCATGGAGCATGTCTGCGAAAACATTTTGGCAACATCCGTTTTCTTTTTAAATTAACTCCTTCACCAGCAGAGGGCATACTAGTTATAGTTACAGCTGCACTATCCTAAAAGTGAACTACCAAAAAGTGATGGAAACAGTTTTTAATGTTTTTCTTGTCGTGCTTTGGGGCTTGGAAATATATTTTACACTAATGGGATATCAGCAATATATATATTTTAAAGAATTGGTGTTAAAAGATTCCTGGGTTGCTTAATAATTACACATCATAAATAGTGCAGCAGCCTTTAGCGTTGTAAAGAAAGTTATGAAATGCTTTAATCGATATTATTGTAATGTGAATTACCTTGAAGGACCTAAAATACACTGATGTACTTTATTGCCGTCTCTCTTTATGTGTGTATAGTGTGTACACATATGTTGTATGTTATGATTATAACATTTGTCATTATTTATACATTATGCAGATTTAAATATTTTTGGAAAATCATGGGTACATGTTTTTGAGTGGAAATAGTATTTCTGAGTTATGAAGTATTTATGTTTGCATATGTCTACAGTACTGTTTTGTGTTGTAACAGCATTAGCACATTGCTTTTTATTCAAGATATTCCAGTAATCCCTTGTTTCCTTGAACCTGTACCCTGCTGTTCTCCTGTTGGGCTCTTTTGCTTTGATATAATTGTCTTTTTTTACCTTTGATGCTGGTAACATGGACCACCATCATTACTTCAAGAGACATCAGACCATAATACAATCATAAGGATTTTAAAACACATTTTCTGCTGATTTGTTTTACCAAAAACCTTTATGATTAATTACTTTCTTCAAGACTACATTTAGCTTTACCTTCTAGCAAACGAATGTTATTCATTGAAGACACAAATAATACCGCTGCAATGGTAGTGTAGGCCACTTAAAACATTTAAAATAATATAGAAGACTCATCAACCAAGGTGCAGCATATTTTACTCATGCCAATGCTCTTGAGCAGCAGTCATAGACAAATAGCTTTTGTGTAGATGGTATCATTCTCACTTTGAATTCGATTCTCTGCATTGTCAATGTTTCTCTTAAGTAACTATGACAATTTTTGCTGTAGCAAATACAATGTTACATTAATGTAGGCCGTGTGCTTTGCGTGTGGATGTATGTTATTATTAATAGTAAATATTGTGATAAACTACCAATATGTTTTACGAGCACAGAAGGTGAACATTATTAAGTTATGTGGCTTAAATATGAACTCTACAGTTTATCAAAGGAGAGGTGAAAAAGGCACTTTAAACTTTACTTCTTGTGAGCACGACACAAAAAGTAGTTGTACATCCAGTTAAAAATACTTCATATTACAGTTTTATTTTATATTGTAATGGTAACTATAAATGAATTATAAATGTGCCAAAAATAATCAATAGAACTGCGTATCACATGTTAACATTTATAGTATTATGACTGCCTAGCCTAAATGTTCATGTTAATATGCCAAACTATATACGATATATGTACAAAGAGCTTTCCATACATGAAAGTAGATACTACTGTGTTACATGTACAAAACAAAATTCAGTTTTGAGGATCACGGCTAAGAAAGAGATCACATGTGTATACACACGTGACCCCTTGACAACCCATTTGTGAAAATAAACAAAGGTAAATAACTAATGAGTCTGATGTTGCTCACAAAGCCTTAGTCACTGACCAAACCTGTCACCTGCAGGTGTGTCACTTTGAAACGTCACCCGGTCAGGTGAGCAGTACAGACATAAGATCCTCGCCGCAGAGGGCCCCGTGTCTCATCACTGTTAACCCGGCCCGGATTGCAATGGCCGGATGAAAACAACACCTGTAACCAAAGTCTTCTGTTTGTGTGGTCAGGTGTGATAAAATCTGTCTGCTGGCTCAATCATTAAGAGCCCAATCCACACTGACCTAAAGGAAAAAGCTAACCTCAGTTCATGGTGCACATTGGTCCATATCCAAAGTCTTAAAAAGCTCTGCTTCTCTCAGGAATCTGTCTCAGTTATGGGAGCCAGCTCGGTGAATTTAGGCTCCTCCTGTTGTTTGGTCAGAACTGGCCTGTTTGTATAAATGTCATCCACAGGTAGAAGAAACGTGACAGTTTTTACCTTGGCCCTAAAAGGTCAAATAAATAAAAAGTGTTATGTAGCAACAGAACTGCAACTTAGCAAACATTGTATAGTTATAGACAATGGACCTTGTATATTTGAACTGGGGAGAACTTTGAAAAACCTCCAATTCAAAACACATTTCACATTTCAAAATCCACATTCCTGAAATGAAAAGTGCATACGATAGCTGTGCTCACCTGTTTTTGTGTACATATTCCAGCAGGGAGTGTCTGTTGGTAGCTTTTCCCACTTCTTCCATCGCCGAGTTACCAAAGATGCCATTACCATGCTGGATTTCTCCTTGTAGTCTTCCCCATCCAGAGTCACTGGGCTGTGCCCTGTCAGTCCTTCCCTCCGTCATGGTCACACCAGACAGGTTGGAGCTGATGGAGTACCTTCGGACAGTCATGACGGTGTTCTCTGTGAAATAAGAGATTGTGTGTTGGCATTTATCAATTTCAACAGTGCAGGGATACATGTAGATATGGGAATTTAAATTTCGGGTTTAATATTTTCCCTTGCCTCTTTAATGACATAGCTTTCTACTCACATTTAAAAATGTTACTTTTTTGTCAAAAAAAAGAAATAATATTATTTTTCACATGTTGCTGTGCATTGAAAGTTAATTTCTTTAAACATTTTTCAATAAAGATGCTACTGAATTGCAAAAATGAGAATAGGATTTAGTGTTTTTGCTGGACAAATCTATGCTCTTGCTCCTCAGATTTGGAGTGTTCTTCATTTTTTTTTAAAGTGTTGTATGCTGAATCACTGGAGTGTCCCTTCATAACAGCCCCCACCCCCTTCCTTTATTAATCAGTTAATGTAAATTACAAAACGGGTTGTTGCTGTTCTTACAAGTTTAAAGCACCTGTGTAGTAAAAGGCTTTTTCTTACCTTTGTACTGTCCCTCCAGAACTGGCGCAGACGCATTGCGCCTCAGGTTCACATACGGGTTCTCCACCTTCCCTAACCGCTGCCCTGCTGCTGAAAAACCCAGCCTGGCTTCCCCCTGCTTGGCCCCATATGCCCGTTGACCGGAGTCTCCCATGGAGTCTCCCCGCAGCTCGCGGTTTTCGGCCTCCAGCTTCTGGATGTCCTCGCGCATCTCCATGATGACCTGTGCCAGGCTGCGCGTACTCTCCATGGCGCTGCTGCTGCGCTGCCAGTACCACGGCTTCCCAAACACCGGAGGGCAGTCGTGCAGGAGAAGCTCTCCGTGCTGCTGGGGTTTTAACATTTTTTCTCCCAGAAGTTGTTGTGGTCCTCCCTCTGTCTTTCTATATGTGCTCCTCAATCTCAGTCCAGATCTTGTTCTGGGGAGATTATGTCGCCTTTCACCACTTATACAGCTGAAAGGGCTCCGGTGATCAGCCAGCAGCACACAGCGGATGTTTTATTCATCAGCCCCGGCGTCCTGTTTCAGGAAAACTAAGCAGGGGTCGGAAATGAAATGTGCACTACGCTGGAGCTTGAGTGGCGGGAGACCTAGCTAAAACCTGCAGGTTCTGTGAAATAATTCGCGTTTATGAAAACATCTGGCCCTACAACATATACAAAACTCTTTGTTATAGCTCAAATGAAGATTTGGTAGATCAGATTTGTCTGGGCACCTCACTCTTCCTCTTGTAATGCTGCATGTCTCTGTTGGGATTACAATATCCTTCCTCTAAAATATTGATTACACCTGTCAGCAAAGATAAATCTTGGAAAGAAACTGAGAAAGTATCAGAATTCCTTCTGATCTGATTGTTTTTTAGAAGATCATCCAACAAGACCAAAAAGCTATAGGGCACATTGATTAATTGTAATCTGATCGAATGTAGATTGAATTTCTATCTTTTAAAATTCACATTTATACATGCGGGAGCCCGTAATGTTAAAAAACATTTATGGATAGGTAGGCCTTTCATTTAAGTCTAACACATGTCTTTGATAAACGTTAAGGTCAGGAGGTCAACCCAAAGATGTCTTGGAAAGAAAATACATGGAGACAGAAGGGGGCTTCGATTAAAAATAAGAGAAGGAATCATGCAACAGATATCAAATACAGGCAGGCTGCACACACAGAGAAAATTACAGATAATGACGCTCAGTGGGGTCTCCACAGGGAAGTATGGTCAGGTTCCCATGAGCCCAGACAGTCTCTGAGCACACCAGTGACACCCAAATACTTTTAAATCAAGTAAAACAAATGATGAGATATTGTCAGAAGAGCTGTTGGCTACCAGGGAGCAGGTTTGAACCATGTTGTCGTGTGTGACCATGGTCTGAATTGTTCTGGTTCAAAGCAACCTAACCCCGCCACAGTGAAGGCCACATGGCGGGAGACAGGCGTACACAAGCCTGTCTGTACAGGAGAGAAACCCAATCAGCCCCCTTTCTGGTTCACAAAATAGGCTACAGAGAGGGAGGGAGGAGGTAGAGAGATGAGACAGAGGAGGAGCGAAATACTGATCAGCTGGAGTTTGAGAGGAAGAGGTAGGAGGTCAGTGAAACTCAATCTGCTCCACCTCAGGTGTGCGACCACAGAGGGAGAGTGAAGAGACACACATATGAATGTGTCAGCTGTCTTTTCAGGCAGAGATAAAAACAGAAAAGTGAGAGACAGAGGGCCACATGCAGTCTCTTACCACCAGCTGTATGTTCAGGGCCACTTAACCTCTTTGTATGCAGTGCCCTAACCTCAGGCATCAATAAATAAACGACCACTCTGCTGCCTGCGCGCTGCATGGTCAGTAATTATACCCAACTATTGGAAAAAAGTGTCACCAGATCCAATGGAAAACTGCTCTGTGTCAGTCCTTTCACTTTCAGTGAAACCTCAACCTCATGTACTGTAAGTATTGTAATGTAAGTGTCTTTAGTCTGGAACCACAGATGGTAACATGCAGTCAGATTAACAGACCATGAACACTTATATTGCAGGCAAATCTGTGACAGTGCAGAACACACCAAGGGTCATTCTAGTATAGACTAGTTACATAAAAAAAACGGTGTAAGAAAGTGTAAGAAATGTGGCTAGTATGCCAAAAAACAACACCTAACCCAAAGTGACAAAATTAATATTAGTAGCAACCCTGAGGTTAGGAATCATCAATCATACATTTTGGACATTAACAAAATTTTATTTAAATGTTATACATAAAACTTTAGTTTTGTTTCTTTTTTTCAGCTAAACAAATATTCATATATTGTATATTTTATAAAAAGAAAAAATGCAAACGTTTTAAATATTAATATTTCTTATTTACAATTCAAAACAGTACAGGAAATAATAACAGTAACAATGCAATTGGAATCATAAAAATGTTACAAAACATAATTTGTTTTGTTTCCGTTTGAAAATCGGGAAGGTGATATATCCAGAACATTAGCAAGGATACAAAGTAGCAATGTGGAGCTGCTCTACATTCATACAGGAACTGGAGGTGCGTTCAACTCTTCAGATGCTTCGTTAGTTAGAAAACCTGTAATCAAATATTCTTTTGTTCACATCAGTAATCTTACAATATCTCTTAAGATAGTGTAAAATACAATGATATCCGCAGGAAAAAATCCAAAAACTGTCATCAAAATGCACCGGAGAAGTATATGTTACATAAAGCTGAACGCACCTCAAGCTCAGTAAGGTCACTGTTCTCTAAAGGGACGGGGTTGTGGAGAGAAGGCGCATGTTGTGTGTGTGAACATATGCACTTTGTGTACTTGTTTGTGAGTGTGTTTGTCAGTATGTAAGCTGATGAATCAGTTGGCAGGGCGGGGGATCGAGTCTTCAAAACAAACAGTAGCTAACAGTCCAGCAGCCTGGCCTCTACCGACGATAGTCAACGTTCAACCACAGGACTACTATCACGACCACAGTCTACACACTTCTTTCCTTATTTTCTCTGAACTCACCATCAGTCACAGTTCCACTAGCCTGCCGCTTGTTACAGCAGGAAACAACTACAGTCAGAAAAAAGAAAATAAGCCACTTATGAAGCTCAAACTGGCACAATGGATTTTTTGAGAGTCTATTGGCCATTCAGTAGGCGCTGTGCCGTTCCGTTCCTGGTTGTCTTGTGTGAGGAATCTGCAGAAGAAGAGTAAAAAGCTTGCATTGGAACAGGAAAATGTGAAAGTAGGGCATCAGGCTTGCAGTTTGGCTACGATAATGAAGAAAGATAAAGTGGGATAAGCAAGTAACAAGGTGACGATGTATTTTATGAAGGAGGTTGATGAAATGACATACCAGCCTTAGAAAGAGTGGACAGAGAGCTGTTAGAGAGAGAGAAGGTACTGGCAGCATGAACACTTTTGTGTAGCTGAAATGAGAGAAAAAGTTGGAAAGGAAGTACAGGCAACTATGAAGTAAAAACAGAAGCTGATACACATGGAATGCACAGGAAGAGAGGATGCTCATTATGTCCTGCAGATGGATAAGTAAAAAAGAATGTGGTGGTTGTATATGTCAGGACACTCATTGGTTGCAGAGTGAGACCTGTTCATTCATGATGCCAGACAGCTCAGTCAGCATGTCCCGGTAGTGAGCTCTCATCTCCTCCTGGTACTCCAGCTGGTCCTCCTTGATCAGGCGCTCATTCACATTCAGTGCCTGACCGCAGGCTTCTGCAAACTGCCTGCAGGGGGCAAACGAGTTGTACTGATTATTAATCACGTCATTGAACTGACCTTTAAGCGGTACGTTTTTTTTCTTGAGATTACATTTTGAAAGAAGCTTTGTGTGATGGTTGTTTTTTACAATGTAAGAGTCAACATTTTGTGGAAGATATATAAATCCTCATGAGCAAAACAACAAAAATCAAATAAGAACTACACTTTATGAAGGAATTCTGTAACTTTCCTGTACATTGTTTTCACATGTATTTGAGAAAGTGTTCTTTCATTATCAGTGTTGCAAATAATACCCTTCACATTGATTTTTAATACTCTGGGTGAGAATCTTTATCGTAAAAATCTGGTTCATTTGTTTTCATTGGCTATTGGATCGGTTTTAGATAAAAATTATAAAAACATGTTTAATTGAGCATCATGGGTTTGGGATATATAAGAGTGGTATCATATTGCTTTTTACACCCTAAGGGTTAACACCTCAAATCCAATCACTGCCCTATAAGAACAAGATCAATGTATCTTTCATATTTGTGCACTATTTGCTTTTCTTTTTATTTCTCATATTTTCGATCCGACATCATTTTGTCCTTATATGTCCATATCCTTGTTTGCTTGGCATGATGTCGTATACCAAGCAACAAAGCTGTTCTATGTTTAAAGAATATGCTGTTGTTTTACAGTGCACAATATATACCTACTTTGTTATATTAGGACCAAATTTCCCAACTTTTAATCGTACCTGAAGATCTCCTTGAGCAGTTTGACCTGGTTGTCTGGGTATTTCTTGGCATTCTTCTCCTCTAAAAACGCCCTGGCGTAGGCCATGGGCCCTGCATTCACCTGGAAAGGGAAACATCAGGTGAGAAATTACAAGGCACCCAAACCCCCTGATAATCTGTGTTGTGGAAGAACCCCCACCTTGACGCTGACGCTGCCCTGCAGTTTCAGCTGCAGCCGGATCATGTCCACCTCCTCCATGTTGCACAGCTGGTTGAGCTCAGATACTTTTCGTGACATCTCATCGATGGCCACCTCAATCGGGTTCATTTCTGTGCTCTGCTGCTCCACCACCTGGATACGCTTCTTCAGGTAGGGGAAACTGGAACTCGCTAAAGAGAGACATAGTAACCCATGGATTAAAGCAACTCTACATTGTGTGTTACATGGTGTTTTTGTTTGTGGTAAACAAATACTTACTGGTCAGTATGGTGCGTCTCTTGCACTGCTCCTCTACGTCTCCATGTTTCTTCCCTGACAGAGTGAACGGCGTCTCAAACACAAAGCGGTTGATGTTGTGATGTCTCTCAAAGTCTGTCCTTTTGTCCTGTTGTTCTTTCTCATCAAAGAAGGGCACCACGTACGTCACCTGAATGTAGGCAAACTTGGGGTCGATGTCTTTAGGATTTACCTGTTATTAAAGAATGTGAAGCAAGCAATAGTAAATATACTTAGTTTGCCAAAAAATACCCACAGTAAACAAACATTATACACAATCACAAGTTATTGCGATTATATTGCACATTTTTCTGGCATCTTTGTTAATGTCTAAACAAACAACCTTCATACCTTATTGGAGTCCTGTATCATCTTGACATTGTCAGCTCCAAACTTGTCCGAGTAGAGTTTGAGGAGTCTCTGCGAGATTTCCGACAGCCCTGTCAACTTCGGCTCTTTGTAGATAAACTCTTTGCTCTCCTCTTCCTCAAAGAAACCCTACAGGAACACATACACAGCAAACATAGCTTAGAATGCCTGTTAAATATATGTGTAAGTGTGTGTGTGCAAATGTAATCTTTGAATGTGGTTTTTGCTGTCACATCAAACTGTACACATGCCAGTGTGACTTAATGTTGCCCCTAGAGGTTTCTTGAGTCACTGTTGTACAAACAGGCTGTAACACTTGTGAGCAAAACCTGGCCCTGACAAGGTGTTTAGTTCTGGATGGGAGAGTTCAGAGGTCATATTCAAAGCAGTATTTGAGGCAAATGTCAAAGGTGAATGAGGTTTATTCCTGTCCACTGTGGCTGTTTGAAAAAAGCTAGTATTCATGTTTAGGAGGGAAAAACGTCATCACTGGAGATTATGGGAAGTAGAATAGCACAGCAAGCTTGACAGAAACCCTTCAATGGGTAAGAGCAGCGGATGTTAATAGTGGTAGAAGGAGAAGAGAGGTAAAAGTGGTTAGCATCGAGGAAAATGGAAAATCAAAGACGTACAAAACTTACCGCAATCTTGATATAGAATATAATAAAAAAAGGAAGAAAAGAGCAGACAGAGAAATTAAGGACACTGACTCAGAGAGGAATCTTTCTCGTTATGCTCCATCTCCACGCTTCACTGATGAGACGTTGCATCTCTCTCCTCTTTTTCCCAATGGTGAGAGGATTTCATATTCTCATTATCGGCTTTTTTAATTCTCTCTTCACTTCATGGCTCTCAAATCCCTGCCTGGAAATATTATCCCCTCATTAACAAGGAAACTGTGTCAAGGATGCAGGTTCTTAAAAAACAAGCCTGAACTGCACTGTGCTTCTTTCTCTAATAACGCCAGGGATTCAAGGATAATAATATCATATATGCGTATACAAAATCTAAAGAATTAGTTCATCCAAATTAAAAGAACATTTCCCCACTTATCTCTAGTGACATCTCGCTCTACATATATAATTTTGTTTGTTCCAGAGGTGTTAATAACTTTACCAGACTTCTTTCATCCTGTGTTTTTGTTTATAATAGTAACATTGTTTATAAAAAATAGGTCTTTCAGTTGAGTCCCAGTCAAATCGTCGGCTGCAGCTTTTTGGTAACTGTTGTTTTGCATTGGTTTAAGCGATGTGTGTGTGCAGACGTGTCTGTGTAAGTGTGTGCCACGATGAGTTGTCGCTCACCTGTCCGTAGAAAGCTACACGGTAGTAGCGACCAAAGAGTCGCTTTTCTGAGTTCACCACCTCAGTCACCTTCAGGTAGGAGCGATGGATGTCGTAGTACAGCTCTGACAGCCTCTGCGGTCAAACACCAACACACATGTGAGGTTAGGCTCAACATACAGTATACTCACACACAAACACACACAGGGTATAAGTCTTAACAGTTACCTTAAAATCCCTTCTCTTTTCAAAGACAGCAATCACAGGTTTGTTGATGTCAGCGATGAGCTCGTATCTCTCTGATTTCCACAGGTAGTCCACACACAGCTCCAGCTGCTCCACCAGAGTGTCCTACACAGCGCACCAGGATACATGTTAGAGAGAAACACTGCAACTCAGTCGTAACAGGGCATTTTTCTCAAAACTGCAGTAATGGTTATGATCATTATCCGTAGTGTCCGTGGGTTTTTCGACTGACAAAACAAGACATTTAGGGCCTCTTGGATTTTGAGAAATCAGGAGCCCTTATCACAACACTGTTAGCATTGAAGGCTAACACTGACCTCTGTATATGGTGTGTCTTGTGTCCCAGTGTCTTCCTTCATGGCCCCCTCCTCCTTGACATTGGGGCTGATGCACATGAACGCTGCCCATCCCATGGAGAACGACGCTGGGGTTACAAACAATGAAAGTGACATGAAGGCAGGTAAAAGGATACCAACTTACCCTACAGTTATGTTCAGCCTGTTATCATACTGAAACACAAACATCTTTGTATAAAATACAAGATGTGTTCAATCAAGCATTTTACATAAATCATACCATTTGTGTAGACTAAATTAAAAACATAAAAAGTGAGCATGCTTCTTATCAAACTCCAGTCGCACTGAACATCATCTCCTGTGAGTGAACCGTGCAGGTCAACCAGTGACAGTGATTAGTGATAACCCAGCACAGTATCATATCATTTAGGCAAGAACAGCGGTCCAAACTGAGCTGCACGGTGTTGAAAACCTGAAATGGTAACGATTTTAACTGGAACCGGACTCGATGTCCCTTCGATCCAAACCATGTCCACCTGTGAGTATGGACACTTTCCACAACATTGGAAGGAGTTTAAACATTTCGTTGCACACCCACTCCCTCCCACACTCTTTTGTCTCTCCATCCGTTTGTTCTGAAGTCCCACCACCCAGCTGGCCCCAGGCGCACACACTCACTGTCTTGATCTCGGGAGGTAGTTAGTAAGGAGCTACAGTTATAGACAGGGCTTTCTTCAGGGGACACACTGGATATCCTGGCCTTGTCAGCTCTCCAGTACCCTGTTTGGTAGGAGGGGAGGAGGAGGACGAGGTTTACAAACTCCACTTGCTTTTGTCTTTAATGTTTAAGGACAAGGAGCAGGAATCGGCGAAGCTGCCGGCATGCTTCGAAAACAATTGGCACACAGGCTTGGTGGATAAAAAGCATGCAAAAAGATGTCGAACACATGCGGCAGAAGATAAAAACATGCTGTAGTCTCAATGAGGAAGCACACTTAAAAGCACACAGATGTACAGATAGAGGAACAGCCACACAGCAAAACATGTAGAAAACAGTTGTGATTGGGAAGAGTATTGAGATGCAAAGAAAGATCTAGATTGACTAGTTCCTATTAATCTCACAGAAAGACACACTCAAGTCACCAGAGTGCTCACTATCAGACACACATATTTAACCCCATGAAGAAATGAAGGACTGATGACTGAAAGTTTAAATGATTTGGAGATAGTTGTGATGATCGTGTTAGCAGAGAGAAAGAGAGGTTTGCTGAATGACGGAAGACGGCTGTGATCGGACTTTCTGATTAGAAGTTATGGTAACTTTTAATCAGAAGAAATCAGTCTGTATAGATGCACAACTGCAAGAATTAGAAAGAAAGATACACGTAAACACTTTCAAACCATGCTGCAAAAAGTAAAAGCAGCAACATGTGTGCACTAACCTCTTCTCTTCAGGGATTCAGCGATAAGGGCTGAGATGTGGATGTAGCACATGGCAGCCTAAAGGAACGTCAGATTCATTAATATCATATTGAATTCATACTTCAATCCAAAATAGCTATTTGTGAAGTTTCTTAAGCAAGAGTTCCATGAAAGGTTTATAACCTCTGAGAGATCGCCGTTGCGGACGTGAACTTTAGCCATGCTCTCCAGCCAGGTGCATCGAAGCTCGGGGGTGCTGGCGTAGGAGTTAGCCAGACTGTACTGGAGATCCACCAGCATCTCCGGATCCTTCTCATGCTCCTTCATTTGGGCTGTGGCCATCAGAACCGTCCTGATCCGTTTGGTCAGGTCCTTCACCTCAGCAGGGAATGGAGTGTTCTGCAGAAATAAGAATGATCTCCATTCATTTTTTATATCTAAGAAAAGAGAATGAAATAGCACCACAAACAATCATAACAAATCTGCCACATTTCGCTTTAATCTGCTATACCTTGAGTGGTGCATCTCCGTTGGCAAAGTTATTGATGATAGCCAGAGACTGCTGAAATCTGGAGCCTCCAATGCCAGCATCTGCTATCAACTGGCTCACTGCCTTGATGACCTGATGTGGATGTACGAGTATGTGGTGAGGACACTGTTACGCCAAATCCATGATTAAAAAAACACACAGTACAGATAGGATAATTGGTCTCACTGACCTGCAGATGTGAGCGGACTATAGACTTGCCCTTTGTAAACTCAAAGTTTTTTCTCATGAAAAAATACAGCAGGGCAGCGGCCTCCGTCTGGGTGGAGCTGGAGCGATGGTTACAGCACTTGAGGATCTCGTAGCACAGACAGCCACACAGGTCTGCCTTACCCTGGAAGAATGCACTGGGGAACTGCATGTACAGAAAGAGATGACGGATGAAGATTAGAAAAACGATTTGAATTTGTACTTAGATGTTATATGATAAAATGAAGCTTACAGGACCTTTTGTACAAAGAGCCTGAGTCCAGCAAAGATATGCCGTAGAGTGGCCGTTGATTGGTTGATCTGAAAGAAGAGCAAGTAGGTGTCCAGCACCTTCTTCATCAGTACATTTTGTCCATCATCCAGCAACAGCTGCTTCTGTATGGGTTGATTAGAGAAGAAAAACAATACATGTTACCATCAAAGTTTCAACAGGCAAGTTTATTTTATCTAACTGATTGGTTTCACGATTTTTTTTATAATTGTTTAGCCACCAGGTGGCAGTAAAGTAGCATTTCCTGGCTTTAGTGTGCATTGTAATTTATTCAAAATACGTTTTTCGATTTGTATTGACTATTTTTTTTTCATCAAGAAAATATGTAATTTAAAAAGTCCTTTTTAATGTTATAGTAACAAAGCCAATATATAACTTTACTATTGGATTTTTGACAAGGACAGTAATATGAAAGAATAGAGTAGAGCCAAATGAATATGTTTGACACATTTAAACAGATATGTAGCATTTAATATAATTGTCCATTTAAAAAACTAAGCCCAGAGCTCATATTGAACATAAACATTCAACATTTTTGATTTATTAAGTGTTTGGTGTGAAATGTAGTTTCATGCACAGACCTTGTGATGATGGACAAAGAGCTCCAGTACATCCAGCACAGTGAGGGCCACCTCGGTGGACATGTTTGCCTCAATATCTGTAGGACTCAGGGTGTCCCCATCCTGAATGTTCCCATCTGGAAACACAATCAACAAGAATCACTTAAATCCATCTCAGCACCTGTATATGTGTGTGTGTGTGTGTGTGTGTGTGTGTGTGTGTGTGTGTGTGTGTGTGTGTGTGTGTGTGTGTGTGTGTGTGTGTGTGTGTGTGTGTGTGTGTGTTTGTTACCTGTCTCCATCATATGCAGCAGCTTAGGGTTGTTGAGAGCATTCTTGCCCCTGATGATGGGCATGGTTTGGGAGCGGGCATGCCGGTGACCTTCCCCTCCTGACGCCATCCTGGAAGCAACAGCAGGGATCAGCGGATGGTGTCAATTACAGTTCCATCACACATTTAATTTAATCCTTGTGTTTTTTTCAAAGAGCACATTTTAGCAGACCGTTTAATATAAATTGCATTCATGTCCCAAGGACATGCTGTTATTGGGAGACTATTAACACATGGGATTACAGAAACAGAGACTGGCATATCACACAAAACACTGCAGGTATGAGGAGGGGCATGCTGACAACACAGTTGCAGTCTATAACACACAGTGGTGACATCAATGATGAATATACACAGCAGAATAATGTATCTATGTAAATCCAATTGTTGTTGTACCTGTACCTGAGTTTCTGTTCAATTAAATATTTACATTTTGAGCCAATTACCAGACATCATTAGCATGAATAACAATTTCAGTAGAAGACTCTGTAAATAGTTTGAATCTGTCATGGTGGCTGAGGTGTTTTCCTGGAGGAGGGTGATTACCATTGTGGGAAGAGACTTGAGGGATGAGAGGACTGGGAGGGGTGGTTAGAGCCCTTCAGGGTGCCATTGGCGTGGGTGGACTGGGCCAGCTTTACTGCCGCTGCTAGCTTCCTGTTCACGAGCCAATCACATCAAAGCTAACATTAGTTAGTTTAGTCAAAGCTAACATTAGTGAGATTTGTTGAGACCGTCATTGTTTAGAGTCCATCATTAGTGTGATATTTGAACTATGTGTGGCATGTTAATAGTTGAATTTGCCTGCAATCAATAACATTTGACCAAAATAAACCAAGTGCAATACATGTTTGCACTTGTGACCTTGTTGCCTATTTGTGGCAGCCAGGTCACATTGTATTCCTGTAATGCTAAAAGCAGATCTTCAATTTGACCTTGGCTTAATGAGAGCGGCTAAAGTCAGAGAGAAAGATCAAGAGGGAGGTCAGCCAAATGGAAAGGTTAGTGGCGTAGCAGAGTCAATAGCTTTAGTTTGACATTAGTAGACTATTGTGTAATAATAATTAAATGAACTCTAGGTAGAGTGTTAGTGGACAGAAAAAGCTTGAAGTCAGCATTAACAGTGGACAGCGAGGAGATTAGGATGTGGTGAAACCAATACGGTTAAGCTGCAGCGATCCAGCTTAGTAACAAACAGATGTTTGACATATATTCTCATGATTTTTGAATGAACAGCTATTGAAAAACCATGGCCAGTATACACAAAGCACATGTGGCTTTGGCCAGCCAAGAGAAGCAGGACACAACTGATGTGTAAGCCAATCGAAAACAACTGCTTTAGAGCTCGTTAAGCAGCAGGTGGAGGCCGGCGGTCATGAGACAGAGGACGACGTGCAACATCAATGAGACAAATGTGTAACAGGATGTAAAGAGCAAACAAAACATACAGCACCAACATAAACTACAATGCATAATGCAGAAAGGGTGACTTCATGCAACAGAACATTAATAAATGTGCAGTCAGTCACACTGACATCCATTAACAGCTGCAGCATGCAGAGGGCGAGGGCATGAGGCAGGCACTGTGGCAGAGACTAAAGCACAGGTTGAACATGTAGAATACATTACAATTCATAGTTATTAGCTTGTGTCGTGTAGTGTTTATTGCATCAACAAACGTGTGCATGTATCGTATTAAAAGTATACTGTAAAATATGGCTTAAGTTAAGGACGTGAGGCTCCCTGCACCAACTCAGAAAAAACAGGACAAGTCAGAATATTGTGTTGAATTAAACCCACAGACTAAATTAAACCCAACCTACAAGATCACAAAATGTTGAACTATTTGACTATATGTTTCATTACAAGGGTCATGTCATGTATATCCTTAATATTTGAATCAAACTGATGACAGTTGTGTGTTGGCTACTGCCAATCTAATTTGATAAAAGCTGTTTCTTTTTTCTTGCGTTAACTTTAGGTCCTGCTTTAATCATCATTTAAATTCAAAGAGAAATTTGAAACCAAGTTTTCAGCAGGGGCTTAAATGACTGATTGTTGTGTGATAGGCTGGCTGACTGATTGTCCTCTGAGCTTGCTGGCTGGCTACACATTGCTAGTGTAATTCATCTCTCCTGAACTTCAATGGGTGCCAACACTGACTCAGCCAGGCATCAAAGAGCTAACAGAGAGAGACACTGAGACAGACACAGGCGTAAGACTGTGAATCCCCCCTGGCTTGGTATAACAGACGAATGTTAAGTAGCTAGCGGCCCCAGACAGGCTCATATGCGTCTGAGAGCGCTACCTAGGCTTCCAGCTATCTTTATTTTCTTTTAATGCCTGCACGCACAGAAAAGCAGTGTGTTCTTCTAGCCTTTTGATGGCCTACATCTCAGCATCCTATTGCTGAAAGGAAAAATAGAGCTAATTTAATTAGCTGTGAGGAACCAGAAAATGGAGGAGTCTAGCGGTGCCAATGGCTCAGCTCCAGTAAGAACACACACACACACACACACACACACACACACACACACACACACACACACACACACACACACACACACACACACACACACACACACACACACACACACACACACACACACACACACACACACACACACACACACACACACACACACACACACACACACACACACACACACACACACACACACACACACACACACACACACACACAACCCCCATCCTGTGCTTGCCAACTACTACAGTAGAATATCCAGCGGTGCTTTTTTCCCTAACAGCAGAATCCAGGAGTCCCCCCTCCCCCTCTCTTCCTTTTCTCCCCCCCTTTACCTCTTCCCCTCTTGAAGCTCATCCCTGAGTGTGCACATGCATACAGAACACATATTAGTATTTCTGCCTGACTGTTTTGAATACATTTATTTGTGTGTGGTTGCATTTGCACATTGTGCGTTCATGTGTTTGCATGATTATATGAATGATGCGGATGGGGGGGGTGTTACAACCTTTAGCTGTGGCATGTATGTTGAGTTAATAAGCGCTTTCCATAAATGCAGCATTATAATAATTGCAAGTGAATATATGACCTGGTCCACCTCTTTTTCGGCGAAAGCGTTAGGGAGCACAGACTCACCTGGCGATGTGACGTTTCCCCAGGAACCTGAAGTGCTGAAGACACAGCCTGAAGGAAGGGACAAAGCAACAATATCTTGGGTGAAGCTTTGCTTGTTTTTTTGTTTTGTAAGTTAAGAACATGGATTAAATGTGATCAAACTGAGTGGCAACAGAACAGTCTGCTGACATAAACAGGAAACAGGCAGTTAATTAACTCCACTGTGGAGAAGGAGCTCATTGGAATAACAGTCTGTTTTTCATCTCTCTCTCTCTTGCTGTGTCATTACTTTCATCTGTTCCCTTCTAGCTACAGTCTTCTCATTTCGCCTTTTTTCTTCTTCTTTGTGCATAATATTTCTAGTCAGCCTTAAAGGACCTGTGGTAATACTGTGCAATGAAAAAGAAGAGGACTTACTCTAGGATGTTAAAGAAGTCGGAGATCTCCTGGTGAATGGCCCTGTGCCAGTAGGACACCAGCACATCTGGAGACAGGAATCAAAGACATCTTGTTACATACTATGGCAGATTTTCACAGGGCCTGTCAAGTGTCCATTGCAATGTATATAATCAGTATTTCAATGCTGAAATGGCAGGCATGTTACAAAACTTAACAATATTTAGTGTTTAAATCTGCAAAATATATAGATATCTGAGGTTTGCTGTATTTTTATAATTTAATAAAAGATAAAAAAGATCAACTATTGATTAAATCTTCTGGGCCTCTGTATTAGTATTAAGGTACACAATTCAAAAGAGCTCTGGACTGTACCTTACTGTGTGAAACCTTGGTTTAAACATGTCTTACCCTCAGATATGGTTTTCATGATGTGCAAAAAGCACATGAGCAGACTGCGGGTCTCTGCCTGGTCCAGCTTGTCACAACGAGAACCGTAGCCTATGAGGGACTGCGGCCGTGCAAACTGAGAAGACAGAAACATCAGACAGAAATACAGTCAGAGATAAACTGCTAGTATAGAATCTATATCTAATGGTATCTACTGTGTATGCTTTAGCAACCTGTAGGCTAACTTAAGATAAAGTAACTTCAGCCTTAATTTCACTGCTTTAAGTCGAAACAATTATTGATAAATAAAGCTTTCAGCAATTCCTGACCATAGTTCAGGAAATGAGGAAAAGGTTGGGAAACATTATAGGTACGATATACCTACATGTTGGGAAACTATTTAAATTAACTATTTAAATTAGTAACTTATTACCAGAAGTTACTAATTAAAAGAAATACATATATTTCAATTAAGGAGAGTGTATTTGTTGGAGTCTAGCCAAAATTATTTAAGGGTAAGGGGGGTCTGTTTTTGTAATCAAAGGCTGCAGCATTTCTTCTTTCAAGTGCAATTTGTCCATCTCAATTATAAAATAAAGTATAAAGTATGTTTAATCCTAAACTACCAGGACGCCCCAGGTTCGATGTTTCTTTAGCTGGTATTAGAGCAGCTTGTCTAACATCCGTGGTCTAAAATGGGAACCAATTATATATTTTTGCTGCATACAGCTCTTTTATAAATACATATGTATAAATAAATATAGATATTTTTGAAGAATGTATTAGACACGACCCACAGAGAGGAAGATACACAGTATATTAAAACACACACAATGTATCTACACAATTTAAATAGTTTTAACACATCTGCCAGCAGCACCTCTGTCAGGCCATGCGAAACGTGTGAGTAATACCACAGGAGCTGATGGCTCACCTTCTCACATCCGTCCATTTTCTCACTGTTCCTGTCGCTGTTGCTAGGGTTGGAGTCCACGCTGATCAGAGAACCCCGAGAGTCGGTCTGGTTACCCGTGGCAACTGCCAAGGAGGAGAAGGCTGGTTGGGTGGGGGGGGGGATTCAGTAACAATGTCCTTATGCACACCTTTTCATAACCACACTAGAAATACATATACAGCTACACCCAAGCATGTCATACCTGTGATGGAGTTTAGAACTTCTTTAGAAAAGGATGCATCCACAGAGTTGCCATGGCGAGTAACAGGAATCACCCCTCCCGCCACTGCCCCTCCTACACTGAGGTCGTCTCGAGAGCCCTGGTGGGGGGGCGGACAGGGGAGAGGACTCATTTAGAGAAACATATTTGTTGCTCGATTTATTTATTTTTTTACCAGAATCTTCATATTTTATTAGTTATAAGACCATGTTATTAATACTTTATGACATTATCCATGAAGGTAATCAACATAAAAAATGATCATACTTAAATTATTACTATTCTTGTCTATTTCCAAATGAAAGCAACATTCAACATGTATATTGATCGATCCATATTATTCATGAGCACACAGTTGTGTTTAAGTGTTGTGGAAATCAACATGAACTTGGTCAAATGTAGGAATGAGCAGAGCTTTTGTTGGTGTATAAATGACAGGGTTAAGACCCACTATGCGTGTCCTAAAGTAAACTGTTGGAGTTTACATGTTCTGATAACTAACAAAAGGAGAACTGAAACTAACTAAATAAGAACAAACGCTGCAGAAATATGTATGATGCTGGTCACAGTTAATACATCCAGTATGCAGAGAGTCAATCAATCATATCAGCTTGACTCTTACTTGGTCACTTGAAGTGAAGTAGATGGGGAAGAGGTCCCTGAGGAAGAATCGAGGCATGTTGTCCAGGATCAGGCCATACAGAGGCAGGTACAGAGATGCAATTCTTGCCTGCTTTTCCTGGAAGGGAAGTCAAAGAAAAGGGTATAGCATTTAAATTTTATATCCTGTAAAAAAACCTTGTAATACAACAAAGAACAACATGCAGTTTGAATTAAAAAGCTTGTAATGATACACTCGATACGTTTCCACAGCCAACCTACCCTGGCAAGAGATAAAGCATGTATATCTTTACAGCATGTGGGTTGTCCATAGAAAACGTCAGTGCAGTTACATGATATGTTCTGCCAACATGATTTGTATTTCTTTGGCAGACATTTGGTCTTGACTAGAGCCGTGCTGCTGTGTTGTGGTTGGCAGTATTTGGTTCTGTTTAACTGAGGACAAATTACTGCCTCGATCTGATCTGGACACTTCCCAGCATTCATCAAGAAATGGTCTCTGCCGCTTTCAGCTGCTACAAACAATCACATGTCAGTGTGTGTGTGTGTGTGTGTGTGTGTGTGTGTGTGTGTGTGTGTGTGTGTGTGTGTGTGTGTGTGTGTGTGTGTGTGTGTGTGTGTGTGTGTGTGTGTGTGTGTGTGTGTGTGTGTGTGTGTGTTACGTATGAGTCACATTGGAAGAATGTCTACTGTTAGCCCATGACTCATTGTTCATGCCTTTTAGTTTTCTCCCGTGTAAAGATGTGTTCTGGCTACCTTGGTGGCATAGCGTGCATCCAGAGAGTGTTTGGCCATGAGAGTCTTCAAGGTGGCTAACGCAAGGTGTCTCAGGTCTTGCTCGTCCTGGAGGGCCAGCCCCAGTTCCCGTAGCAACAGGCCAGTCAGGAAGTGCTTCCTGCAGAATTCTCCGGTCAGGTTGTACTCGGGCACTGACACTGAGAAGGGATAAAAGATTCACTTCATTCATCCAATATTCGCTTTCCATCAGGGAGATAATTAATCCTTTTCTAAATACGAATCTGGTGACAGTAAGCAAATAATGTGACAAGCCAATGTTCCATGGATGTCCTTAGCATCACACCACTGTAGCACGCACACTGAGGCGTGAGCACACAGAAAAGAATGAGTGAACATATTTACCATGAGTACTTTGTGGCTCTGGGGATGAATGGTCTGACATGGACAAAAAGTCAGAGAAAATGACAGGATGAGAAAGAGAGAGAGAAAGACAGAGTGTTAATAGACAAATGAGAGTGAGAGCTACTGATGTATGAGTTACCACATTAACACGGTGTCAATGAGTTACAGGGTATGACTCGGGCTCTTACCTGCAATGCGAGCGGAGGGTAGCGGCAGGCTCAGAGGAATGTAGTGTTCGTGGTTACACACGTCTCTCAAGAATTCAAATTTCCGCTCACACAACACCTACCAGACACACAAAAAAAGGTATTATTGAGTTGAATATGCATCTTGTTGCACATTTATATTGTTTTCTTGAATGTTGTTTTTACCTTGCTGTCAGTGGCAGTGATCATGTTTATATAGTTGCTTATGAGTTTGAATGTGAAGCCTCGGTCCATGAGAGTAAAGCAACGCTGTAAAGAAGCAGACAGAAAGATATGGGTCATTAAACACTAATGGAGGATAAGTTGCTTTTAAGTGAATGATTAAAGGGTTTTCAATGATCGCTCCCAGAGAAACCACAGTATGTTTACATGTACTCAAACTATTATGTTTCTTTTCTCTTTAACATTATCATTAAATCCATGATTAAACAACGCATTTTGCTCCCACCTTGACAAAAGCTGCCACGGCCAAGTTTGCGCTGCGTGTCTCTTCTGCTAGATCTTTGTTTTTCCAGAAGATGTGTTCAGACACCGTCTCCACCAGGGTCTCCACGCGGCTCAGGTAGGATGAGGGGAAACGCTGGGGTCTCGGAAGCTGTAGTGACACAGAGTCAGCGTAAAACAATCATGCATTGTGTCCCATGTCAGATTATTTAAATTCAAAGGAACTTTGCTGTCCAAGTGTAGGCTTTCAGGAGCAGTAATATGCCACCTTACCTTGACCTTGTCAGAATCGTCCAGATTTTGGGCCATGGACTTGACAATCAGCTCAAAGAAGAACCACGAGAACTGAAACCAGGAGGGGTTCAATTAAGGTCAATCTTGCTCCAATTTTGTATAATCTGCTCCAGCTGACAACTGATTTATTTTCCCTGATTGACTATTCTTAAAGACCTTAGAGTAATAATTCAAATTGAAGTTTTCCATTTCATAATAACTAAACTGAAGCAAGTATGAGGAGAGAAACAAACCTTCAGGACGTTCCTGACTGCTGCCTGCTCATTGCTCTTCAGGTCAAAGGTCATCCCCTTAGCCAGCTCCTCGTGAACCGTCCTGAAGCCGTGGGCCTCTGACTTAAACACATACTACAAACAGGGAGAAAGGGAAACGAGTCAGTTACATGTGCATTCTTATAATTCTTTAATGATTTTGGAGCATTGATTTTTCCATTTCGGAGAAGCAACAGTAGAAAAATAACAGATGAGATTGATTGAAAGAAACATCATTTGTTAATATTTTTATAGCAAAAAAGACATTAAAGAAACATTTTCTAGTTCTCCATTGAGATTATTAGCTGCTTTTCTTTGTCTTGCACTTCAGTATGGGATATATTCCAGTTGTGGACGGTTTGTCAAGACATTAAAGGCCATTAGTCACAGCTGAAGTCACTGGCAGGTTGCTCCAATCAGCTCATTGCAGTTTTAATGAATCGATAAAATGGTTAAACAAATCAATAGGTTGAAAAGTGTCCTACGCAAACTAAAACTATAGTAGGGAATTATATGTATTTCTTCTCTAAACAATTATAAACATATAATGGATTTTGACAATTTAACAGCGATTAGCTGGTAAATTGAGTTTAATGTTTCAGCTATTAAATGTTCAAATACATATAATCACAAATAAGACAAATAAAATAGGTTCTATTTGGCTGAGAAAAATAAAACAATGCAACAAATTGAAGGTTTGATTACACTAAAAAAAATATGTGAATACTACCCAATTCATGCTACAGTAAGTTGAACCCCTCCCTTTCCTCCCTTCTCATTGAACACACACACACACACACACACACACACACACACACACACACACACACACACACACACACACACACACACACACACACACACACACACACACACACACACACACACACACACACACACACACACACACACACACACACACACACACACACACACACACACACACCAATCTGTTACTATGGCAACCCTAGTTCCATTAGCTGTGCTGCTCTTCCCCTCCCACCACTCGTCTCTGCCGCTGCCTCTTCAGGCGCTGCGGTTTCCCTTCACTGTCTCCAACATGAAGCAGGTCTTGTGGTTTCTCCTGCTCTTTTCTCTAATTCTCGTACTGATTTCCCCCTGAAACAAACACGCCTTGTGACTCTGATTGAGGGAGCTGGATGTCCTTGTTTGCCTCCTACTCAATCACTCTTTCTTCTTCCTCTCCCTCATCTTCTTTCTCTCGATACTTCTCTGTTTGTGTTTGCACAGTTTTCTGGGCACCCGGCCCTAGCCACACTCCTGCTAGCTCAAACACACACAAACATACACACACACATATACACAAACATACACATATACAAACACATAAAGCCTCAGAAATCAAATAGTCTGTGCAGAGATTCCACTCCTTAATGGAAAACAACAGCCTTCAGAATTATTATATGGTCAACCCTGAGCACACGCATACAAACAAAGGCTCAATCCAAGGGCTGCTACTCGCTCACTAATCAAAACATCTTATGTTGGTATACAGAGTGTTTTATTATACCTGGATATAGGAGTGCAGGTAGTGATCCAGGTTTTCTTCATGGCACTTTGCAACAATGTGAACCAGCACTCTGCAGACACAGGATAACAAAGAGCTTTAATTATTACATCCTTTGTTGAAAAACACATATTTTCTCTTGAAAAGCAGAATATTTTAATTCAAAATGCTGGATTCATAAAAAAAAAATGTAATGGATATGGTGTTTAAACAGCACACTACCCTCACTGTTTGCTTTACTACATCCTCTGAGCCCCCACCCTTATGAGCCCAGCTGCTGTGGACGTTGTAGTACCACTGCCTACCTGGTGGTGGCAGTAGTGACATCATCGTTGTCATTCTGTGTCAAAACCTTGAAAAGCTGGTTGAATAGCACAGGCAGATATCGGATGATCACTGGGATCCTCTCCATACTGAGAAGACCCTGGAAAAGAGGGGGAGAAGATAGAGAAGGGTGGAAATAAATAAAAACGTAAACCACAAACAGGCAAAAAACAAAATTAGGTTTGGCACACAGTAATGTTGCGTATTAGACAAGTAGCAAGGCTTTAGTTTGTATCTCAGTCTGAATGAAAGCTAGGGGGATGCAGTGTCTTTTTTCTGACCTTCAGGCAGTTGAGGAAGTTGGAGGTAGGAGGTAGTGAGAGGTCCAGCTCTCTTTTCTGGCACTGCTGAAAGAATCGGTTCAGGTGGGGGTCCTGGCAGAGAGAAGAGAGGCCATGAATATCAGCAGCATCTGCAATAACACTTACTGGACTGGCTCCATTTTAGCAAACAATTATTCCTCACATGTGAACTCTACCAAATCACCACGTTTGTCAAAATGTCATCGTCTCAGCGTTGTCAACAACAGTTTAAGTATTTCAAAAAGTACATGAAATAAACTCCAGGTTTGTTGTGGAACATTTGAATAGGCTGGCGATAGTATTATGGAGGCCAATGTACTACATAAAAAACCTAAAAAACAACAAAACTTTCAACTATGTTGCAGTAGCTCAGATATTTATAGGCAAGGCAAGGCAAGTTTATTTATATAGCACCTTTCAGCACCAGGCAATTCAAGGTGCTTTACAAAAATGAAAGACATTCAGATAAAGGCATTTAAAAACAGTAAAAGATAATAAAAGAAACATTAAAAGAAAAACAAAAAATGAAAGACATTAAGAAAAAATACATGGATAAAAGTTACAGTGCAGTCTAAGATATGAATAGTTCAATTAAAACCAGCGACAAAAAGAAAAGTCTTCAGCCTGGATTTAAAAGTAGTCAGAGTTGCAGCGGACCTGCAGGTTTCTGGGAGTTTGTTCCAGATATTTGGAGCATAATAACTGAACGCTGCTTTACCATGTTTAGTTCAGACTATATACTATATCTATACAATAAATATATCAATATTTAATATATATCAATATCTTTTTTAAAGTGTCCTTTTAGGGTGCAAGTAAATGTACATTTTATTCTCTCCATTGAGCAGCCAGTGTTTGTTAACTTAATACGAATGACTTTTTTCCACAAAGTATTGCAAGTGAAACTTAGACTGACATAGCCCAGCAAGAGATTGCTGATTAGCACTTCAAACATCATCTACTGGCATACTGTTAACATCCACATTATTGTTTCATGTTCCACATTAATAGCACATATAGTTTCAACTATTTTTATAATGTTTTACGGGTAGCTTGATGGTCAATTTATGTCCATTCACTGTCCCACACAAGCCATTCATTTTAATTATGCTAGAGAAGCCAATTACCTTATTGGGGTGAACATTTTCTTTTAGGCTAATACCTTTACAGTGCATTTCCTGATTCTGACTCTTTTTAACAAAGAGAAAACCAGCCATCCATCAATTATAATCCATTTTGTTGTTGTTCATACTGTATGCCATCCTTCACAGAGCATACTTACAGTAAGACACATAGTCAGTCCATCACAGTAAAAACAAAGCCAGGGGAGACTGCAGACACCCAGACGAGGGTCTTACCTGGGTGTATACTGTGGAGACGACATTGGTTGACACTTTGAAAATAGTTTTTCCCCCATCGACCCATTTTACATC
The DNA here is from genome assembly GCF_902827115.2 of Pseudochaenichthys georgianus. Lineage (NCBI taxonomy): Eukaryota > Metazoa > Chordata > Actinopteri > Perciformes > Channichthyidae > Pseudochaenichthys > Pseudochaenichthys georgianus. Next base: position 25,961,359 of record NC_047515.1, read on the forward strand.
AGTTCCATTCTGTAAAAAGTCAAGACAGCTTGAGTTTCCCACCAACAATCCCACCATGTATCACATGTATTAAATATAAATATAATCCCCTCATCCCAAATGAATGTGTTTATTATTCAGCAGTACTTTTAATATGTATACACCTTGTGGCTTTCCTTCCTCACTCTTACCTTGGTGTTGCTGGCTTCCTTGATGGCCAGGTATCCAGGCTGCAGGTTACAGGAGACAGGGACGCTGAACTCCTGGGACGACAGGCGGCCATCTTTGAGGAGGGGCAGCCAAGAGTACCCCACTAAAAACACACAAATACAAAAGTACTGACTGTTTGGCAAGACGAATCACAAAATAACCATCTGCACATAATTAAAGGTCATTTAAATGAAAGCTCCAGATCAATCGACTCACCGGGGGTCTCCAGGGTTTCTTTCCTCTTAGCATTCGTCTTAGCATTAATGTCGCAGGTGACGTGGTAAAAGGAGAAGAGAAGGTGGTGCTTTTCATGAAGTTGAGTAGGAAGCTCAATCTTCACCTGAGGACACAACAGCATGTGATGAGTTACATTATGGGCTGCAAATGGATGCTGCAGATTGTCAAGGTGTCTATAAAAATGCTCTAGTTCATGTTCTGGAGAAGTAAAAAATCCCATTCACGGCTATTAAGATATGTATGTGGTGATTCCTCATCACACAATAATCACATCCTTTACCTCATCGTAGAAGTCGGGGTTCTGGGAGTGATGTAGGACTGTAGAACAGGCTGCTGTGGTGAGGACTGGACCTCCTGGCTTGCCGTAGATACACTGGAAAAACAGCAATAGAAAAAGTTGCAAAATAAAGTCAGGTTCAGCCAGTTTCTCATGAAAGACAGAGTTTAACTGGAGCTGTATAAACGACAATAAAGTCACATCAGCATTCCACCTTTAAAGGTTTGGCAACTTCTTCGTCTGAGCAGCGGAACTCCACATAGACGGAAAGGTTACGAGCCTGCGAACAAAAGGACCATTGTATCATTTATAATTGGGCATGTACAAAAGCAATATATCAAGTATGGAGAAACAAGAGGAATATTGTTGATTATTTGGGATTTAAGGATACTTTCAAATGATCATTTTAATTTGCCGCACTATACCTTAGCAAAGCTCTTTTGGCTGTCATATTTGAGGTGTTTGGGGTAGACGTAGATGTGATTCCTGTAGACGCGGTGTGGCTGTGTGAACTTGCTGGTGTCCTGGACAAACTCCTCCACCTCCACAGTAGGCAGGTGTTTGCTCAGGTCCTCAAAGGGCTTCACCGGTACACAGGAGGATGTCACACAGTCTGAAAACACAGAAAGGTTTCAGACATATAGCCGAGTAGACAGCAGAACGGGAAAATAAATGGGAGGTGTTCCCTAAAAACACATACTGGGATGCTCCAATGGAACATAGTCAACGGAGATTTCCAGCGTGCCAGGAATAGTCTGCAGTTTGCTGGTCTTCTCAGCCCTGCACAACCAAAAATGTGAATTAGATGTTGTAATAACTGTTTATCTTGCCTTGGAAGAGTCCAAGTGCTCTACAGTGTGCCTTACCTCCTGTACTCAGACACCATCTTAATCAAGTCATCTGTGGTGATCTTGTTGCTCTCCTGTTTGAAGAGAGGCGAGAAACGAGAGTCTCTGTCTAGGGCCCCGTGGTTATCCTTAAACACTGACCTACAATAGACAAAAAGAGACATGCAGACTTTGGTTAGCTGTCAGATCCTGTTGAGAAAACATGGCAGATAACATTTTTAAATGTTTAGACAACTGAGTCTCCAAGCAGGACCACTGACCTGACGGACCAGGCAAATGGCATGCGGTACTTTCCCAGTTTGCTACAGAACTGTTTGTTGGATTTCAAAACCTTCTGCACAGTCTGTACAAGACAAAAGCAGAGGAAGAAGGACAGAAGGTAATGTTAGCAAGACACCAAGGCTGTAATTTTTACATTGGGATGTGGTCAGCCCTTAATAATTATTGACCTAGACAGAGGGACAGGAGGTTAAATGTCTTGTGATTCACTTAGCCACTTGAACAAGGACCATATCGAGAGCTGCCAGCGGGAAAGCCGGGAAATCTCTTGGATAGGACGTCGGAAAAACCTCTTTTGAAATATCTGACCGGACTTGCATTCAGTGATGAAGATAAACTATTTTGTAAATGTCATGCATTAAAGTGTTTGAGTGGATTTATCCATTTCCCGTACAATAAATGCCCTAATGGCATGTTTCATGAGGCATTTCCCTGCTTGCTTCAAGAGACAAGACGATATAAAAGGTTGGGCTCTATGTTGTTGATCAATGATAGAACATAAATTAAGCAATGTGAATTTTGATGCAAAGTGGTATTGACTAAAGAAATTAAAAGAGGACTTTCTGACCTTGCTGGAGTCCGTGTTCTTGATGTAAGGTTCTGTCCCACAAGCAATATTTCCCATCAGTACCTTTTCCACTCTTGCCACCATCACGATGTCGGTGTGGGGGTTGGTGACTGAGAAAATGGCCTGCATGTAAAGCATAGGAAATACAAATTAAAGATAATCTACATGTTAAATGCAGAGTAAAGCATTCGACATGTAGCACCGTACATCTAATTTATAGAACACACTGTGGTTTAAACATTATTTTACCTGTTTGGGAAAGCTTAGCCACTGCTCCAGCTCCGGGCTAAGGCTACAGTCACCTGGCTTCTTCTCAGCAGGAGAGCTCAGGCCATTCTCCTGAACTCCGACCCCCGTCGCCGGTTCAACTGTCCCGTTACAGCAGCCTCCTAACATCTGACGCACCGCCTCGTGGTTGAGGTCTACGTGGAAATCTGCAGACACCTTCCTTCCTTCTCGTATATCCAGCAGAGCCAGCGACACAAAGAGGGGTTCAATCTGGTGGAACAAATGGAGCCCAGTCATTGTCATTACAGACCCATGGTGATAAACATTTAAATATGTTTGAATAACTGTCTGAAATGCTTTCTAATCCTCACATTAGTGACCGGTCCAGTCTCAGTCTCGTTGATGCAGCCCTGTAGCATGAGGTTGAGGGATCGGCAGGTTATCATAAACCTCCTGCCCAGTTTCTCCTCAAACGGACGCACGGTTGAGTTTTCAACTGACGAATGTTCGGTCCGCGGGCTCCTCAGGACCTGGTGAAACACAATAGACAGAATTCTTCTGATGAGATCTGGTCAAAAAAATGCAGAATTATGACAAACATAATAATTCATGTCATAAAGGAAAAATGCATCAAGTTAAACATAAAATAAGTAATGATGAGCTACAAAAATTGCGGAATATTCAAAGAATATATGTAGATATATAGAGTATGTAGCTGTGCAGCCACATCAGTTTATTCTTACAGGAGTATCAGGATCCAGGGAGAACAGATTCAATCTCTCTTCTCTCCTGGCAGAACGAATTCCTTCATCTGTCTCAGAGATATACTGTCAGGGAAGAGATAGAAATAAAGACAACAAAAAAAGTAAATTAACAACTACACAAATAATAAATAGCTTATTATGGATTATAATATCAGTAAAACAAGTTTTCTTGTGGAACAGGAAAGTCATGTTTACGTTCAGTGCTTCTCACAAAAATGCATTGTGGGAATTCTTGAGGCCTATAAAAACATGGCAAATTCCTCCCTCATAAAATATTTACAAAGCCAACTTTTTTTTGTATCTGGATATTGGCATTGTTTACATCCATGTAAGGCTGATAAGCACTTTCATTATGTTCTGTCTTTAGCTAACGCATTGCTTCTTTTCTACCATTACTGTTGCCCATTGGAAAAACCATGAGGAATGTGTTCTGCTTGAATGTGTACATGTGTACTACCTTTGCTAGCTCTGGATTGATGCCGTTCTCTGTTGTAGTATCTTCATTCTCCTGTAAGCAGCAGTCACTCAACGACAGGTCAAACACATCTGGAGGGAGAACAAACACGATCAGTACTCCTGAGAGGGACCTCTGTTTATGAGTGATGACACCGAGTGGATGGGAAAGTTTATCTAAGCACTTCATTTTCCCAAAAGGTTAAAGGCTATATTACGTTTTCTAGAATAGGTTCAGCAGTACACTAAATACACACTCACGGAGTCAGCCGGCATATATCCATCTCACAATGAAATAGGACTATTTGTGGTATTTACGGGTAATAAGGCAGGCAGGCTTTTGCAGATATATAACGGTCATGTGCCCGTAGCACTTCTTCTTAAAGGCCATCCTCAACAAAATGGCTCATTAGTGGTAGGTCACCACACGCTCACAGCCTGATTTAGAGGCACCACAGAGCCAAGACGGCTGAGGCCATTACATCATTCCACCACTTTTCACCAGGTTGAGTTTCATTGCTGTTGCTGTCTGTTATGATTCAGGCTCTCACATATTATCAAGTTTCATGCATTTTGCTATTTAATAATAAAGTATGTTGTATTAAACAAAGGTGGAGTCAATGAGCCTAAAACTAGGTGAAATGAGTTGGACAGAGAGGAGACGTTAACACTTTTGCTGACACCGGGTTAAAAAAAGTCTTCCTCTCTTTAGGGCACCATGATTTATACATGTGTTGGAATTCTGCTTAAATGTCCCCTCCCTAAATACCCCTCTCGCTACTGAAATTACCATTTGTGCTTACAATCCTCTTTGCTCTTTCCAACTATTTGTCATGGTTTGTGCTTTCCTAAATACAAAACCAGAGCCGCTCTCACCCTGCCGATGGTCGGTGAGGTCAAGACTCTTGCGGTCAGGAGCGGGACCATCGTGGGGACTGATCTGTAGGATGCGGGTCAAAGTGCTGATCCATTCCTCCATGTCCTGCTCGCTCTCCGCGGCCAGCACGAAGTACGTAACCTCGTTCATTTTCAGCTCAAAGGCATGTTTCCTTAGACGGTTATTCTGTACGGGGATGAATGGAAGGATGAATAGGATAATGTGGTTAAGCAATGAAACCAGAGCTTGGTTCGGCTTTGGAAAACTTGACTCTTTCTTCCAAGTGCAGGTTTTGCATGTGCTGAATTATAAATATATCCTTGCTTGCATGGGATTAATTGTTACAATTTATTTACTTGGCTGCTTTGTGCAATATTGAGGATTGAATAGGAACGGGAGCATAAAAGCCTCCCTATATTACTCTGAATATACAAGTCTTTAGTATGTATGAGATAGTGTAAATGGTGCTCTTATTTATTTAAATGATTTAAGACCCACCTGTACCACACCAGTGCAGGAGTCGAGGAAGATGCACCCTTTGGGCTCCTTGGAGATCTTTTCATCTTTGTAAAAGTTCATGATGTATGAGTTATCCGTCAACTGGGTGAGCTGAAAATATCTCCTCTTGAACGACTGCGCAGAAAAGGTGCAAATATTATTAAGACAAAGTTATAGACAACAATGTATTTGCTCAAATGACCCAAAACACAAAATAAGTGCATTATTGGTTGAAAATCAAACAGTAATGTAGATGATGCCGTATTATTATTACAAAAACATGTCATTAATAAGAGTCACACTTAAAGTTGAAACATGGGGGGCAAGTGAGGGTCAGGGTGATAAAGGACGATAGAAAAAGTGTGTCACCCGAACAGTGATGCTATTGTTGACGGTGCTGTTAAAGTTCCCTTTGTAGAGCCAGCCTGACCGAAACACACCGATCCCACCTCCACCACCTCCCCCTCCTTTGGACGAGGACAGGGATGTTGTATCCTGTAAAACATAAATATGGTCAGCTGTGGGAACATTAGCTCTCTGTTTATCCCTCTGACAAAGAGGAGCAGATGATCAATAGTGAAAAAGAGACTTTCCAAGACTCATTCTATCTTAGGATGGCTATTTGTCAGTCAAATTATGTTCATAAACAAGGTCCCACTGACCTGTAATGAACTAACTGCACTCCCAAAGTATGTTTTAACAGCTTTAAGGCTGTAGTAAACTAATTTAAACAGGTATTAACATGTATTGAGTTTGTAATGCATTCATTCTAAAAGCATTTGTCAGAAGACGGTCATTACTGACCTCATCCTTGTCAATGTCTTCATGGTCGATCTCAAAAGAATGTGACGGCAGCTTCTCAGCTTTGTACAGTTTCCTATAAAGGAATTGGAAGAAGAAAAATGTTGAACTCTGATAATGAAATATATTGATGGAAAGAGAAAATGATTTCAGGAATGTAATTATTCCACTCTATTTGAGTGGTGTAAATTAGTGTGGGTGGCTGACTGGGCTCCATCGTTCTCTGTCAGGAGTCGACAATAGGTAGTGCTCACTTGATCCCTCTCCGCTGATTCCAATGGCCGACCTGTCTTTGTGTGCTAGCCATGGGATAAAATGCCTTTGTGTGTGTGCTGTGAGCTGCAGACAGCTAGGCTACAGTCTGTGAAGGGTAACACTGGAACAACCCTTCGCTCAAAGTCACACCGTCGTAAAAGCAGACTGAAACAAATCTCTTAAGGGGACTTTTATCCATGTACTTTTTCTTTGAATGTTTAATTGAACTATTCATATTTTAGACTGCACTGTAACTTTTATCCATGTATTTTTCCTTTTAATGTATATTTTATTAGCTTTTCTTTTGTAATGCTTAATGTCTTTCATTTTTTGTAAAGCACTTTGAATTGCCTTGCGTTGAAAAGTGCTATATAAATAAACTTGCCTTGCCTTGCCTATGTTTAGAAGATTGCTGGTGATTGTAGGCTGGCCACTGACAGAGGAATGCTAATACTGGCCTGCACAGATGAAAAATACTCCACTTTATCTCAGTGGTGGCAACCACACATATACAGTAGCTGTAGATTCCCATTGTATTTGGATCCCCTGTATTGTACATGCAACTTATAACCTGAATGCCTTTTGTTTATGTTTGGTAAGCTTGTCTGGCTTATAAACAAAACATATAACAATAGGTTTAATGCTAGATCAATTGCTGCAAAAAGACAAGAACATGTGCTGTGATTGTGCTATAACTTGTATTTAAGCTGCATTTCACTTTACAGTTCACCCTGGATGTCAGTTCAGAGGTCATGTGAACTGACTGAAAGAATACAGTGGCAACCCATGGGACAAAAGAGGGACATTCCTGTGGTTGAGAGCAGTCACTGCAGGGCGGCTCAGGGTCAGCCTCACTGGGACGGATACAACTTCAAGTTCACTGACAGCCTGATTTTGACAAATGAGCGCCTGAATGAATGGGTGTCTGACTGGATGACTGACATTTATAAAAGATATCGAGGGAGCAGTAAAAGTTAACATTTGTTAGAGAGGAATCTCCTCTCCCACACCGTTCTCACTCAACAGCTATTGATTGCTCTCTTTTCAAATGTGAGAGGAAAAGATTGATACCCCGCTCATATTTGTAGGTTAAACATGAAGCCACAGCCATGATGATTTTTTTCACTTAGCACAGATTAGCCTGGCACTGCAAAAATAAAGCAAAGTCCAGCACAAAACTGTGTTTCAAAGTGGATTTTGCGCCAATATACATTCTGACCAGATGTAGTGACTTCCTGGTGTCTCCAATGAACTCAGGAATCACTGAGCCAGGGCAAAAAGAGGCTTGCAAACAAGTCATAATCAGGCTAACTATTTCCCTCTGCTTCCAGTGTTAATGTTTATTTGTATTGCCTTTTTTATTTAACGTCTTATTTCATTAACAGAGGCTCTTAGTTCAGAATAGGTATATCACAACAAATAAACAAGATACAACTAATAAAACCAGTGTTACTGCTAACCTAAGCTAACCATATCCTGGCTGCAGCTTCACATAAAGTAATGTAAATTGTTATCAATCTTCTAGGTGAAGTATATTTCCCAAAATGATGAACTATTCCTTCAGGTACAATACAGTAGTTTACAGTAGAGGTTATCTAGTAATATCAGAGTGTATTACCTGGGCAGCAGGCGGTAGTCTCCAGCGTACTCATCATACTTGAACTGGACCACATTTAGGTCGGAGTTGTAATACTGACAGGCCTGGAGGAGAGGAAGGAGATTAAGTTTTAAATATTAACTTCCTCTCTGTGAGACCTGTGGCAGCAGGAACGTCTGCAGACAATGTAGAAAGCTACACCACAGTGAGAGTAAAGCCATATTTCAGCTCTCCTGAGGCCTAGTCACTGATGTGCAGCCTGGGATTTATCATTAAAATATCTAAATTATAAAAAGCAACTGAATTAAGACTCTGTCCCAAAGGAATCAGCAAATAAAGATATCTGTACATCTTAATAGATTTCTTGTCTGTCTCAAGGGTGGAAATAGTACTCTGCTGAGGAGGTCCTTACGGCTCACACACACACACACACACACACACACACACACACACACACACACACACACACACACACACACACACACACACACACACACACACACACACACACACACACACACACACACACACACACACACACACGTCTGCTTGTTGTATGCTGTGCGCTTGTTTTCCTTGATCCATTTGTTAGAAAGATCTTGATATTTTGTTAACAAAGTCACAAATGATAAACAGACGAAACATATTATCAGCTATCACATCAACATCGGACAGGATAGCATACACATAGAAAGCCAGACACACACACTAGTCTGAATTGAGCTGTGACAGTACTGTCTGGGGAGCTTCCGTCTACTCAGGGCTCCTTTCAGATCGACCTGCCATAATCTCAAGGGCTCAGTGGAGAAAGAACATATGATCACACACACACACACACACACACACACACACACACACACACACACACACACACACACACACACACACACACACACACACACACACACACACACACACACACACACACACACACACACACACACACACACACACACACACACACACACACACACACACACACACACACACACACACACACACACACACACACACACACACACACACACACACACACACACACACACACACACACACACTCCTTACCTGTCTGACCAGCAGACATTCAGCCTGTAGTTCTGCTCCCTCAGGAACAGTCGATTTGAGAGTGCGTCTCTCCTGAGGCACAGTGGATACCTGGAGGGTTAAAAAAATTGAGAAGGGACCGTTAAAAAATGATAAAAAAAAGTGTGTTATGGCGGGATGAGCTACTTCAAAAAACATATTCTTCAATGGGATCAAACCACTGAAAAAAAGTAGCAAATGTGCTCTTACACAAAGAAAATGTCATATTCACGTATGGGTATTGATTAGACTCTCATACATTAACTACATTGATTACAGGACAAGATGAGTGAGGATCTTGGTGGCTCAATAGGAAATCATCCATTCATCAATTCTAATTTACATCCAAGCCACGAATGGCTTCTAAAGATATTTCACTCAGTCTAGGACATCGTTCAACAATTAAATCGTTTTTCTAAATGAAAATGAAAGTAACAAATGAATGACGAGTAAAAGAAAAGAAACTCAATCAATACATATTGATGACTGGATGTCTACCAAATAAATGTGAATCATATGCTGTGGCCCTAACATACACCAGATCTCCACCCAACTGTCAAATCAAGTTAATTTACTTTTATAGCCCATTACAATACATGGGTAATGTGCCCTCCAGAGGAACACATATGTGAGAATGCTGTTCATTGATTACAGTTCAGCATTCAATACCATTGTGCCCTCCAAGCTGGCCATCAAGCTCAGAGACCTCGGGCTCAACAGCGCCCTCTGTGACTGGATCCTGAACTTCCTGACGGGCAGACCCCAGGAAGTGTGGGTGGGAAACATCACATCCTCCACCCTGATCCTCAACACCGGTGCCCTTCAAGGCTGCATGCTCAGCCCTCTCCTCTACTCCCTGTTCACTCACGACTGCGTGGCCACACACAGCTCCAACACCATCGGGAAGTTTGCTGACGACACGACCGTCATCGGCCAGATCACAGACAGAGACGAGACGGCGTACAGAGAGGAGGTCGAAAACCTGACATCTTGGTGCCAGGATAACAACCTCCATCTCAACGTCAGCAAAACAAAGGAGCTGATTGTGGATTACAGGAAGCAGCAGGGAGAGGGACACGCCCCCATCGCCATCAATGGGACTACGGTGGAGAGTCAGCAGCTTCAGGTTCCTTGGGGTCCACATCACTGAGGACCTGACATGGACTCTTCACACCACCACCATCACCAAGAAAGCTTGACAGCGGCTCTTCTTCCTCCGCAGGCTGAGGAGGTTCAAAATGGATTCCAGGATACTCTGCAGCTTCTACAGGTGCACCATAGAGAGTATCCTGACTGGCTGCATCACGGCCTGCTACGGCAGCTGCACCGCCCTCAATCGTAAGGCTTTACAGAGGGTGGTGAAAACTGCACAGAACATCACCAGGACGGAGCTGCCATCCATGGAGGATCTTTACTCCCAGCGGCTCAGGAAGAAATCCCTCCGGATTATAAAAGACCCCCATCACCCCAGCCACAAACTGTTCAGTCTGCTGCCGTCTGGCAGGCGTTACCGCAGCATCCGGACAAAAAACACCAGATTCAGAGACAGTTTCATCCCACAGGCAATAAGACTGTGAAACACCTGAACTGCTGAAACAATTTCATAACATTCATCTTCTAGTTAGTAATTATTGATCTAATATATCATTCCAATAGCTTGCATATAGACTCTTATTTCACTACTTCACTTTTTTTAAACTATTTTTCTTTTTGTATTTACTTTTTAAAATGTACTTGCACTATATTTTTCAGTTTTTTTCTGTATTGTTGTGTTGCACTGTTGGAGAAGCCTGTGACCTAAGATTTTCATCGACATAAATACTCTGTAGCTATGTTCGTATGACAAATAAAGAACCTTGAACCTTAAAGGGCTTTTCAGTCTGTACAGCATATAACATCCTCCATCTTTAGATCTCTGATTCCCATTAAGAAGAAAATATACAGCCCTTCAAAAAAAGATGGAGAAAGGGGTGGCAAAATTAGAAAAATAAACATGAAAACAGATATACTTGGACAGTGCTTTCAACTAAAACCAAAACACATGACAGCCAATTTTTAACAAGAATGTTTTTTTCCCCAGGAACCCTGGTAAATAAGCTTTTTAAGCTGTTCTGAAGGCCCGTGTTGGCTCAACAGACTACACTTACAGTATGTTGTTTCTCTTTTAATGTCACCCAACTGTATACTAGAGTCGACTATGCTTGTATAGTAAATATATATAGTCATATTTAAATATAAGGATTTACCACAATGCCTCTTAACTCTCACTGGTAAAACTAACCAACATGAAAATAAACAAAACTTAAATGCTCTGATCGACCCCGTCCATTGTTAGCCATAATAGCTCAAATACTCTAGGGATGGCTATGGTCTCTCTGTGGTTCACCAGTTTGTTAAGATTGAATTGTTCTCAAAAAATTAAAACCGTTATTTAAATTGCGATGACATTTTGTACAGACATTCATTGTCCTCACTCAGAGGATGGTTCACAGCCATGGGACTAGTGGGTGGCTCAGAGTTTTTTTAATAAGGCAAATCACAACAGAAGTTATCTCATGTCCCGTTTCATCTAGAGCAGGCTTTGGACGATCAGAACTGCTTATCATGCTTTATAGCTAACACTTAATGAGCAATGATTTGAGAAAAAAAGCAATACTTATCGGGTATTTTGATGTAATATTCATTCATTCCTTCTTACAGAAATAGTTTCTTGCCAGCTTTATTGCAGTGGAGATGAATAATGTATTTCTAACTAGTGATTACACCTACAACTAATATCCATTCCTTACCCATTAAACTTTAATTATGCAAAGACCATTTTGATGGTTTTATAATGTATATTCAAAAAGAAATGTTCTTCCCAGACTTTGATTACACAACCCAATCAGCTGGCTGGAGCGCAGCGCTCACTAACCAACTGGCAGAGAAGCCGATCGAGTAAATGCCTTTTGTGCATTAGCAATACTCCGGCAAACCACTTTCACTTACAATTATGAAAATTGACTTTAGGCTGCAGAGACAAAGAGAATCAGAGGAGATTGTGTTGCAGCCAGACAGAGCTGGGAATCAGCAGAGTCAGCCATTAAAGCTACAACTCCACAAGCAAACATTTCCCTTTACCACAAGCAGCCAATTAGTTCATGTTAGTGTGAGGTGGATCTGTGTCTGCAGAAACGTATTAGCACGGTAATGAAAGAACTAATGAACAAAGAGCTAAAGGGAGCCGGGGAGAATAAATTGTGGACCGTAATGAAAAAACCACTATGCTCAACATGCATGATTAGTGTGAATAAGTGTGTCGTGCTGTAATGGGGAAAATAAGTTGCATTTTAAACAACAATGTTCTATTGGCAAATTATGATCTGGAGAGTTGTACAGTATGTGTTCAATATCACACCCAAATGACTATATAGTAACTATACAGACTGTCATGTATGCATGTTATACAGTAGTGTCTTAACCTTCCTGTTGTCTTCGGGTAAAATCTGACCTGTTTCTAAATATGTATTACATGATAAGAGGGTATTTCATGTCATTGCCACACAAATAACACGGATAGTTTCATACCACCTTCTCCGCAAGGACAGATTATGATTACTATTTTTTTTTTATTATGTGCGTTTCATTTAAATGTATAGCATCTGGTGTCATTATGTGATGCCCATAATCTTTTTTTAAATGGTTTTAAATAGAATCCTTACTAAACTTTGACATATATAAGTCTGTGACAATCCATCAAGATATATTCCTGTGATCTAAACTATGGTGAAAAAAAATCGAATTGTTGGCCTTTTGTTAACTCAAAAATGTGGTTAAATTGACGGTCCTTTGACCAAAAATGGCAATAAGATAAGTAAAACTAGTGTTAATGAGTTGGCTTTTAATGTGTAGAGCATATTTAGGGGATCTTAGTTATACTATATGCTGTCAAAACAATCAAATCAGGAAAATGCAGTTAAGGGAAACACAAAGGTTCAAATGTCTATAATGTCTATATCATGTAAAATACTTTTTGAAAATACCACAAAGGAATGTGGATGTGAAGGATTTCTGACATACAGCTCCACGCCGGTCAAATAGGATTCACATTCGACCGAGAACCTTATTTTCTGAATGCATTACCCACTGAAACCTCACGTAACCCGTACAATACAGACACATTCACACGGACTTACTGAGAAATCATTGTCGGGGAATAGGAGCAGGTCTCTGAGAGGGTCTTCCTTCAACTCATCCCCCAGTTCAGAAAGGACAGCCTCATAGTCGAGAGGATCGATCAGCTTTGGCTTCTCCTGCTGCAAATGGAAAACACAGAGACATTTGATTAGATCATTCATGTAAATTAAGATCGTACATAATTGCACACCTTGGTGCATTGGTAGATGATTATGACTCAATGTCAATCCAGTTGAAACAGATGAAATGTTATGTAATATATGTATGAATGTATGTGATGTGTATTGTTACGGATGCTGTTTGTCTGCTCATTAATCTGCCTGAGTGTTTTAAACTGTGTGTGGGATTATGCAAATGAGCTGTGTGGTTGCCCCAACATCATTGGCTGTCATCTCCTGGTCCACTTCCGAGGACACTGATTGGAGCACGCCGGGCCGACGTTCTCCAATCCATGTGCAAGCCCAGCACACCTGCTGGAGAGGACTACAAAACTGGGGACAATCATCACTCTGGAGGCTCTGACATGTGGACAGACGCCTCTCACTCTAATAGACTTCTGTTAACTGTGGTTAAACTTGTGTGATTAGTAGTGTCTAGAGTAGCTTAGTTAGAGTGTAGAGTAGTTTAGTTAGTGTTTAGAGTAGATTAGGATTTTGTGACTGTTGCCTTTTAGTTTAGCTGTGTGTTTTGTCTAGACTCCCTTTGTTAGTTGTACCACTCTTGAAGTGAGGTTTTGTTTTGTTCTCTATTTAGTATATTAGTATGTATTTTCCCTGTATGCCTTTATTCTCCTTTTGAGTCCTCCCTTAGTTTGGTTATCTGTCAACCTGTGCCCTTTTGACCCTTTTGTTTGTTTCAGGCTGCCTGCCTGCCATTTTGTTTACCGCTGCAATTTATAATAAATCACTTATAATTATACCAATACCAATCTGGTTGTGTTTCTTCCCTTTAGTTCCCCTAGCCTAATAGGGAACGTAACAGTATGAATGGTTATGTAAATAGATTAACTCAGACAATTCCTAACAAGCATCAGGTATGATTTCTGTGAAATGGCAAGAGGGGTGGCGTGGGCAAGGGACTCCTTATGTTGTTTCACTTTCTTTTTGTTTTATCGTTTACATAATTTGTATCCGTGTATATATGTCCCAACTAGAAAACAATAACAAGTTGGTCACAAAAAGTTAACAAAATGCTTCTCAAAGTTTCTTATTAATTCATTACTCTTTTAAATGACCAGTTATTGTGAAAGCAGAAAAAAAGACTCAGTATAATTATAGGGTTATTCATGAACTGCAATACTGCAGCCTAAATACAGCACAAGTATTTTTAAAAGCAGTGTCCATGACAACTAGTCATGGCATTTCCTGTGTTTTGTGATGACATCATTAGGACCTAAACGATTGGTATAGGAAGTGGCCCTGCAGCTGAAGTGAGACTGTGAAACACCACACCTTAAATACATGTGTGTGTAGAGTAGAAAGAGTTTTCTTAACCGACACACTGAGATACAGCTGGATTTCTCAGTAAATTAAAACCTAAGCATTCAGACCCACATATACTGAAATGTGATGACCTCAGACTACAAAATACTACATTCAGGATCCACTGATCAACAGTCACTTCTTTGTGCGAAGGCCCATTTTACACACTTAGTATACAAACCACTGAACTTATAAAATGATGGTGTACACATCAGACAAAACAATCCATGACACACCAACATGTTTTATATTCTCAATGAGATTCAAAACTATGTTGAAGAATGATGTAAGGTGTCAATGAGTCATACAAAAAGCCAACCTTTCAAACATGTGTTTCACAGATAGCGGCCAATGGTTTGTTACTTCTGTCATTCAGAGAATAGCAACAGAGCAGCAGAGCGAGAGCTGCAGCAGGCTGTGGGGAGGAACGCGGAGGAAGTAATGATCTTTGGTTTGGTTCACACGCACACACTGAGTGCAGACCGGGGCTTTTACCCACCACAGCAACGCTAACAGTCAGAACAGGCCTCTGGCGCACATCCAACAGAGAGCACAGAGACAAGAAGGAAATATATAACTGAACACAAGGTGGGCCATCTGTCTAAGCACTGCCCTGACCCCCCAACCTGTATATGCTGTTAACCTTTACCCCCATTACAAGTTGTATACTCCACAGTTAATTTACAGTGCCATTTCTTTTGTTTTCTGTTCCTTGTCAGAAATGTAAAACTCATTTATAATCAACCTTTTCAACAAAACAAGAATTACATAAATTGATTATAAGCACACTTAACAACATTCATCATAATTGATTACTCAATTAAATTAATTATACAAAATATGCCTGGCATTACGTTTCTTCAAGTTCAAGATTTGACATATTTTCCCTTTTTCTTGTTAATGTATATCTTAATTGTATACATTTTAAATTTGTATTTCTCGGGATGGTAGGAAACAGCATTTGGATCTCTCTGTCTTTATCAAAGAGGATGACAATAAAGTTGACTTTGACTTTGTAGCTGTTGTCAACATGAGCTGTGAGAAATTGTGATTGGTTTTCTTTCCATTTCTATCTATAATCTTAGACAAACAATTCATCAATAATCATAATAAAAATGTGAAAATAAATAAAAAATTGCTTTTCTGCACATCAATCATTAGCAAGTGAAGCACACGAGACACAGGGTGGAATAGGCAGGCGAGTACATTAAGCTTGAGGTTTTCAAACGTGCATTCCGACTCTTCTTTGACCCATGTGATGTCAGTGTTGATGTTTCAGGGGAAAGTCTCAGGCTTTCCCTTCATGAGCTGACATCTGTCACCCACAGCAATGTAGCATTAGCTCTGTGAGGTGTGCATCATTAATACACACATCATTGAATCTGTTACCATCGAGTATTCACTATTCTATCTCTATCTTTTACTGTCACAGCCTTTCTAAATGTCATGTGTCAAAGGTATTATTAATAAGAGGAGTAAATGAAGCACAGACAAATTGAAAATCATTTCAGTATATAGGGCACTGACTGACTGTAGTCTATAATCATTAAAGCTGCATAAATGAATGCAAATAAAATGATGACTATTTTTGACAGCATATAAACACATGTAAGTAACTGATAGTAAACTGTTGCCACGTGATAGTCAATCACTGGCAGTTTAGCGTTGTTATTGATCGTAAATGAAATCGGCAGAGACAAAAAAATACATACAATACTCAGCCGGGAGAAATCCGATCGTACTCTTTTGCTCTTTATTTTCCTCCTGAAGGTAATTTTGCTCCTGAAGCTCATTGCCGATAAGAAAATGGTTGAAGCTAAATTAAAAGTGAACTAAACTAAAAGGCAAATCGCAGGCATGTGCTCTGTGAGAAGCAGAACTAAGACTGAGAGATTGTGATTTGGTGTCAGTGCACGTGGATCTAGAGGAAGTCGATGTTTGATGTCCAACACTCACTTCAGCGCACACACATATGCAAGAACACACTCGCTGAAAAACCCCTGCAAACGAGAAACTAACCCACTAGACACTCCAGTTTCTACACATCGTGCTCTCGATGCCTTTACTTTCTGACTTCTCTATAACTATTTGTGTAAGTGCAATAGAAAATATATTTCATTTAAGGTTGATAGTACCCACCCTACAAACAGACACAACCCCTCTCTACACATAACACTATCGTCTACTCACACACACTAAAAGTCAACTCTAAAGACCTTATCTTGCTCTGTATCAAATGTATCAACAGCTCACCGTCAGCCCACACATGCACACATATATAAACCAGCGTGCACACCATCAACTTCCTGTTTTAAAGCAAGCCTGTCATCCTCATGTACATGACACTGTGTATACAATAAGGCATATACAAAACAAAAACGTATAGGTTTCCAATGTTGCTTGATCAAATGTATATAAATGCATGCCAGACCATATAAACGCACCAAAGCATGGTATTTATTTTTGGCCTGTTCAGACCTACACTTCCCCCTGGACTAAACCATACAGCAGAACAGAGATCTGTGCAAGAGGAAACAACTCCTGATGATAAACTGTGATACCAACACACATTAACACATAAGGAGGTGGCGCCATTAGGCTTTTTGGGAGCATGAATTCATTAAATATTGCAGTAGAATCAATGTACTGCATTATTCCAAAAGAGAACAGACATATTGTTCACTTAATGTATCTGTAGTTTTTTATATTTGCACAATTATTGCATTGAGGTTTCTGAATGTTATGCCTCCACCCTAATGCAATAGAGGTCAACGGATTTTCATTTAAAATAATGTATACATAAATTGATTAAAAACATAATCTATGCCTATAAACAGTGTCCGTGTTTGACTTTTGATAATCTAAATAATCAACTGTAAACATTATAGTGAGTATATCTTTGTTAAAAAGTAAACTAAAGAAAGTGTGGGTTATCCAGACTACATGGTTTCTTGGAAGAGTGCTATTATTGTTGTTAAAAGTAGGTGGAGCTATTGTCAGTTAGTTTTGGTCAAGTGATGTGAAGTGACACGGTTTTGAAGTTAAAGTGCAAAACGGTTTCACACGTAATGGAAATGACATGTCAAATACAAAGAGTGTAAAATGCAAAAGCTGGTCCTGTGTTTCCCTCCGAATTAGCATCTTGTTATTTATCAGAGACATGAGAGGGTAAAACAACAATCTGAAAGTCTACCAGGACAAGATGTTTCTAAGCATTTATCTTAATCTACTCTGTGTATCTTCATTTAATACTCGTTAATAACTCTTTGATGTTTTGTGTTTGAGACAGTTAATCATAATTATGCTCTTTGCACTGCGCTCGCTCAAACCCATTTAACGAGTGCAGCTCAGCCTCCCTACCTACCTCCCCCATCCATCCATCCTCTGTTCTGCAGCTGCCTCGGCAGGCTCCATCCCTCCATCCGTCTCATTTCATCACACGTCCTCAGCAGCACACTCCTTTATTCATTCTTCCTTTGATTATCTCGGTCTCTTTCCTGATCTCTTGTTCTCACCCTATTAAACATCCCTTTTAACATCTCTCCTTCACTCCCTGGCTGCTCTGTTTTTCTTCCTCCCTCCCTCTTAGCGGGGGTGAGATAGAGAGGGTGTTGATGTTGGTAAACTACAGCTGTGTGGAGGGCACAAATAGAGCACTCCACTGGTGGCTCACAGCGTGGCTTTCCTCCAACATAACTGTGAACTAGAAAGTGAGACAGACGAAGACAGAGATAAAGGAGGATGGGTTGGGGTACTCAAAGAAGAAGAGCAGAATAAATCAAGCTCGGGAAATTATTAAGACAAAGATGGAGAAAATTCACAGGGTTCAACTGCTTCCACGTTATGTGCACAAGCTGGTCTGTGTCATTCTCAAGCACAGATTTAAGGGCTTATCATCCTGTTAAAGGAAAGATGTGCGGAAAGTGTGACGGAAGCAGAAAGAGGGGGAGTTTGGATGAAGAAAACGAATGTGAAAGGTTGAGGGAGTATAAGAGAGAGATGAATAAGGGGAGATAGGGGACAACTGGGACAGTAGAGAGGAGCAGAAAGCAGACAGAAGGCATCTGCTTTACATTATTAGAGCAATGCGAGGTCTGGGGAGGGACGCATTGGGACTAATGGGGATTCTTCTAAGAGACGTTGCTACTCTGATGACTGTCTGACTTTCTTGCGCTCATCGCTTCTGCCAGGCCTATTTGACGTGTTGAGTAGTGGTGAAAATAAAAAACGAAATGTCTTGGCTTCTTCCAAAACACACACTACAGATTTTTGTGGTGGCTGTTGACTTTTGACATCTATTTTAATCTGTGGGAAGGCCATTACTCAAACCCTAAGGATCCGTCGTTCCACCGTGAATTAACAAATAATTCCCTGAATTACTCATGTTGTCAATGACCAGTTGACCAAGCAGCAACACAATATGCCAAGCTGCCAGCAACAAGGAGGATAGAGACCAAAAGAGAGATCAGAGGATTTTCGTTCTTTCTCTGACCACAACTTCCAAACATTTCTGCTGACGAAAGTTGTTGAAGATGATTGTGTCATTGGTTTCATGACAACAAATTCAAAGGGCTTTCTCAACAATGGTAAGGAGATGGTACTGAGTTATGAATTACATTACATTACATTGCATTGCATTTAGCGACTTACAATAAGTACATTCGACCAGGAAGACACAACCTTGAAGAAAACAGAATCATATAAGTACATCAGGTTTCATAGAGCCAAGCATTTCAAGTGCTACTCAACTGGCTTTAGATACGCCAGTCCTTTATTAGTATATAAGTGCTCTGTTAGCAGTTCTTTGTTAGTAATTCTATCGCTCGAGGTGGAGTCGAAAGAGATGAGTTTTCAGTCTGCGCCGGAAGGTGTGTAAGCTTTCTGCTGTCCTGATGTCAATGGGGAGCTCATTCCACCATTTTGGAGCCAAGTTAGCAAACCCACGTGTTTTTGCTGATGGGAACTTGGGTCCCCCTCGCAGCGAGGGCGCAGCGAGTCGTTTGGTTGATGCAGATCGGAGTGCACGCGCTGGGGTGTACAGTTTAACCATGTCCTGGATGTAGGAAGGGCCAGATCCATTCGCAGCATGGTACGCAAGTACCAGTGTCTTGAAGTGAATTCTAGCAGTTACTGGAAGCCAGTGAAGGGAGCGGAGGAGCAGCGTGGTGTGGGAACATTTAGGAAGGTTGAAGACCAGGCGAGCCGCTGCATTCTGGATGAGCTGCAGAGGTCGGATGACTTTCATGTCGTGTTAAAGTACCTTTCCCATAATGTCTGCATGCTGCCACGTTCTCATATTGTAATGATGTTATTCAATTGTATGCAGATGACATACAACCCAAAACCTTTTTCACAAATATGGGCTAGACATGAAACTGTGACCAACTAATTTAAGTTACTAAACAAAATGTGCTTATTGGAATGAGGTCTTTCAAACCATGTTAGCCTGGAAAATTGTAGACACCCTGGCATTGTTTCAGCACTGATGAATGTCTTTCTCTGATTTGGGAAAGGCTTAGTTAGCGCATTCGTTTGTAGTGAAGCCTAAATATATCAGCACATTAGATTATACTTACAGTACAAGAATCAGCAGTTTAGCATGACTTTGCAGTTTAAACTATTATGACTCTAGCTTGCCACAGAGACCAGAAAAACAGGCACCAGAAGAGAGGTTAATGGAGGGAAAGAAATAAAGAAGGAAAGAAAAAAAGAAAGGGGAAACAGAAGGGGCGAGTGTAGAGGGCCCACTCTGCCAAAACTCGAACATTTTTTCCACTGGGCTTTCAGAAACCAGGGTCTTTCTCGGAATAAAAAACTGGCAACCATTAGTGGATACAGATACCAAACAGATGTACTGACTGACCTGCAAAGAAAAAATTGTGAAGAAAAGTACACATGTTCTTTTAAGTGACTCATTCATCGATATATTCATCCAGTCATTCATTAATTCACTCAACCATGTAACCCTCATCCACCATTTTATCCAGTCCCGTTTGAATAGCTATTTTAATCATCTTCTCTCTTGGCCATATGCATAGCAAGCAGATTTTTCCCACAGAAATTAGATTCCTCATGTCTGACCCGACCACCCCCCTCTATTCTCCTCCCTCCATTTCCGCCCCTCTGCCTCTCAGCTGTGAAGAGAAACGACCAGGCCCCAATCATTGATCATACATCAACCTCAGCATCAGGGAGAGTACAAAAAAGTATGCTTGTAAGAAAAGGCACATATGTAGAAAAAACAATATAGAATGTCACAATTAATAAATGAAAATGTATACCTAAGGTAAAACTTGCTTTTACCTTCTGGCTTAAGACATAAATCCATCCATTAATGCAATCAAAATGCACAAAAATATACACACATTCCATCCAAAAATTATGACATTACTCCAGACCCACATACTGCCACCCCGTTTACCTGCCCACGCATGCATAAGGTAGAAAGGCTGAGTTGGAGGTGCAGTAGGTTACCATTACTATGATGGTCAGAGGGGATGTGGTAGTGGTGTAACCCTCTAGGGTTGGAGTGGCAGCTTCCAATGACATCTGGTCCTGTCGCGAACACATGTGACCGCAGTCTGCACCGCCCACTGAACGTAGGAGCAAGACAACACTGGCCGAACAACCCATAATCCTCTGCTGTCGTCTCCTAGTCCAGCGTGATTCCGTCCAGCAGTGTAGGCTTCACCTGAACTGAGACTCCTTGTTTATCCTAACCTGAACTCAAGTGCCTGCCTTGATGACACAGTTCAGTCCAGATAGCACCTGGTCCAGCCAGTGGTGCTGTGCTCTGTTCAGGCCCAGTAGGATATCTGAGGCTCCATCCTACTGTCCTCTCTGGTCTTCTTTCACTTTAACCAGTCCTGCTTTGCAAGCTTTCTGTTTCTTTCCTGCACTGCTCTTCTCCAGTCTCCAGCTCCTAATGTTGCTGTTGCTGAGCTTACACACTGGCAGCTTACTTGGCTCTCTCTCTCTTTCCCTCTCTCTTTTCCTCCAACACACACACACACACACACACACACACACACACACACACACACACACACACACACACACACACACACACACACACACACACACACACACACACACACACACACACACACACACACACACACACACACACACACACACACACACACACACACACACACACACACACACACACACACACACACACACACACACACACACAGCAGCTGTGCACGGTTCAGCCCAGCCGACTCACCGAACAAATCACAGTCTGCAATAGCCGTCAGCTGACCAGAACCAGCTGCTGCATGCACGCACACACACATACAAACGTACATCATTTTTCAGATTTTAATTATGCAGCACTCTTCCTCACAATTTTTCTCTCAATCACAAGTGTCCTTTCAAGTGGCCAGATCTGCTGGCTGGGCATTTGTGTTTAATGGACTCCAGACAGTCCGTAGAAAGCAAAAACGCTGTCCCACACTTTGATTTGGTAAAATAAACTATTGCTTTTGTTTTACGAAAGTGTATAAAATGTGCATATTCATGTGTTTGCTAGAGGTAAAATCAGGTTAATGTTCAAGAGTGGATGTTGGCAGAGTGTGTGTGCAGCTCTGGGGTTGAGTTGGGGAGTGGTGAGAGACGCTATTGAACGAAAAGTGGATGGTAATTGGGGAGTGGGTGGCTACAGATGAAGCGTGCACTTGGAGTTTTCGGACTGTAGAGCTAACATGGGGAATTCCTGCAACTTTGGTTTAGCTCAGAGACTGCAACAGGATACTGACTGGGCTTTTAGCTAAATGAAACTCATAAAATGACATTACATCAGATGTGCCAGGGACAATCACTTTCACCAGTCTAATTGTTCTCATGTCACAGTAACATCTGGTCTTGCTTTATTCTTCATGTTCCATTTTCACTGTGTGTGGCTAAATGGAAAGACAGAAAGCAATATGCATTCAGACCAAAATGATCTTCACATGTTTGCAGCCATTTGAAATCCTTTTTTTTTATTTGAAAATTCCCAATGTTTTCTTCCTGAGTCGTACTTGCGGAACAAGAGGTCGTCCAATACATACATTTGGAGAAATATATTGATGTACATTAGAACCAGTTTTTTCACAAAGGTTTCTTGAGGGACATTTTAAAGCCTTGACTTTGGGTAACTGTTCTTTGCCATATTTGTCAGTCTCTGGAATCTTAATTTAATTTGGTTAATAGGGAGGAGGGGGAGCAAGACGGGACCAACACACATATCAAATTGAATGTGACAGGTTGAGACTGTCAATCAATCAAACACTGACGGAAAATATCGTCAATGGAACAATGGTTGTCAAAATCACCAATGCAATACACATTATAAGAAGTTAGAATAACTTAAACTTTAAAAAAAGATATAACAATTTAATGTATTAAAAGTTATTTTTCAAGGAATCGGCATCCAGAAGCTACTGTATTAGAGAACTACACATTCTTTATGTCGACACTTGTGTCATTATTTGAATTGGTACAATATGACATGACATCATAATCTTGTCATAATCTTTTCCTTTTAAAATTAAAAAGTATTAAGACAATTATCGGTTTAAAACTATTGGATTGGCTAAAATAATGCAGTGTCAATGATGAAAACAGTTCTCTTTTCTTAGCCATAAAAAGTTGATGCTTTGGAGATTCATGGTTTGTATGATAATTGGTAACTTAAACAATGTAAGGATGACAAGAGTAAGTAGACTAACACAAATAAAGTAAAACATGGAAATGCAGATCTCAAAGCATCGCTGACAAAGATATAGCTAGTAACCCAAGCCTAGGGTCATTTAAGGTAATGCTTTACATATTCAACCTATACTAAACTACATTATAATTTAGTTCTACATCACGCATTGTTTTTAAAGGCTGTCGGTCGATTGGTCTTCAAGTGGCACATAATGTATAGGCAATGACATTTGCCCACTCTCAGCTCCCTGCAGAGAGTAGGAGGTAACCATGGTGATGTTGTTAGGTCATGATTAGGGTCATTAGTGTCCATGTCTGCATGACAGAAAAACCCACCCACCACCCACATAAACACTCATTATTATAATGCTTTACAAAGCTAAATATAAACAGCCCAACACAACCAGACACACAGAAAAACACATGTAGGCATACACACACTGTATGTACACATTTTAAAGGAGATGATAGTGAATATGTCCATTGAATGTTCAAAGTAAAGTAAAATTAAACCCACCCCCACCACCATCCCCTCCATAACACCTCCAAAAACAATTACTTCACATTAAAAGCTCTGCATTGCAACATGCCGTATAACAGCAGCTAAAACAGACAGAGCCCACAGAGATGGGCTTTGTTTGTATGCCAGGCCTCCACAATGGTCCTGTCATGAAAATATGCCCACACAAACATGCACTGTAGTCTCCAGCACAGTCCCCATGTTACACAGCTAGCATGGCGTTGTGCTCTCATTCACTCCGCCTGCCTTCACATTGACATTATATCACCACGCTGGCTGCTGTGAGTATGTTTCCATCCACATTTTGAACTGGTGACATGAAAGCATTTGCAAAAGATTATCACAAGATAAGATTATTTGAAGAGTGTCGAATTGAAGCTCATGTTACATTAATGTTACTATAAATGAATTGTGTCTGTCCACACACATTATGAGGAATCATTGACATTTCTGACAGTATATTGGGGTACTCTAGCATGAAGATAGACACCAGTAATTTGCTGGTGCTTTGTCTTCATTGGCTTTCAAAATTCAGAAAGGAAAGCAGGAGCAGATTATTATACTGTGCAAGATTTATTTGGTTGTCTTTCACTTTATTGTTATGGACAAATGCAAAATGGGCAATACAGAGTAAAGACAAGTACTTATTTTTGTTATCAGGAGAGTTGCAGTCTGTTAGTCTAGATGTATTATACCATTATCATGCTAGGATGAGGCCTGATCACACCATATTCATGCTTTATGTTTGTTGTTATGCACCAATCAATCAAAGTTGCCTGAAAATGTACTATTTTAGAGAAATGTAGTCTTAATGCAGAGACAGAGTAGGGGGTTCATTGAGGAAAGCCTCTTTAGCTACAACCTTCTCTGCATTTTGTAATTGTTTCACTCCACCATTTTTTTTTAAATAGAAGTAGAAGGAAAAGTGAATTTAAAGCAAAACACAGAGACAACTTTCAGTGAACGAGGTGGTGAGTGTTGAATAAGTGATGGGGACATTGCACTTTCATGGAAGAGTGAGGAAACCGCCCTCTGTGGTTGGAGAGAGACATGGAGATGGTACAGTGTAAAGCAGCTCAGCTCCCAGGACACCTGTCCTTTAGTGAGAGTCGGTTAGGAGACTACTGTAAATAAATCACACAATGAAATGGAAGAACAAAGCTGTACAAGGATCGCGTCCCATGCCCAAACACAACCACAAACACCGCCATGTACACAATGAGACGGAATAATCTGCTGACTCCTTTTGTTATTCCTGTCGCTTCCTATTTCTTCTCAGTTAATCATGTGCCACTCAAAGATATAATTTCTGAACTACCTTGGACGCATAATAAATCCCAAGCCCCGTAACTGTATCTTTAGTCTCATGGGTTATTTAGTCCAATTAATGTTCAATAAAGTAACTGATATGTAAGTGTTATTGCTTAGAAGTTTTGCAGAAATCAAAACTGAGCATTTTGTTTGAGTAAATGGAGAAACAGCTTGGCCAGTGCTATTTTTGACAGTAACTTCATGAAAAAGAAAGAGGAAATAATATACTAGGAACATAGATAATAAAAGAGTCTGGTATTCAATTAGCTTTAAATGTCATAGAATAATTCAAAGAAATAACGTATTTTTATTATAAACTTGCTGTAGTTTAATGAATGAAAATGTAAGCAGTATTACATTGTTAGCTTATCTGAAGGGAGCGAGTTTGGTAATTTTGTTTGTAGATTCCATTTTTAAGTGCAAAATATGAACATGCACTTTAACCTAAAAACTGTTGCATGCTCACTTTCTTTCTTACAAATGTAAAGCAAATTGCAGATAAACCACCTAAATATGTTCTTGTTAACCCACAATGGTAAGCTTCTAAGATAAAAAAACAAATCATGACACACAAGGTAACGTCAAATATATTATAGAGACTCACACGGACCATTACATTTAAGCATTTAATTGTGAGCACCTTTTCTATTGCTTGGACCTACAGCATGCCTGAGTATGTGTCCTCTTTGTGCTCACCTTTGCTTTTTTTTGTGACCGGGGGTTTCACTGTGTGTAAGTCTGAACCTCTGTAGAGGATGACATCATCGGGGTGCATAGGGCAGAGAGCAGCCATCATTTGTTGAGTTAATGTTTTCCAGCTGTGTAGCCTCAGTCTCTACAACCCTTCTGTTACTCTGCTGAACAACACTGACGGTGACAAAGTGGTGGTTATGTACGCTAGATTTGCAGAAGTGTGATGCGTGTGTGCATGAAGCATACGCATGTATGTTAACTATTTAGTCGAACATAAGCTGTTTTACTGACTTCGATTAGCTCAGCCAACTAGGCCAAGGAGGAAACCACAGTCCATTAAACTCCTGCACACTGCCTTGTAAGCAGTTAGCTCTGCTTTAGTGAGGTTCCCTGCAGCGCTGCAGGCTGACTCACGGCAGCGCTGTTTGATGTGGTGCAGAGCTTCACGGAGTTTACTCGGGAAAACACTCTCCTGTTCCCATGGAGACCACAACAGGAAGGATGCTGTCACTCAAGAGGGCTGGGTTCTCAGTGACGGTTTGGCCCCCTGGCACTCACAGAGCAACACGAGGGGCACAGGGTCACCCTCTTTCTGGCTGCACCACCCCCTACTCTTAAACACAGCACGCACTCTTACAGGCTGCAGTCATCGAGAAAGTTTACTGACTCGAATTAAAAAAAGAAGGAAAAAGAACGGAGCAGAAGAAGAAAAATACACCCATGTCCGGACACTTTAAGGTCAAGTTAATCTAAGGTAATTTTCTGATAAACTCCACTGCAAATAGTGTACAAAATGCTTTCAATCTGATTTGTTGGGCCAAATTTAGGTCAAGATGATTCTTTGTATTTGAAGGGATCTTTTTTTGCTACACTTGTGTATTGTTAATATTGTTTCACATTAATCCTGATGTGCTGTTTGCAGTAAAACCTCAGCCTGCGGATGCAACACCACAGCACGCGTTCTCTTGCACAAACAGGAAGACAGCCTAAAGTCTAAAGTGAGTTTCAGCCAGGCACCCCTAAGAATTGATAAGAAAAACATTGCAATACAAATCTGTCTGCACTATGTTTGACCTGTACCTGTAATTGTCAGATGTTTTTGTGGTCATATACTTTTATGTTATTTTCCTGGCTTTGAGTGTTTCATCATATTGTATTTTGTGATGTTGTTTCAGGTGGTTGTATACATTAATGGCGTTACCCTGCTGTGTTGCAGCTGTGGAAAAATAGTGCTTGGAAAGTATGTGCTTTTCAGTTTCATTTTTTCTGTATCGGAAGAGCAGATGTAAGACTTTTTCTGTACTTTTGTTTAACCTGGAGGGGTTTTCATGATTAAGATTTGTGTTGGTTTTGTTGCTCATCCAGAGCTCTTGCTTTCACTGTCACTTGTCTCTCTTTCTCTTTCACATGTTAGATGTGTTGTCGTTTTTACCTTCTCTGCGAACCATTGCCCTTCTAAAACAAACACTGCACACGTATTTTCATGAGAGAATGCATTTGCAAATATGAATCACTTTGATCCATTTGTACAATCTGACTGTAACAGGATCATGTTGTGAACCTGAAAACTGTGAAGTATCTCTTTCCCTGGAGGTGTTAACAGGAAGGACAGAGATCAGCGCCACAGCACTCTGCCAATGCCATCTAGTGCTGAGAGCCGGACACAGCAGGCCGTGTGGAGGGTGAGAGGCTGGCACCCTGCTCACCTCAGTGCTGCAGTGGCCCTTACAGCAACATCTTTGATGAATGACCTCCAGGAGGCGCTCTGTGCCATAGATACTATCTGCTCCTCTGGTTTATTTAGAAAAGGAAGCTATTAAAATGTCTTTAACTGAAAACTAAAGTCCTGGGGCAGGAGGGATGTTGGGGGCGGGAGCAAGAGAGGGGAGATGAGACGGAGAATGTGGGAGAGAGGAAGTTGTTAGGTAGCAACTGCTGGGAAAGGGGGGGCATTGTTAAACATTTCCATTCATTTTCCTTACCTCGTACTAAAAGTTCACCCATCTAACCAAACAACAACAACCTCAACGTACTTTCCTCGCAGAAAATTACTTTCAGTATTTCTACTTTCAATAATAATTTAGCGGGGATCAAAAGTAACAAAATAGATACACACACACTTGAGTTCATGGGAAAAGTATATCTGCATATGTTCCTTATAACAGACGACATATTTAAATGTTATGTAATCAAGGAAAGACAAATTGAAAGCATACATCCATTTGTCTTTACAAACCTTAATGAATAAATATGTACATTTTGTTAGTTGGACCACTTTTGGACTCCACCTATATGAAATATATGTGGAACTTTGTACAAAGACACACAGACTGGTTTACATTACACATCAAGGAAATGGTTTTGGAAACGGTTTCGTTGAGGTATACTTACCAAGATGTTGATACATCTTGATGGTTAAATTAATACTTTGATTAATAGTCACACTCATTAAATGCATGCCATATGCTTATTCACTCTAAACTGTTATTTTTAATTAAATACAAATATATTTTATCAGGTTTGGGAAGGTGGACTATGTTTAGAGTGCAGTGACCCAAATCCAATAAAAACATTCTTGGGAACCCCCTGAGACTTCCAGATTCCTTTATCTCAAACACTCTTTTTAACTTGGACAATGGACATAATGGCAAAACAAAACAATAAAACTGCAGCTTGTACCTTTCTACCTCCCTGTTTTTTCTAACGACAATTCACAAATTCATAAAGAATCTGGCCTGTGAGATTTGAAAAGCTGAACACTGGAATGATCTAGCATCAATTCAGGAGCAAGGGCAGTAGATTTCCACACAGCTACTGTACTGTCACAGAGCCGGTGCCTCATTAATTCATTCTCCCACGTGGCATCTCTCCATATCTCCCTGATGTTTCCCCCCCCTGTCCCAACTCTGGCCTCAGCAGTCAAGCATAGCCGGCTGAGGTCACCGGCTTCTTAATGCATTCTGCAATATATATTTACAATAATACCCATCCTTAATGAGGTGGTAATGCTTATTTTGGTTCGCGCAGACAGGGTACAGTGCTCTTATGTTGCTTTTTAAGGTTTCAATGAGAAAAACAGATGCAGTCAGCTCACAATACAGGGAAGGTTTAAATAAATAGCAGCAAGCAGAGCAAAAGAGCTTTTACTTATATCGTGATTTATTCGTCCAAGAGGGAACATTAATTAGAAACAGAAAAAGACCCTTTGCCAGTATTTATTCGTTCATCAGAACCTGATACTACTGGAAAAAGTACTGCAGCTACATAATAAATACCACTTGAGTACAGTAGCCATCATTTCTCTCTCAGCAGTGCCGTATCCGTTGTTTCTCCGTGATCTTATCTTAGCCATTTATACAGCTGTTAGGCCTCTCCTGTTTCCTGTACAGGTAAGAGAGTCTCCAACACTGAGAAAGTTCACAGACTCCTTCATGCTGGCCAAATCAAACTCAGAAATACTGTACTTAAAACTCTCCTCGACTTCCACAGCATGCCGGAGCCTCTTGACACTCGGAAACCCTAACTACTCCTCGGGCAATTACGCCTAATGATTTCTGTTTCCTGTAGGTCTGTTAGCTTGAAAAATGTGTCCTCACTCTGAACCTGCCATATTCATCTTAAATCATGCCCAAGCCAATATTTACTTTGATGCAGAAATGCCAGAAACACATACCATCACAATGCATGCTATGGTTATGCACAGTCACGTCCATCCAGCCTGAGTGTAAAATAAATCTTAAGACTTTATGCCAACCCCCTGATCTACACCCTCAGAGTGAAGAAAAAGCCAACTAGAATGTCGAGTTAGCAATAAATCATTCAGTCCTGACACCTACATCTGACACCTACACAAAGCCTACATGTAACCTCTATGTAACCTCCACACCAGAGCTAACTATCCACCAGACGCCCACTCAGCACAGCTCCTTCTCCCTGGGGTCCCAGTTTAGGCAGAGGACACAGCTGTTCTGAAGACTTTTCCTCATGTGTTTTCATATCTATTATTCCTTACCTTCCCCCCCGCCCTATCTTACAGACTCAAAATCACTCCTCTGTCTCCTGCTCTTCTCAGTGCTTTTTTCCCCTTTCTTATTTATTTTGCAGATCCCCTTCCAGCTCTTTGGCTGACATTTAAGACAAACACAATTTGTGTACGCACACCAAAACATACAAAGCCAAACAGACCCAAACATTAAGCCGTAGAGAGGCATTAAATCAAAAACAGAAATCCTACAAACTCCTTCACTCTAACATCAGCAACCACAAGAAAGATCTGAGCACCCTGACCTTAACTCCCTTCATTTATTGAGCGTTTTGGCTCCGGGTTATGTTTCATGTGGGACACATGTCATAGAGACAGTCAGGGTAAATAGCAATGAGCGAAACTGGCATCTTTGAGTAAAATCTATTTCTACTCGTCCACTCGACAGACAAAACTGTGTGATTAAACACTGACCATACACCCTTAAGTTCTGAAAGTCACTTTACTTTCAAGAGGAATCTCTCCAGGAATATTCTGGTAAAAATAAACAGCATGTATTGAACTTCCCAGGTTGACTTACTACTGTTTGTCCTGTTTAATTTGGGGAAATACCGTAAACACTTTATTTGCCTAGTCTTGGAAGCTAGCTTAGTTTAGTTTAGCTTAGCTTAAGGTAACGACTAGAAAACAGGGGGGAAAAGCTAAACTAACACCTGCAAGCATCTCTAAAGCTTTTCAATTAATAAAATATTTGATTTGTGTTGTTCAGTAAACAGTAGAGATTCACTACCCATTGGCCAACGAATATTAGAGCCCTGTGTTTTACACAACAGCTTTTAAGAAATCCTAATCCTTTGCAGATACTGTACTGCTGGCTGTCCGGTTGTTTGAACTTCTGGTTAGATGCATGAATGTGTGCACTTTTATCTTTGGATATGGATGGATGTGGGTAAGTACAGCTGGCGCTGAAATTAATAATGGCTGCTTGTTTCTGTCTCTTTCAGTTTTACTTTCTGAAACCACGGCTAAGGACATACACGGACAGACAGGATGATTGGCAAGTCAGCCGGGTTGTTCAAAGCAAGGAACAGTTGGAAAGACCGCGGTGAATGGCACACAAAGATCTTACATGTCTCAAACATGTAACAAATACACAGTTTTGTTTTAAGATTTATATCTTTGAGAACAGCTTGAGACATACAAATGAGACATTTCCTTTCCTAATTAGATAGTGCGCTCTATCTGTCTCACCCTGACCAGCCGGTGAAGACAGTTAATGAGGGAAAGTCCACATCACTTTTGACTGCCACACAGTGTGTATGAGCATGTGTGTGTGTGTGTGTGTGTGTGTGTGTGTGTGTGTGTGTGTGTGTGTGTGTGTGTGTGTGTGTGTGTGTGTGTGTGTGTGTGGATACAACAGGGCAAGGGCAGCAGGGCATGGGGGTCGGACGGTAATGGCAGTAACATATTCAGGCCTCCTACTCTGGAATGCAGAGTGAGGGAGAGACACAACACTGCAATTCACTAGCAGAGAATCACTGAACTATTCTTAGTCCAGCATGTGAAGTGGACCCCCCCCCTTTCTCCCCTCCCTAACCCCTTCCCTGAGGGCCGTGAAAAAAAACCTGGATGGACGAGATGACGTGGTGTCTATAAAAGGTACAGGGCAGGATGGTGAAGCTGGATGGAGAGCTTTACAAAAAGTGAGAGACAGGATAAAAGTTAAGCTCCAGTGAGGCAAAGCTCGGTCAGCTCAGTCTGAATGGAGCAGTTCACTGGCTGTGAAGCCTCTCCAAAGAGTCTTTTGTACACGTACATTGGCACAATGCATGGAGCCCGGGGGACCTCTCTCTCCTCCTCTCATGTGACACACACACACACACACACACACACACACACACCACACACACACACACACACACACACACACACACACACACACACACACACACACACACACACACACACTCTCACACACACACACACACACACACACACACACACACACACACACACCACACACACACACACACACACACACACACACACACACACACACACACACACACACACACACACACACACACACACACACACACACACACACACACACACACACACACACACACATCACTTCAGTGGACATTACATTGACTTACATGCATTTCCTGGAGACTTATCCTAACCTTAACCATAACCAACACATGCCTAACCCTTACCCTTAACCTTACCCTAATCCTAACCAAATCTTCACCCTAAAATTAATGATTCCCCTCATGGGGACCTCCAATGTGTCCCCATAAGGGAGGCGAGTCCCCACACGTGACTATGTAAACAGATTTAGCTCCCCACAAGGATAGTAATGCTAGGACACACACACGTACTTTCTCAATATCCACTTTTCCAACCTAGACTAAACAGATCTTTTGTCTTAATGTACAATCAAACAACTGCCAGTCTGACACTACAAAGTTAAAAAAATGAATTTCCTGTGCTCACACCCAGCACAGACACTAGTAAGATCCCTGCACAGCCTCCCGCAGAGTTCAAACAGAGGGGGAATTCAGCAAGAGACAGTGTCACTAGTGACAGTAGCCGGCTTAGATTTTTTTTTTTTCAGTGCCCTCTTCTCTTTGCTTTTATTTCTCTGTCCTCTCTGAATGAGTCATTGAGAAGATTGGGACAGACATACACCAAGCCCTGGCAGTGCACGGTCCTACTGTTATCAGGCAAACACGGCTGAGTCTTCTGCAGCTCAGTCATAACAAATGTCAAAGAACTATTCATCTCCTTTAATCCCTTTCTCTATTCTCCTGTCTGCATGTGTATACACACACACCCGGTACAATGGAAGCATTCACTCAACATGACAAGGAGTGCGAAGCAAAGAGCAGGGTGAATGTAATCCAGTTGATTTTGAGTGAGAATGAGGGAATAGAAAGGGAGTTTAGGCAATTAGGGAATGTGTGCAGAAGTGGAAAAAAACAAAGAAGAAGAAAATGGAGAAAGGGAGTAGAGGAAGAATGAATGTAAGAAGTGAAATATAACAACAGGAAGGGGAGACGGGGTGAAGGGAAGTTTGAAAGAGGAAGAGAAGTGTGTCCTTGCTGATAAAATCTCTAAAGTGACACGAACAGACCCTTTGGTTGCACTGCATGACGAAGACGCCCTGAAGAACTGCACAGCATGGCTTCTCAGAAAAGATGCATGCTGAGTTGTTCAGAGACACAAAATGAATGATATGCGAGACACGAACATCCTGTCCCACGTCATGAAACACAATCAAGGCGGTGAAACTTCACAACTTGGTTTGACACATTTAGAATTTATATGATCTGACATACACCAAAATGCGAGATGGAGAGGAAAGGAAACAACGTGAGGTGTGTCACTACGCGTCAGCTACAGGCTATGCTGTAGGTCATGAGACAGTGGTCCCAGGCAATGACACAGAACCAAATACAAATAGAGGTTAAAGTGTTTTGAACAAACACCAATCTTACTGCTTTTCTGGCTTTCCTTGCTTTTTCATGGAGTGCGTCTTCTGCTCTTGACCATCGACATATAGTGCCATGTATTAGTGCTAACCTAGCTACAGTGTAATGATGGTTTACCCCCGAGAATTGTTTAGCAGAGGGGGTCATCATCCATCTTGTTTCATGATCAATGTCTTTATTAGATAATGGCCTAAACAGAATAAACTTTCACTGTGTAATAATTATTTGTTTTCCTAGTTTTATTTCATACAAATAATTTAAGTATGATGTGATGTTATTAGTAGACAAGTTGATCTTTATGTTAGGTATGTTGGCCCACAACCACTATAATCCCTGAAAATCATTCAATAAAGGGAAACGAAATAGTTCCATTGCAATGTTGAAGTCCAAAAGCTCCTTTCTTAATTATTCTTGCTGGACAAGTCTCTTTCGCTCAGTCTTATTTATATGGTTATACAATCGGGCTGTGGTATGATTTCCAAAACCCCAACTTACGTAAGAGAATAACTGTATTGGCAGACAGGCAGATGTTGCCTCTGATGATTTGTTAAGCAGCTTCACATGTGACTCTGGAAATAAAGACAACAGAACAGCATTTGCATTTTCTGGCCTGGAGTGTTGAGGAACAAACTTTCTTCAAAAACTAGAGCACTTACATGAATATCCGCAGGGACCTGAAAAGTTGCTGGTGTGGTAACTTGTGAATATAGCACAAGGATACTCAACATTGCATGTATACTCTATCATAAGCCTTCTTATGCTAATGAGACACCCACATGAGCAAACAATGTTCATTAAAACATGTAAATAGCGATGCAATTGAACAATAGCCTGCTAAATGTGTGATACCCCACACACAGGACAGTGTTTAAATAAAAGTCCTCTGCTGTAGAGCCTTGGCTGTTACTCCTCTGGGAGATGTGAGAGATCTACCATATCTCTTTCTTTCTCTATCCCCCTTCCTCATTTTCATCTTGGGTTTCCCACTCTTTAAGATCTGGCTTTCTGAAATGATGAGACTGCCGATGTCTGACCCAATTAAAAGCTTGATTATGGCTCCAGCTGCTCTCCTGTCGCTGTCCTACCATGCCCTGTCCAGATGTAATAAGAGGCATGCGACAGGAAGGTCAAGATATGAGCTGATCTCCTATTCAGACCAACGACATATCAGATTCAGACTGTCGTCATGCAAGCAATAACCTCAGAAGGGAGAAGCAAGCTAGATAAATACAAAATAATCATACAAAAAAAAGGTGATAATAGATGCAGTGGAAGGAAAGCAGTTAAAGGAGATGGGTTGGATACAGCTAAAATAATAGTGTAATATGAGCAGACCAGCTAAATGAAGTAATTTAGAGCGTGGGAGTGGAGACACATCAGATGAGATGAAATGAGATAGAAGACTAAAGGTAGAGATATGCAACGAGTGCTTCCTTAGAATTAGAATTCCATCATAATTGACCTTTCTCTGTTGCCGTGGTAACAGGGGCTAGTCTGTGGTAGAGTGCGCTACTTACTGTTCATCTAAATCAGGGTCCTCCAACACGTCGATCGTGAGCTACCGGTAGCTCGCGGGCAGCTTTTCAGTAGCTCGCCGCTCGCGGTTCACAGACTGTGTAGAAAAAATCCGACTACAATAAATGCACCTGAATCAGTCCGTGTCGCTGCGGCTCAGACACACATGGATTTATGTTTTAAAAAATGCTCGCGTTAGCCCCATGTCAGGTTTTTGGTGGATTTAATCAAGTCTTGGATTGCAGAGTATGAATGTCCTCTTGCTATTTTCAGTTGATAAATACTTGTGTAAAGTTTGTGAAGGCAGGAGGAAAAAAGCTTCCGCGATCACCGTCTCCTCTGTTCCTCCAAACCCCGCCTGATAGAAACTTTATTATTCACTTATTCACTGATTGAGATATGATGAAGCTAACTTAGTCGATGATGGCTGAACTGTTCAGTGTCAATCCCATGGAGATGGAGGTTATAAATCTCCAAAATCATGTTCAGCTTAAGTCTCAGCAAAACTCACAACATTTCTGGAGCCTTGTAGACCCAGAGAACTATAAGAACATTCACCAAGCAGCACTGAAAATGTCTGCTTCATTTGGTTCTGTTCTACAGACCTTTGTGAAGTAGCTTTTTCTGACATGAGTGTCATGAAATCTAAATACAGAACAAGGCTGACTGATGAACATTTAAATTACTCTATTAGAGTGAACCTAAGTGGGTCCAGCATACACCTCTATGGTGGATTCCATGCAGCGCCATTCATCTCACTGACTGTAAAAAAGAGTGAATGCACTTATTTTACACATGTGCCATAAGATGCTTTAAGGTGGTGATTAAGGACATTTATGTGAATTTTCAGTGATGTACTTACTATGTGGGCCATAATAATATGTGAGACATTTTCGTTTTCTTGGACCTTGATGTGAAGTTAAGATTTTTGATAAGCTTTAGGTATTGCAATTTCACACGTGTACAAAAGTAGCTTAATTCAACTCATGAATGTGAATAAATGTAAGCGATGTGATGGAAGTAGCTCTTGGCCACTTTCATTTTTTCAAAGTAGCTCTCAGATGAAGAAAGGTTGGAGACCCCTGATCTAAATTGTTTCTCTCCTCTGGGACCATTGATTTTCAGCATTATCAGTTTGCATTGGATGACCATATATAGTTAGTGTTAATGCTGATTGACGTGTCACTGACAACTCTCTTCTTGAAACAGGGCAGCAGCACACTGTGGTCAATACAAGATAAAACCACACTGACACGAATTTACCAGCAGTCTAAATGATTTTCAGAATAACTATACTCATCACACAGATAACACACATGCACATATAGGCTATGTCACAACTATAACAAACATCTTGCTATGTAATATGTATGTTTTGTTTTATATTAGCATTTCCAGTATTGTATGTTGCATGTTTCTACTGATTGTGATTACTTTTTAGGGTGATTACAACATCGGTCCAGTCGAAAAATAGCATATGGCACATTTACAGAAATGTTTATTAATGTGCACTGTCCCTGTTGAATAAATAGAAAAATGTATTCAAAATATATATATTTCTTTTATATTAGACAGGTCAGCAGTCATGCACAATGAATCCCAGGCTGTTGTCATGATGCGTCATGAGGAGCGAGCAGAGTCAGTCTGACAGCATGTCCCCACAAACCATCCCACACACACACACATCGCTGGGTAGACGAGCCCCCAACCAACAAATGGCTGCTCCACGCTGTCTGACACACATTTTAGCTCCAGACAGACAGACATGCCCAGTGGTGGTATTTTACTAGAACAACCAAAACATACAAACAGACTATGACTAGTAAAGCCCAGGAGCAGATACATTAAGGCTGATGTTCATACACATTAAAAGAGAAATTGAAATTGATTAATGGTATGAGACAAGACAAAAAAGGGTTCCATTCCCAGTGAGAGGAGGGGAAAGGAGATCCTTAGCAACCTACTGAAATATCACGTCTCCCATCCTTTATTCCCCAAATAGCAAATTGATGAGTTATATAACAAATGGGATAAAGCATCCAAGCGAGTGAACAATAAAAAAAGACTACAGTAGCTCAATAAAATATGACCATCTTTTTTTATACTTGAAAGCTTTGTGTCATGTTCAAAATGTGGTAGAATACAGGAACTGAAAGCACTTGGACTTCTTTTTATATGTTGCTGTGTGAGTTTTCACTTATGGTGTTAAGGCCAAAGAACACACACTGTCACATGAGCATGGAGGTGAACCACATTGGTAAAGGTTCATCATACTAAAGGGGTTTGCATGTGTAAGCCCATTAACTCTAAGTCACATGTATTTTACATCACTATCAGCTAGTTTCCAAAGCACTACATGCGTTTTCAGAGTGATTTAATGCGTTCAACTCCAGGCAGTTATCAAAGCAGAAGCGACATAAAATGATCTAGCTATCTAACAAAAAGGATTATATAAATGTTACCTAATTTCTTTGGTTCAGAGGAAGGAATACACTTAGGAACCTGGTATCAGTTACTCCTTCCTGGGGCCTTTCCTGCAGTTATATGGTGCTTAAAACATTATTTGAGTCAATATTTAGGTGACTGAAAAAATGCAAAGAAAAATGCAAAGACTTGAAACTTGTCGGAAGAGCCAATAGCAAAACAGTCAGCAATTTAAAAAAATGCAGTAATTTGTATTTAATAAGCTAAATCAGCAAAAAACTGCTATGATGATCACACAAACTAGATACCTTTACATTACGGGATTAACGTACATCTCCATGACATGACATCAGACACTGGGTTGTAACGAAATGGAAAATTCCCGGTAACTGTCTGGAGCCTGGGATTGGGCACCAAAAATAGTCAAAACCTGATCAGGCATGAAATGGCTTAATTTGGCACCAAAGCAAAGATGGGTGGTATGACACCAAACATAAGAATGCCATGTGAAAATGCATGAGCATGCATTAAGAGACGAGTGAGGATGACTGTATACAAGCGTCCCTGTGCCATGGTAAATAAACTCTGCCAGGGGGGGGGGGGGGGGTTGTTGGCTCCACTCTCTGGCTGCGTGGTTAGTGTGGCTGGCATCCTCCTGGCACGGTATGACATGTGGTTCATCCCAGCAGGCGACCAGAGTCACAACAAGAACAGCGCTTGTGTCTACTACACTACTGCTCACTTTAGCAGTGAGTCATAATAAACACTCTGTTGCACAAAATCAGCAGTAATGTGACTGAAATACTGTATTTTTTTATTAAGGTGTTAATTTGATACAAAACAAGCCTTGTTACCGTATATATTCAACATTTGCTAGATATATATATATATTTTTTTTTAAATATATTTTATTTAAAAAAAGAAAAATGTTGTTGTTATTTGTTGTCTAAGGCAGAGGCCAGAAAATATGTAATGGAAAAGATCTCATGGTCACTGAAGCAACAAACTGTAGCTTCTTAAAACCCAAACTCAACCACCCTGACATCCTTCATTCTTGTATCTATCTTCCCTTTCCATGCTCTGTGCGTATTTGGGGATGGGTGGGCTGACCACTATGAGAAACAGTGAAGTAGTCAGAGAGCTATGATTGCTTCCACAGAGCACGTCGGAGGAGGAAAATGCAGCATTTACCAGGTATCGTGTATGCTATACACTCCTGAATCCACACAAGCACACACACTTCAGAAACTGACCTAACCTGACTGAGGACCGATGCAGAGGTATGGAACGGTAAGAAACAAAGAAAGAAAACCATGGCAGATGCAAACATGGATGAATCGCAAACATGGAGAGATGGGGAGTAAAGTCAGGTTTGGGGGGAATGATGTTTAAGTGAATGAGGAAACAGACTACTATAAAAAGAGAGGGGGGGTCAGCGTGAAAGAGGCTCACGCTTCATTCAATGTTATGCCATAGGGCCTTATTCTGCTGACCTGGTTTCTTTCACCAACAAAGACCATGCACTCACAAAAAACATCCACACACAGAATGCCCATGGACATTTACACACCCACTTAACCCTAAACCCAACACATAATACCTACACTTTTACACACATGCTTACTCTTCACACTCACTCTCTCTTTCTACATCCTATATCCACATATAGAATGACTTAATTATTTATGGGTTTTTGAATCTTGTTAAAGATATAGGGAATAATTGAAACTAACCAGTTTATCATTGAGGATGAGGAAGAGAAAAAAACAGGTGTCTTTGAGCATACTGATATTCAAAGTCATGGTTTCCATTTCCGTTCTTACCGAATACAACTCAACTGTTATATGAATCTGCATAGGGTAGGGTCATATGACAATACACATTTGTGACATTGTTAATTTAGGCTATACCTTTGAGGATATTGTGGGCAAAACAGCAGGTTAAGTAGCGGGAATAATATACGGCAACACTTGTATAGTAACAAAGATTCTGACTTATCAACGGTTCATAAATATAAAAGCACATATTAAGCAGATAAAGAAATAGGAATATAAAGTGAAATTGCATGACTCATCACAAATTAATAGTGGCTATAATAAACAAATAAAGAATACACACATGTTCAGTTTTTCCCACAGATCTGAAATATACTTGGGGGGGGGGGGGGTAAGGTGAGGTGACGTGCAACAACAACATTAACCTTTCTGTTGGTCGCTTGTGAGCAGACCCTTCACGCGATGGCAGAGCGAACAGGTACAGCCAGGGCCGGACCGAGACAATAAGTCAGGCAGGAAATTATACACCCAGCCAAGGCAACTACCAGTTTATTTTTGTGCCATTTTGCTGGATTTATTTGTCAATATTTACAGCGTTGCTGCCCATAGTGATAGCCCTATAGTTTAAATCTACTACCCACAAATAAATATATGGACATGGCATGGGTTACTATTTAAATAAATGTGTACATTTATTTAGGAACATGTCCATGTGATTTTAAGTGCAGTTATTTTTTTATTTTTTTTGGAGTTAAATGCACGCTGAAGGCTCTTTGGGCATGTTTTCTCTCACTGATTGTGCTGTTATGTTAAATGTTTGTTGTTTGTGTTTCATGTATTGTGTCTGGATACTTGTCTGTTAATGTTGGACATGGAGCTGCTGTGACGCAAGTCAAATTTCAGACTTGATCTGACAAATAACGTATTATCGTATTGTATTATCGTATCGTAAATGCATCAACCTGTTGCATTTTGAGGGGAAAATAAAGAGACTAGATCTATGGAAACACCTATATGAAACGGAACTGTATACATTTCAATAATCATAAAATCATGGCCATAACCAATAACATACCATATCCAATATGAAAAAACACTGAAACTTGTTTATTTATTTATTTTTGTTTCATTTATAGTTGCGAGTGGTGTCTGGGCTCCTGAATCAGCCTCATCTGTCTCCCTCCTCTCCCTCCTCTCCCCCCTTTAAAAGTGTATCTTACCTTTTTTCACCTAGTTAAACAATTTTTTTTTATTCATGCACATTTTACTAATCACTACCCCCTCAAATGGAAATATGTGTTTACATAAATGGTGACCAAACCGTTTGAGACCTTAGACTAAGTTAACTTTCTAAACACTCCCTCACCTGAGCTGAGGATATCCCGAGCTTGAATGACACACAGAGACCAATCAAGGGCTTTGATTTATGATCTGTATGACAGTGGCCATGTCGGCAGGCCACATCATGTAGACAGCCAGTCACCCTGTGGGAGGCAGACCCACATTTGTGCAGCGTTGCGTTCACAATACATAAAAAAAAAATGAAAATAACTTTAAAAACTAAATGGGTCGCGAAATATACTTGGGCAGTGAAGCTCTGTATGTTATTCATGCAGTGCAACATGTGTATGAGTGTTATTAATGATACCAACACAAGGTGACTACCAGTCCACCAGTCAATTTCTACATCCAATGGGAATCAATAAATACTATTCTCTTGTACTCCATTTGGCACCATGACAAATGTATAGTGTCAGTAAACCTTTAGTCTTAAGGTTCATGCTATTATCTTGTAATAATGTTCTATTCTGCTGACCCAGTGCTGATGGAACACTTCGATTGTCCAGGGAAAAAGCAAGGTTTCATTCATTCAATTCGTTTCCATTTTAATCCTGTCTTCCCACATGCACCAGCAAAGCTAGATTTTCTCTCTTTATTCCAATCAATTCTCCCTGGGCTCTTTTACACATGTGTCCCACTGACACACTAACACCAGAGTGAAGAGGATAGTAGCAGCAAAGAGACTGGAGTGAAGTAACCTTTCTCTATACTAATCCCTACATCGTGGACACACACACACACACACACACACACACACACACACACACACACACACACACACACACACACACACACACACACACACACACAAACACACACACACACACAACACACACACACACACACAACACACACACACACACACACACACACACACACACACACACACACACACACACACACACACACACACGGTGGAGGATTTGTCCTCCGTCAGATGAGTCAAAAGGACACCATCAAAACACAAATCCTTTTTTGTATGTGTTTGTGCATGCGTGCGTGTGGCTGCATTTTTCCTGAAATACCCCTCCTCCCACTATAGCATACGTCAATCAGAGCCTCTCATTATACGGCGTGACACACCCACTTGAGCATACATTTCACAACTCGCGACATTTAAATAGCCTGCAAATGTTATTAGTCGTAAATCAATCCCAGCGGTCGAATTCCTCTCCCTCTCTTCTGTCTTTTCTGTGCCCCTCCCTCCATCTTTCCCGGTGTTTCTTTGCACCGCTGGGCAGATGTAAACCGCTGCCTGTGTCTTGCCGCATCCCACTATCCTACTACTAAGCCTCATTTCATTCACTCCAGCCAGCCACACAGAAATAAACTCCAACCCACATGGGAATATGATAGGCTCTACGATTTTATAGTCACATTACCAGCCAATAAGCGAAATTCAATAGTGGGAAACAATGTGTAGATTCCTGCATCGTTCCCCCTGCAGGATCAATAGACAGCGGTGCTGCACTGTGCTCATCCTCTGCAAAGAAATATGATACATGAATGCCAATGTCAGATCTGCCAGAGCTGAGGTTCGGTGTTAGAGGCAGACACCAAAACCACATCCAGATGCAAAGCTTTGGTGGGCATGGCAATCAAAAGCTCATAGTAGTAAAAGCTTCAGGCCCACAGGTGGTGATGCGTTTTTTTTTTTACTACCACCATGTTTTCACGATTCATTGGGGTCCACTCACCGTCACTGCGGAGTGTCTGACTGCGTTGCACGCTGTCTGCCGTATCTCCGCCGCGGTCCCCGGCTTCAGAAGGTTTTTGGTGAATCTCCGGGTGGATTCGGCTGCCATCTCCTCATCTGAGCGGTCCCCCAGTACGATTCAGCCTGCTTGTTGTTTCTGCTGCAGCCTGGCCCTCCTCGCTCCTAACATGAGCCGACCGAGCTGTGTTTACACGCGCACACAAGCTTCACACACCGTCAGTCCACACACACGCAGCGCGCGGAGTGCATAAAATGCCTGAGCGCTGTCAAACTGGACTGGTTCAAAAAAAGTACACTTCCTGTCACGACTTTCAAAATAAAAACAATAGCTTTGGCAATGCCGATCGAGATTAATGCTCGACTGAGTGGTGCGTTTATTTTGAAGGGACACACCATCATTTGATGTATTTTATCTGCAACTTTACATGTGAAAATAAACATTTCCACACTGCTGCAACTGAATTGTAATTTCCATAAAGCTGCAATACTATGTAGGCCTACATGTATTTCTAAAAAAAAACATAATTTAGTAAAAGCCAACCCCATTTCATCTCAATGAATATGGATCCATTCGTCACGTGTTGCTAATAATATCAGCAACAATGTCTAATGTTGTTTATTTTTGCACCACCATATAAGCCAATTCCATGTCTTCTGATTCTACATGTATTTATAAAAAAAAATGCTCAAAACATAATTTAGTAAAAACCAACCCCATTCTTCTGCAGATTATGGATTAATTAATCATTGAACAATACACCAGCGGTTTAAATGTCTAAACTAGATTTGACCAGGGTATTTGAACCTTACTGTATACATCCTGAATCTCAAGGGGACCTCTGAAATGTCAACTACTTATCAGCAGTCCAGTCACGACCAAGGAAGGATGGAGCAGCATTTACAGTAGGTTAGAAGATGTGGGAAACACACAGGCCAACAGCGACACTTGGTGGTAAAGGTTAAGATATTTTCAAATCGACAGCATCAGTCCAGTGATAAAAAAAGATAGCAGTTGGTTGAGTTATTCTTTCCCTGAACAACTATTGGCGGATTCACAATTAAATAACCTTCATAGAAACCTGTTTTTAACCATTTACAGTTTATATATAAAACGTTTTTAATACAATACTGTATGAGTACTGTAATACTTTACCTCCCTCTTGTGTACTCAAAGAGTACTGCAGTATGAATTGAGAA
Source organism: Pseudochaenichthys georgianus (assembly GCF_902827115.2). Lineage (NCBI taxonomy): Eukaryota > Metazoa > Chordata > Actinopteri > Perciformes > Channichthyidae > Pseudochaenichthys > Pseudochaenichthys georgianus. The sequence goes on from NC_047515.1 coordinate 26,004,639, forward strand.
GTCTAACGTTGTGTGTGTTCAGTTCAATTAAACCATCAGGGGAAAATGTGTAATGAATTTGATCAAGATATCTAAGATATATGTATTTAAGTTTTATTTGTTGGAATTTTGAGGTATCCACTCAGTTTACCTGCCTAGTGTAGTAATGACATCTGGTAGGTTTTGGAGTCACTTGGTCACATTCGAAAGGCTTTTGTAAAAAAAATATTATTTACAATTGTTTAATCACTCAAGCTAATAGTTAATTTACAGATTTTGATTATGAAAACGAAATATATTATTAAAAAATGAATTAAGATGTATTATTAAAAGGTTAAGCTACCCAGCAGTGTATGATAATAAAAATGTCCCCACCTTACCAGAGCATTGATACACCAGTTTCACACTAATTATAAACCAGTAATGTATGTTTGCAAATACATGTGTAAGCGACTTTGCTAGTAGGCCTACTGTACGATGTTAGGACTTTTACGTGTAGCTTTGAAGCCTATTTTTTAAGTAATATAGCTACTCTTACTTTACTAGTAAACTATATGAAATCTTCTCTCAACACTGCTTCAATGTAATAGTGATTAATAAGACTTTGATTAGTATCTGGAAATAAATAAATAAACACATTAAAACAGGCTATCACCAAACTGAGGAAAACTAAGCTCACCTGTTACGCCAGCATCTTCCTCGTCTTCAGTAATTTTCTCAAATGTGTGAAACAGCGCCCCCGCGGATGTGTCGACGGTCCCTGGACTGCCCGTGTGGTCAAAGATGACAATGCAGTTTAACCGTCAACTACTAGATGCCGGGTGAATTTTTAAATGTTTGTCAATCACATGCGGTTCCGTTGCATGAATAAAATGTGAATGTAGTAATGTACAGTTCTAAATTGAACTGTGAAGCATAGCCACCCATTCTCGGACGTCACAACATAAGAAAGTTAACATTATAAAGCTAATAGTTAATCGAGAGTTAACTAGCTAAAGTTGGTTTCACAGTTTTGCTATAAAATTAGCTAATGTGCTTTTGGGAGCTAGTCCGTTAGTTAGCTAGTACTAATAACAAATACTTTGCAACAAACCCCTGCGAAAAGTGCAGTTACAAATAACATGGATAACTTTACTTCACCACGATGAAAGAAAGCAAGTTGGAAGGGTCTTCAGCGTCAAAAAGGTGAGTCGGATATCCCTTATGATCTTTCTTTCGTCGCTGGTTTAATGTGTGCATGGCTTTCTGTGTTTTAAAACTCTTTGCTGTGTTGCTTGTTGATGTTTACTGTATGTGGTCATCTGGAAACATTATACAGGAAACTGGGAAGGCTTTGGATTTCTGTATCCAGTTTATTGGTTATCCATGCAGTCACCAGCATAGACATATAAAGAGTAGACGCCGCATCGACCGCTGCTGCCTATTGGCGCTGACGAGCCGTGGGGCCGCCATCTTGGACCGGTCACCCGCTCCACTCAGTGTAATCTGTCTGGCAGGCGCAATGAAGTGTCAGCGCATTTTATCAATCATAACTCGCTGAATACAAAACTGATTTTCACGGGGGGGGGGTTTCTGCAAACGTCATATATGTAGGCATGATACCGGACACATGATTCGGCGTATTTTAATATTCATAGTAGGCTTAACAGCAATAGAATATTCTAGTATTTGATAGCCTATGTTATGTATGATAGGTATTTTGCAAAAGACACACGATATATAATATATACACACACACACATAAAAAAACACTAATGGTCTATATATGATAGAGAAGCATATTGTGTAGGCCTATACTCAGCTATTTTAATAAGTTGAAAAAATGAAGAAACAATAATACATTATACATAGACAGAAGTTATATATCAGTAAAAATGAATATCCATGTCATAAAAAATGAAAATGTACTTCTACATCTATATAAAAAATGTAAATGTTCAAGTTAAACACAAGAACATGACACCACCCCGCCCAAACCATATTTACACAAAGTTGCTCATGACACCCGAATGCCCCGTGCATGCGGCTCCTCCAAAGCATGACTGAGAACCTCTTTCTCATATCTTTGTCTTTGGGAAACCATCAAAATAAAAACGGGAGATTTGAGAGTCAACACAAAAACATTTTAAGAAGGAGGTCAAGCTTATTTTCTTCCTTCTCCTTCCTAGATAGATTAGATTAGATTTTAGATTTAGATTAGGACCCTTTGTGTTTCAGGTGACAAAGACTTCGTCAGGTAATATGCAATGGGAGCCTTCCAATGTCCGTGTAGGCCAACCACCATGAACACAAGAGCCTCAGTAGCAGCATCGGTCTCATTGTTTCCATCACCCATGTCTACAAAAGCAGACATTGACTGGTTATGTGGATTATATTGCACATGTTTTCTGATGGCCATGTCATCCAACATGAGTGAAACACATCCATATTTAGCCTGGTCGTCCTGGCATCTTCTCTCCAGCATATCCAGCATCATCTTGTTCAGGCCAGGCTTGCCATCCACCGAACACAGCCACCTGTAAAAAAATTGAGAAGTAGCTATTTAACGTACTTGCAACCGTAATTTCCAAAAATGAAATTGAACAACATTAAGACTACCTTTTTGTTGTAGTCTCTCTGAGGTATTTGTATGCCTTTGGACCATGTAGATGGAGTGTGAGGGCACATTCTCTGTGGTCCTTGGAGTACTCATGGCCCTGCTTTGCCTTCAAGTCTATTTGAAGATCTGAAATTGTATGAGAAAAAATTAATAAGTCCCCTTCATATAATAACAAAGGAGTTTAATAAAGAGTGTAAGAGTAAGATGTACATGAATTTCAAAGTGCTAATTTCATTTTACCTGAGTAGAAATCAAGCCTCTTTGAGTTCTTCATTAATGAGGTTATTTTCCCTCAAATCCCCCAAAAGAGTCCTCACTGTGGTCTCTGCCCTCTTTTCTCTAGCCATGGCATTCTTCCTCTCTCGCTCGAGACTCTCCACTCTTGCTAAAGCTTCATTGAGTCTGGCCTTAAGAGCAGTAGGAGAAGCAGGCAAGACATAGCTATGATCCTAGTAGAAAGAGGGATGAACATGGTTTGAGTGATGTTTCACTTCACACACATCACTTTGACACAACTAGAGTATGGCCCACATTCTTTCTTATAGTCATCACCTGTCAAAGCCACTGCCAGCATCGTGTGTGTGTGTGTGTGTGTGTGTGTGTGTGTGTGTGTGTGTGTGTGTGTGTGTGTGTGTGTGTGTGTGTGTGTGTGTGTGTGTGTGTGTGTGTGTGTGTGTGTGTGTGTGTGTGTGTGTGTGTGTGTGTGTGTGTGTGTGTGTGTGTGTGTGTGTGTGTGTGTGTGTGTGTGTGTGTGTGTGTGTGTGTGTGTGTGTGAGAGTGTGCCAGGAATGCATGTTCAACATGTCTTCAATTGTGTGTTTATTTGTGAGTGTGTTTAATATGAGTGGCAGCAAACAAGAGAGATTTTACTTTGTCTAGGACCATTTTGATATGATGTTGAAAATAGAAATACTCACATCATTAGGCTGAGGTTGTGAGTGTGAGGTTGAAGCTTCTGGGTCATCCTGAGGGGCCACAGACAGGCTCTCTTCAGCTTTTCTGGAAGTAGACGTAGTCCTGCCCTTTTCTGGCTAAAATGAAAAAGCAGAATAACACACACACACACACACACACACACACACACACACACACACACACACACACACACACACACACACACACACACACACACACACACACACACACACACACACACACACACACACACACACACACACACACACACACACACACACACACACACACACACACACACACACACCACACACACACACACACACACACACACACACACACACACACACACACACACACACACACACACACACACACACACACACACACACACACACACACACACACACACACACACACACACACAGTAACCGTATGATGATACACCTACTGTTTGGAGGTGAACCGGGAAGCTGAAGATGGAGGGAATAACACCATCTCTGAGTCGGACAATCTGTCCTGTCCTGTCAAACTCGTCCTGCTTAAAATGCTCACTGCAAATCACGGATGACTCGCTTGCAGTGAACCCTTCCCTCCTCAAAGCAACTTCCCACTTCTTTCTCATATCTTTGTCTTTGGGAAACCTTCAAAATAAAAACGGGAGATTTGAGAGTCAACACAAAAACATTTTAAGAAGGAGGTCAAGCTTATTTTCTTCCTTCTTCTTCCTAGATAGATTAGATTAGATTTTACTGTATTCATCCCACAACGGGGAAATTCACTTGTTACAGCAGCGATTTATAAAGTCTCAGTTGGCCATGAACATAATGTTTGCTGGCTACAATTTCGCTGGCGGACATCAATACAGTACAATAATATTCTATTTACAAAATACAACCAATTATAATGTTGAATCTTACTTGTGAAAAGTAATCCCCCGACCCCTGTTCGCAATCGTCCGCCGATTTGCACAGCAATATGCTGCACAGTGCTCTGGCATCTTGAAACCTCTGCTGTCTATGGGTAGAATGTCTGTAGGATGACCGGTCCAAGATGGCGGCCGTATTTCTTGCGCCCCAGCAGCCAATGCGGCGTCTACTCTTTATATGTCTATGGTCACCAGGGCCCAAGAGTGCAATGCTTTTAATCTCAATCAGATCCGATCAGATTTTGAAATCCCATTTCTTGTGATCCAGGATCAGACAAGTCGGCCAAATTTTGTCCCTGGAGTTCAAAGCAATTCAGGATAGGATCAGTCTGATCCAGATTACGATTTTTCAAGATGACTAGATCCTGAATATTAGTGCTTTAATCCTACCGATCGCCATCTAGTGGATATGAAAAATAATACAAGGAAGACAAGAGACCACATTGCAGAGACATCTATAATGTTTAATTATATTTTTAAATACATAAAGGACATCAAATCATAATGAAATTGTAATTAAAAAAAATACTCCCACTAGGGTAACAACAATAAAGCATTAATTGAAAGGCAGCTGGATCATCCAGGCGTGCTTTGAGGAGCTGCATTTTCAGTGAGGTTTCAGTTTGCTGAAGCCGGCACAGCTGTATTTGTTCTTCGGCCAGACGGATCTGCATCTCTGCCCTCTCCGTTTCACGGCTCAGCAGAGTCTCGTAGGCATCATCCCTCTGCTCTGGTTTTCTGGTGCGCTTGCATTTTCTCTTTAGAGGTGGCTCTTGCAGTGTGTCATCAGGCCTGGTTGAAGGTCCAGTTTCTGGATCCACATGGGTCAGGAGGACCTCATCTTCAATGGTGTGTGTCACATCAGCTGCATTGACGACCTGAAATGAAAGTTTATCAATATACTTTATACCCCTTAATAAGATGATCACAAGCATGCAACCTGGAAAATTGTAGTACTAGGATGCTATGTAAGACATATAGCCATTGTAGTACTATGAAAATAACAATTATACAAGATAATAATTGTAGTTCTATAGGAACAAGGATAAAATCACACATACCTGCGACTCACCATCCAGTACAACGTTTGGTATTCCATGTAAAGATTGTGACTGCTGACCACCAATGATATCAAGTACCACATCTGTGTATTGTCCCCTTTTATGTGGTTTGTTACCCATCTGTGGGTTTTTAGCCTGGCTGTGGTCTTTGGTAGCTTGCTGCTTCAAATTCTTCCACCTCAACCTCACTTGGTCCACAGTCCTCTTGTGTCCAGATCCTGTAGCATTCACATTGTCTGTAACTTCCATCCATATTCCGCTCTTTACTTTAGTCGCTCCACCCTCTCTGTTAAAGCTACCAACTATGGAGTCATAATTGTTCCTTACACCCAGCAGCAGTGCATGGGTCTCAGCAGATGTCAAATTAGGCCCCTTTTTGTCCATCTTTCCAACTCAATGGTTTGGTCAGGTCAGCAATTAGTTTTATAGGTATGGCCTTTCTATTAATTACATAATTAACCACAGGCCCTAACCAATCTGGACATTCATTCCAGGTGTGTATTTGCAATTAGTTGTTATTCAGAGACTGATGTAGGCCTACTGACTGAAACAACAGTCAGAACACAGTCATGGCAGGGATTGCTCACATCTTCCATGCTGGAAGGAGAGGTTACCGCCAAAGGGTCCACACCGAGCGCCCCAAACCTCTCCAACAGTACACAACAGAAGAACTGTACAATCGTTTTCGATTTGGACTTGATGACATCAACTACATTGCTGATCTGGTCAGGCCACAACTGCAGTGCAGAACCTTGCCGGGTCATGCTCTGACTGTAGAGGAACAGGTCCTCATTGCCCTGCGCTTTTACGCATGTGGAACATTCTATGAGGTCATAGCTGACAGCATGGGAGTCCACAGGACAACAGTGGGTGAAGTGGTGATAGCTGTGTCTGATGCACTGGCTCGCCTGCTGGATCACTTTGTGACTTTTCCCACTGATGGCCAGATTGCCAAAGTGAAGTAGAAGTTTTTTCTTCTGGGAGACCTGCCCAACACCATTGGGGTGATCGACTGCAATCATTTACATATTCAAGCACCTTGTCAGAGGGAGTGGGAATATGTCAACAGGAAAGGGAGGCACAGCATCAATGTGCAACTTGTGGGAGATACTGACCTTGCCATCACCAACTGTGTTGTGAGATGGCCTGGGTCAGTCCACGATGCACGTATCTTCAGAGAGAGCCGGTTGTTCACTGAATTCCAAATCAACAGGCCGGATGGAGTTATATTAGCAGACAGTGCCTACCCACTCCTACCATGGGTGATGACACCTTTTCCCACGGCCAACACTCCTTCACAGATGCGCTACAACAATGCCCATGTAAGAACAAGGTGTGCCATTGAGCGCTTGAATGGAGTACTGAAGAGGCGTTTTGCATGCCTCAACTATCTGAGAGTGGAACCCCAAGGAGCATGCCAAATGACACTGGCTTGTATTGTGCTACACAATATCGCTGTCCATCGCAGAGTCACCCTCTCTGACATCAATGATCCCCCAGAGCCCCTCGCACCTGCTGATGATCTAGGCTCACCTATGGATTTCCCTCTAAATGAGAGACTGAGTGGTGGTGCAAGGCGAGATGCTATTGTCTGCAATTACTTTTGTCTGCAACTCCCTCCTGGCTGGTCTACCTGCATGTGCCATCCGACCTCTGCAGCTCATTCAGAGTGCAGCGGCTCGTCTGGTCTTCAACCTTCCTAAGTTTTCCCACACCACTCCGCTCCTCCGCTCCCTTCACTGGCTTCCGGTAACTGCTAGAATTCACTTCAAGACACTGGTACTTGCGTACCATGCTGCGAATGGATCTGGCCCTTCCTACATCCAGGACATGGTTAAACCGTACACCCCAGCGCGTGCACTTCGCTCTGCATCAGCCAAACGACTCGCTGCACCCTCGCTGCGAGGGGGACCCAAGTTCCCATCAGCAAAAACACGTGGGTTTGCTATCCTGGCTCCAAAATGGTGGAATGAGCTCCCCATTGAAATCAGGACAGCAGAAAGCTTACACACCTTCCGGCGCAGACTGAAAACTCATCTCTTTCGACTCCACTTCGAGCGATAGAATGACTAACAAAGAACTGCTAACAGAGCACTTATATACTAATAAAGGACTGGCTTATCTAAAGCCAGTTGAGTAGCACTTGAAATGATTGGCTCTATGAAACCTGATGTACTTATATGATTCTGTTTTCCTCAAGGTTGTGTCTTCCTGGTCGAATGTACTTATTGTAAGTCGCTTTGGAAAAAAAGCGTCAGCTAAATGCAATGTAATGTAATGTAATGAAAGGTGATGACAGATGATGGACTTTTTTTTTTTGAAGATATTTTTAATTTAATCTAAATTACATTTGTGATTGACAATCTTTGTTGTGATACTTTCATGAGCATAAACATTTATTTTTTGTTGTCCTCTTTTTTTTCATTTTGGAAATCCAATCCAAGCTTTAATCTGGATCAAATCTTCAAAACGGGTAGTTCAAACCGACAACACAGGATTGGGATCAGTTTGATCCCAAAAAACTGGATTATCCTGATTCCACCAGAGGGGTGGATTTCCAGTGGATTCCCAGAGCAAAATGTACTGTACCATTTATTTTAAAATATGTTTCAATTTAAATGAGATGGCAAAGTTTGTTAACTGAAATAATACACAATTTTTAGCCTTCATGGGAAATACATTTTATTTTTTCCATTGTTGCTCACGTTTGTGGTAGCCTATTTTGTTTTCAACCAAATGTTGATGACATAAATGTTTATGCTCATAAAAGTATCACAGCAAAGATTGTCAATCACAAATGTAATTTAGATTAAAGAAAAAATATCTTCAACAAGAAAAAATTCCATCATCTGTCATCACCTTTCAAAAGTAATTGCTGACCTGACCAAACCATTGAGTTGGAAAGATGGACAAAAAGGGGCCTAATTTGAGACCCATGCACTGCTGCAGGGTGTAAGGAACAAGTATGACTCCATAGTTGGTAGCTTTAACAGAGAGGGTGGAGCGACTAAAGTAAAGGGCGGAATATGGATGGAAGTTACAGACAATGTGAATGCCACAGGATCTGGACACAAGAGGACGGTGGACCAAGTGAGGTTGAGGTGGAAGAATTTGAAGCAGCAAGCTACCAAAGACCACAGGCAGGCTAAAAACCCACAGACGGGTGTAGGAGCAAACACAGTGGTGGCTTAAAGCCCACCTCCGCTCCGCGCCGTCCGTTAGATGAGCCTGGTCAGATTAATAAAAGAAGGAGTTCAAAACACCGGAATAAAAGTTATAACAATAATCTGATTTTAATGGTAAAAAACACCAATACAAGTTACAGAGTACTCTGGACTCCCAGTTCTACTGCTGTGCGATACAGATAGCGGGACCAGCCAGTCAGAAACAGGGGGCATTTTGCATGAATAAACAACAGTATATATAGACATATTTGGGGCGGAGAGTCACTTCTTATCTTGCACCTGAGTTCACTCCTTTACTTTCCCAAGGAAGATTTCACACAAACTATTCCTTTCCAAACAATCAAACATTTTACACAGATATATTGGTGCTTGAGATTATATTGGCCCCAGGAAGAACCTTGAAAAGAATATGTGTGTGTGCTGGTGGGAGGAGGTGTATGTGTGTGTGTGCTGGTATCTGGGTCAGTGAGTGTAAGTGAGAAGTGTGAGGAAATATTTTGTTTATGTGTTTGTACCAAAAAGCATTTTGTGTTTCACATAGGTCTGCCATAACTTAGAGCAGGGGTTTAAAGGTTTAAAGGTTAAAGGGTTAAAGGTTCCGCTTTCCTGTTGGGGGACTGTGACTAACTGCCAGAGGACTTTAACAGACTGTCTTTGTCTCTGAATCCATGTGTTTTTGTGATTATCGATCAGAAGACGCGCGAAATAGAGGCCCCTCCCGGATTCTCCGGTAGATCGTCTGTGTTTTCTGTGTAATGCTTTAGTGAGTTGGAGGGTTTTCTCATAGCATGTTGTGTAAACGCTTTGAGCTCACTCACGGCCGTTGGCTCTCATTAAACTCAGTGTTTGATATAAAGCGGACTCCAGCTTCCATTCCTTCCATCAACATTGCTGAAAAGAAAATCTCTCTCACAGATTGGCGTCACGAACAGGCACCTTCAGATCTTTGAAACATTGGTGAGTACATTTCTATTTTGCGATTGACTCGCCCGCGTTTGAGATCACCGGTGTATTAAAATTACCTGAGAGAACTGAGCTGCTGCATTTTTTTTGGGTTTCTCTACTCATTACATCTGGAGGCTAATCTATAACCTCAGGAATCGGTGTCAAGGGGATATTGTCCTGGCCGATTTCCCCGTGTTTGTTGCTGGGACAGGTGTCTACGAGCAAACACGGCTTATGTGAAAACTATGAGAATATTTGGGGCTAATGATAACCTAGGAATATCGAATTTCATCGATCTCCTCTGTGTGTGCTTCTTGGAATTAACTCACCAGGCAATTACACACAACAAATATTCAGAGAAACTTTTGAGAGATGCACCAGCAAAGTGGATTTTCTGAATTAGAAGCAATGTCGCAAGATTTGTATTTAAACAAATCGCCGAATTTAGGAGTTTTCAGAGGATAAATAGCATTTCTGCTGAGGTGCCGATTCTCCGCCCCCTGGGGAGAGCTGCACGTAGAAAAAAGGAGCATACAGCATTATCCGCGATTATTGACGCTTTTGAACTAAAGAAAGTGCTCAATGTGTGGTTTGAGAATGTTGTATGAATTGCTGAATTTGGCTGTGTTTGTTGATACACGAGAATTATGAGTATTGTGGGCTCTCATAATTAGTGGCCCCTCTGAAAGTCTCCCTAATTCGGATTAAAATAGGCTGGAAGAGTTTTTGTCAGGCTGAGTTGTTGAGAGTTTTTATGTTTGTTTGTCTAATTGCAGTGTTTGTTTTATTGTACTAACCGTTAAACATGGGTAATACTGTCTCCGCAAACGGGTCCGTTGGTAAGCGGGACAATATTTCACGCACCAAGACACTTACAAAGAATCCTATTACAGACAGCCACTACACGCACATGTTTTCCCCTAATATGCCGTCAGGAATTGTCGGAAGAAGCTTGGATTGGACTAAAGTTATGCCGTTCACATCGTTACTTTGTGAGCACTCGCAACAGAATAGTCAAAAAGGACAGATTCTGTTTGATTGGCCGTTAACGGGCACTTTTGACATGATGGTACTGTGGCAAGCGTTCAAATTAATTGAACAGGAGGCGAATTGCTCCTGGGATGCAACGTTCCAAACGATCCAAACACGCCGTACGGCACCAGTTTTAAGAACTATGTCCCTCATAGAATTATCACAAGACTGCAAACATCTCAGGATAATAATTCTACTGGAGCTATGACAGCACCGAAAATACTGATAGGAGATGTTCCAGTTTATAAGCCTTGGACACCCGCTGAGGTTATAGATGTCACTAATCACGCTCCAAGTCCGACTAAAAGCCCAGATGAGTATCTGTCGTGGTTGACTAATGTCTGCTCAGTTTATAACTGTTTGGTTCATGATGTTAAACAGCTGATAATCCTAACATATAAAGCAGATTGGTCGACGTGTAAAGAGGAATTCAAATTCCCTGCCTGTACGCCTGCGGGTGACTGGCCTGCGACACAGACACGGGATATGTGGATCGAAACGATAGCTGCTATTGCAGTCAAAGCATGCGCCAAAACTCACACAGATTTTTCACTGGTGACGGCTTGCGTACAGAACCCAACAGAAATAGTCCCAGATTTTCTCCAGCGTTTTATGACAGCCTGGGATCATAATGCGGGCATTAAAAGAGAGGGCAATGATTTGTTCGCCATACAGACTTTGTTGCATAATTTAATCCCTGAAACAGCTCAGGCGTATATGATGGCTACCCCGGATTGGCAAATTAAAACATGGAAATCAACCCTCGCAGTAATACGCGCGTTGTACAAAAATCAGATATTTCTGACCCCCAGAATTGCGCAAAAGTTGCCTCCAAATACACAGGCTTATCAGAGTGCGGATAACTCGCAGCAGTTTCAGGGACAACATCGCACACAGCAGTATCAAAATCAGAGACAGCAGCAGAATAGAAATCCCAGAAAGGTGATGCCGTGTCACGTCTGTGGCGCAACAGATCACTGGGCAGGACAATGCGGACGGCGCTGGCAACCACAGCAGGACGCACAACCTTTGCCTGCTCTTCCCCAGCCCCCTCGCCAACACCCTGCATTACTGCCCCCCCCTCCCCTGACAAGTCAAGATGTCAGGCAGGCTCAACAGGGGCAACACGGTCAGCAAAGTCAATTTAATAGACGATAGAGGTGCCAAGAAGAAGAAATAGGGTCAAATTCACAGCATTTCCCCATTCAAGCAGCAACAATTCGCCTTTCCAATAGCCCGCGTGAAGATCCGATTATGCCCGTTGATTTCAGTGGTAAAGCGGTAGACATTTTGATTGACAGTGGAGCAACATTATCAGCTGTGCGTACGAAAGAAAAAGTGTGTGAAGCAACCAATAATTTTGTCACAACAATGGGAGTTTCTGGCATCCCTATGTCTGAGCCCGTTTCAGAGAAAACTGATATTTCAATTGAAGGATCACATGTCCAACACTCTTTCATTATTTCAGATGGAAGTCCTATTAATCTAATGGGCAGAGATTTGCTTTGTAAATTACAAGCAACAATACATTGCACTCCAGATGGATTGTTTTTGACTATTCCTGACAGCAAAGTCTATCAAGCTGTCCAATTCATTCAATCATCTCAGGACAACCTTTATTGTTGGTCATTTCCAGATTTCAACATGATTTCTGTTTTTTCAACAACAGGAATTCAGAAAATTGCTAGCATTTCCCCTGCGTGTGCCTCTTTAATGTCCCTTATGAGGCCTGTATTGAATTGTCACTGCACAGCTGCTTTTAACCCATCAGACGACTATAAACTATCAGTAAGAGGTTTTTGCAACAGCTCAGATCAGTTGGAATGTGAAAACTTTATGTTTATTGGACCCCAGGGTTGCGCATTGCCCCTAAGGCTCACAACCAAACAAGAGGCTCTTTATGCTGCAGACACGATTCCTCACCTCGCAATAGGGGTCACTTCAGGGAGTGACCCTGAAGGAGTGGGGGTCATGGCAGCTCACTGCCATGCTCTGCTGAGAGCTACAAAGGCTTCTCACACACACACACACGATCTGATTAACCTAGGGGAGGAGCATTACATGCTGCGTCTCTCTGAGCAACCTTCTCTCCCTCAAAGCACATTCCTTCATCTACAGCTACCCGAATCCACACAATACGGACCACCTTCAGATTTTTCTGAGGTTCCTGCCACATTATGGGCTAAACACAAAAATCATGTGGGGTTTGTTTGCTCAGCCCCTCCACACAGAGTCACACTTAAAGCCAATGCCAGATTGCCAGCTATCAGACAGTACAATTTACCCCATAGAGCCATTTTGGGGCTTGAAGGAGTCATCCAGTCTCTGCTCGATCAAGGCGTATTAAGATATACAAGTAGTCCTTGTAACACTCCCATATTGCCAATTCCCAAGCACAATCGCCCTGATGAGTGGCGTTTTGTCCAAGATTTGCAAGCTATTAACGCTATTGTCATTCCGACAGCTCCCATAGTGCCTGACACTAATTCAATTCTTGCATCCTTGCCGTCAGATTCAAAATTTTACACAGTAATTGATTTGTGTTCAGCATTTTTCTCTGTTCCTCTGCATCCAGACAGCCAGTATCTGTTTGCATTTACTTTTAAAGGTAAACAAATCACATACACGCGCCTCCCACAGGGGTACGTTGAGTCGCCTACGGTGTACGCAGCAGCGGTTAAGAGAGATCTGGACACTTTGGTCCTTACAGGAGGTAGTACCTTGCTTCAATACGCCGATGACCTCTTGCTGGCTTCTCCCAACATGGACGCATGTCGCATCGACTCCATTCTGCTCATGAAAAGACTTTCTGAATGCGGACACAGAGCATCCCTGGCTAAGTTGCAGTACTGCCAGACTGAGGTCACATACCTGGGTCACATTCTGAGGGATGGACACCGACTCCTCTCGCCAGCAAGGATTTGCCTTTTGAACAAAGTGGCACCACCCCGCACAAAGAAAGACATGCTGTCTTTTTTGGGCATGGCTAACTATTGCAGACACTGGATATGCGAGTACGCTGCAATGGACTCTGTCTTGCGTGCTGCCACTCTGCAGGCTGCTCCTAACATTGTTCAATGGTCTGAGGACATGCACACAGCCTTTCAGGACTTAAAGAGAGCCCTGACATCAGCTCCTGCCCTGGGTCTCCCTGATTACGATCAGCCGTTTCACCTGCATGTCCATGAGAAGGGGGGCTTTGCAACGGGCATCTTGGTACAGAAGCATGGCTCTAATTTCCGGCCTGTTGCATACTACTCGTCTCGACTCTCCCCTGTGGTGCTCGGTATGCCGTCATGTCTGCGAGCAGTGGCCGCAGTTGCAATTGTTATCAAACAATCCTCTCCCATTGTACTGGCCAGTGACTGTGTAGTACATGCTCCACATGCAGTTTTGCATATTCTGAACACCTCTGCTACTCAGCATATGACAGCAGCAAGGCGCTCTGGTTATGAAGCAATAATTCTTTCAAGCCCACACATCACACTTAAACGCTCTCCCCCTCTAAACCCAGCTACGCTGGTGCCAATTCCAGATTTTGAAATCACACATGACTGTGTCACAACGATTGACATATCTTCTTCCCCCAGAACTGATATGTTGCAAACTCCTATCCCTAATTCAGATATGATTCTATACACAGACGGGTCTGCGAGCAGGCCGTCTGACACAGTACACTTAGCAGGCTATGCTGTTGTAAATGACTGGGAAGTTTTAGAAAGCCGGGCCTTGCCAAATGGCACGTCAGCTCAGGCTGCAGAGTTGTATGCTCTGCTGAGGGCGTGTATTTTGGCTAAAGACAGTGTTGCAACCATTTTCACAGACTCCAGGTATGCATTTGGTGTGTGCCATGATTTTGGTGTCTTGTGGAAAATGCGCGGTTTCTTAACATCGGCCGGTAAGCCTATTCAACATCATGCGTTAGTAGCTCAGCTATTAGACGCTATCATGCTCCCTACACAGCTAGCAGTGGTTAAGTGCGCTGCTCACACAAATTCTGATGATCCTATTTCGCGTGGAAATGCGTTAGCCGACACCGCGGCTATACAAGCAGCAGTTTCCTGCTCTTCTATGGTGCTCCAATGCCCCTTGACACAACCCGCAGAGCCCATTTCTTTGCCTTCCTTTAATGATGTCGCGGACATGCAAGCCCGCGCTGATGTTAGGGAGAAAGATTTATGGCTAAGACGAGGTTGTACACTTGACGCTGAGTCCAGCTTGTGGCTCCACCCAGACGGACGGATGGTCTGTCCACGTTCGTTCCTCCATGTTTTGGCACATGTTGCACATGGCAAATCACATGTAGGAAAAGGAGGGATGAATGGGATTATAAAGTCCCAATGGTTTGCTCCAGGCATCACACTAGCTACACAGACCCTTGTAGACAGATGTATGATATGCCAGCAGACAAGACGAAGAAGTGGTCAAATTCAGCATGAACACTTACCGCCCCCCCTCGGGGCCCTTTGTAAATATGCAAATTGACTTTTCACATATGCCACCATGCCAAGGATTCAAATATCTTTTGGTAATAGTGTGCCAGTTCTCCAAATGGGTAGAGGCCTACCCTACCAGAAAAGAAGACGCTAGAACAGTTGTAAAGTGTCTTCTCAAAGATGTTATTCCTAGATTTGGTGTGCCCACAGGAATTAACAGTGACAGAGGTCCAGCATTCATTTCGAAGATAACCCAGAGTCTAGCTACAGTGTTAGGGTTCAAATGGCAATTGCATGTTCCCTATCACCCACAGAGCTCAGGCCAGGTTGAGAGAATGAACTTGACTATAAAGGAGAAACTCACTAAAACAATGTTGACCACAGGACTAAAATGGGTAGACGCGCTGCCGCTAGTTCTGTGCTCCATCAGAAGTTCACCAAATGCAACGACAGGGCTTAGCCCACACGAGGTATTGATGGGAAGGGTAATGTTCGCAGGATCTAGCCCCCCAGTAACACCCCACAAACTCACTCTTTTGTGGACAGAGGATTACATGACTAACTATGTCAAATATCTAACTGACATGTTGAGAAAGTTTCACAGGCAGGTGGCTGACAGGCTTCCCCAGCCGGGAGAGGAGCCCACCCACCCCTTTCAGATTGGTGATAATGTACTAATCAAATCTCTTGAAAAAGATGCTCTGTCTCCCAGGTGGAAAGGTCCTTTCCAGGTGTTAATAGTGACCAGAACAGCGCTGAGAGTACAAGGGAGACCGGAGTGGATTCACGCTACAAGATGTCGTCTCTCCCCTCTACCGGATGCTGGCGTGTGAAGGCAGTCATCATCATCGTCATGCTGGGTCTTCTGTACCTGGCCAAGGTCACCCTGCTAGATGGAGCTGTGGGAATCCCAACGACAGGTGGCGAGGGACCTCGCCCGTCTGAGGAAGAAAATAAGGTGCTCTTATCTACGAGCACAGACGACTTGACCACTCAGGGCCCAGACCCTGAGGGCAAAACGACACCAACGGGCAAATCAGTGCCTAGCGACAAGGACAGGTTGTATCCAATCACCACACAGACACTCAGTATGGTGCGAGAGACACAACGAGAAAGAAAAGGAGGAAGAATCAGGAGGATTGTCTCCCTCCCTGATCACAAATCAAAGACTATTTCTTTTAACTGTCCAGCTTCAATATGTGATTCATCTAACTGTATTATTGTATATTATGTGTCCTCAGATTGGTCAACATGGGACTTATATCCAATGGACCAGTACCGTACGGACGGAGTGGCGTCGGGAGGGGTGAGAGTGGCACTCGACACCATTGAAAACATGCCCCCAGAACTGTGGTGTTGCACTAGAGAGCAGTATAAGGCAATGATAAGGGATGAAGTAACATGTAGAGATAGGGAACCAGCTTACCAGGTTTCCGATCCAGGTGCTGCTGTGTGCGACCTGTCTGAACCAGAGGAAAAAACAAATGTTCCATCCACTCCACGTAAACACTCAGGAGGTGAGGTAGATTCTTCAAAAAAGGCCTTAATCACTCCTTTTAAACAAACTAAAACTAATTCTGCAGTAAACTTAATGTTAGACTACGCCCATGAACGTAATATTAGTAACTGTTGGCTGTGCCAAAATATGCCAGAATCCATGCATTCTCCCATGTTTAGCCCAATTCCGTTTGCAAGAGCAGACTATAAATTAATCAGCTGGAACGAAATTTACTCTAGGATTAGCGATGAGGCTGAGGACTGCTATACTCCGTCATACCCAACAGACTCTGATAAACCGTTACAGTACAAGGGTCTAGTCTCTCTCATTGTTGAGACAGTAAATACAAATTATCTGCCTGACGGTTTCAAACGATTGATGTTTTTAAAACTAATATATGTGAAGAAATACATTAACCTAGCTTTTGAATACAGATTCCAGTTAGCTCTGGTACAAACTAATTGTTCGGTTAATTCCACAAGTCCAACATGCACAAAACAACCACACCTGGCATCTTTGCTGGTTGAAGCTTTAGTGACAGTTGTGCCCTGGTTTGGCTCCAGAACAGTGAACTCCGTTGAGGTTAAAATACATGATTGCACGAAACCAATACCCTTAGGCAATCCCCCTACACGTGACTGTTCAGTATATGTTCCCCCAATTTCAGTACACGAATGGAAGAATGTGTCCATCTGTTTCCAGAATGAAGCAGGATCTCACACCTCTCCGGATGTGGGACACAGCGACTGTAATACCATAGTGAGGGTAACATTAGCCAGAATTCCCCTCCCACAGAGAGTTTACTTAGTTTGTGGCGACCGGGCTTATGGCTGCGTACCGTATGACGTTTTTTATGGCACCTGTTATCTAGCCTACCTAATTCCTTTAATCCGTAAAGTAGAGGCAAATGAGATTGCAGCGATACTTCCCTCTCTACACAGGAACAGCAGGTCCATTACAAAAGGACAACAGGTAGCGAGCCTACTTTTGCCCTGGTACGGCATTTATGTTAGTCAGCAGGAAATCATGGCATTGTCCAAAGTAGTGGAGCATCATCTAAATGTATCAAGTATCGCGATGTTAGCGGAACATAAAGAACTGCAGGAAGTTAGGACAGTAGCACTACAGAATCGCATGGCGCTGGACCTCCTCTTAGCTGCCCAGGGGGGCGCATGTAAAGTAATTGGTGCGGAGTGCTGTTCCTTTGTCTCTGACGCCACACCTGAAGTTACGGATATGGTCCAGGA
The DNA here is from genome assembly GCF_902827115.2 of Pseudochaenichthys georgianus. Lineage (NCBI taxonomy): Eukaryota > Metazoa > Chordata > Actinopteri > Perciformes > Channichthyidae > Pseudochaenichthys > Pseudochaenichthys georgianus. The sequence continues at coordinate 26,022,464 of NC_047515.1, forward strand.
CACAGCTAAGGGGATAAAAGAATTGCATGAAACTCATGGGTTTACACTTGGGGATTTAAGCGGAACTCTTGGGTCCTGGGGAGCGGGGTTGGTTAAATTTGTTGTTACTGTTGCAGTGTTTATCTTGGTTGTGCTAATCCTAGTGACCTGTTTGATCACTGTAGTTAAATTAGCCATACGCAGGGTTGCCAAAACTGCCCTCCAGGCCCCACAGAGGCTAGTGGGGTACTCTACTGTAGATGACACAATGTTGATGTACGACGCCGAGCTTCCAGACCCATGGGTCTCCGTGGCAGCTCCGGTACCTTGGGTACCTCCTTTCAGCGATTGATAAATTGATTAAAGTTGACACTCAGAATAAAGAATAAATGTTTTGACTTTTCCTTTCTCAGGTTGTTAAGAATAAATGTTTTGACTTTTCCTTTCTCAGGTTGTTTTCAATAAAATGTCTGACTTCTCCTTTTCAGATTTTTGAACAAATGTATTTGAATAAAATGTATGTAGTAAAGTGCCTTACTCTTGAATAAGTGTATTGAAGTAAACGTAAAGTAATGCTAAAAATGGAGGACACTGTACCTTTACAGATTACAGATTGATCGATTCATCACTGTGAATTTATACCTTAACTGTGAATTTTTAACTGAATCCCTATTGATTCTGATTTTATACCTCAATTGGATTTCTTATAATCCTACATTCTAATTGTGTTTTAATTATGAATTGCCTTGAAGTAAATCTTTAAAGATGTAAGCTGAATTTGAATTTGTGTTTGATGAATGAGATTAACTGAGGGATAAATGATAAAAGATCTTGTTTTTGAAACATATATTTTACTATTATATTTTTGTATTGCATATGTGTTATTATTGTGCTTTTTGACAAAAGAAATCAAACACTGAAGAAAGATGATTTTTCTATTATGGTTGTCTGTATCAACCATTGTGATTGGCTGTTCCAATCTTATTCTGTTTTTGATGTAATTAATGTAATGAGGAATCCACCCAACTCTGAGGACGTTTTATTTGATTCAAGTAGTGACTGAAAATATTCTTAGACTAATGTTAATTGGTTATCAATGAATTGATAAAAGCGTGGATCTGTGAGGAAATATTTTGTTTATGTGTTTGTACCAAAAAGCATTTTGTGTTTCACATAGGTCTGCCATAACTTAGAGCAGGGGTTTAAAGGTTTAAAGGTTAAAGGGTTAAAGGTTCCGCTTTCCTGTTGGGGGACTGTGACTAACTGCCAGAGGACTTTAACAGACTGTCTTTGTCTCTGAATCCATGTGTTTTTGTGATTATCGATCAGAAGACGCGCGAAATAGAGGCCCCTCCCGGATTCTCCGGTAGATCGTCTGTGTTTTCTGTGTAATGCTTTAGTGAGTTGGAGGGTTTTCTCATAGCATGTTGTGTAAACGCTTTGAGCTCACTCACGGCCGTTGGCTCTCATTAAACTCAGTGTTTGATATAAAGCGGACTCCAGCCTCCATTCCTTCCATCAACATTGCTGAAAAGAAAATCTCTCTCACAAGAAGGTTTATATATATATATATATATATATATAGGATTACTTTAAAACAGTCCCAAATAATACATGTTTACTTCAATACAGTTCAAGATAATACCTGTTTACTTTAATACAGTTTAGAACAATATCTGTTTGCTTTAATCCCCCTTTTGATCTCACCTTCAGAGATCAACTTATACACAGCATTTGAAACATAACCACTGTCATTCTTTTCTACTGTGTCTGTCCCCCAACATTTATATAAATCCATCAGTCGCTGGGATTTAGAACACTTTAAACCTTTAGGAACAGTCCATCATAACAACTTCTTATGACAGTGGAGGAAGACCAAAATATGTTTAAAAAAGTGTCCTTGTCGGCTGAGTCATCGTGCTCGTCCTCCTCCGACGCATAAGCCAACAAGGGCATATGGTACGAAGGGGAAGGGGCAGCTTCTCCCTCAAAAAATGGGTTATTAAAACAAAGTTCCTCAAAAATTGGGATATTAAAACAAAGTTCCTCAAAAAATGGGATATTAAAACAAACTCCACACCAGTTATATCAACCTGTTTCAGCAGAGAGTGTAGTCCCCTGTGCCGTCTTGGCTTGCCGTGTCTTTTTCCCCCCGATCCGCTGACGGCGGCTTCTGGGCTGCCTGCTAGAGAGATGTCTTCTGGATCCTCCTCCTCCGGCCCGCTGATGGTGGCTTCCGGGTCGATGCTGGAGAGATGTCTTCCCGATCCTCCTCCTCCGGCCCGCTGATGACGCCTCCCGGGTCGACTGCTGGAGAGATGTCCTCCCGATCCTCCTCCTCCGCTCCGCTGATGGCGCCTTCTGGGTCGACTCCTAGACGAGAGCCAGGTCCGTCCTGATGTCGTCCAAGGTCCTAGCCGGAGGATTCCCCGCCGCACACTGGCTCCAGTGGTACCAGATGTCCCCCTTTCCTCCTAGGCGGACGGCATGAGAGGTCTGCTGGGTCACTCTGTAGAGGCCGGAGAACCTGGGGTTGAGCCACTTGGGCCTGATGACCTTCAGCCAGACGAACTTCGCTGTGTCGGCCTCCTGGGTCCCCCTTTGGCGTCAGCGACCTGTGTGGAGAAATCTGATACCAATCCCTTAAGCCTACGCTTAGGGCTCCTGGGCCCTCAGCTGTTTGACCCACCACTGCGTAGGCCGCTTGGAGCCTGTTGGTGGGGTGTCTTAAAACAACAGCCGTCTGTGAACAGGTTTTCTAAATTAATTGTAGACCTCCTATCTGCCAGTGCAGCTTCAGAATCTTAATACTATAGATTGTGAAGTTTACACTCCCCCTTTTTACACATCCTGTATGGGAAGAAAACCTTCAGGTAATAATGGATTATAAGAAAATACCAAACATTATTCACAAATGTACATCCATCATTTTCCACAGTAAACACTCCAGTAAAATGAAGTGTTTCTCTCCATCTTTCAGTCCTAAAAGAAACAGAATCTTCATGTTTTAGTTTTAGCTTCACATTCTGCAAACCGCCATTGCCTGTGGGAGTGAAATATCATCAAGTAGATTAGAAACGGGTCACAAGTGCGGTTTTCCAATTCTGTGGAATTGTAGGAAACCTCTCATTTCCCACAGAGCCCCAGAATAATGTGTTAGTCCAAAAACATGCTTGATTAGTCATTGTTTTAACTCATGCAGTTGCACTGATCACATGCAGACATACACTCACATTCACACTCACACTGTCAGGTTGTAAAGTCAAGTTTGGTCAGGTTCACCCCAGAGTCAGTCATTGACAGTGCCTTCTCAAGTTACACTGTCGGTCAAAGGTCATTTGGTCTCAGTCTTTTTGGCCATGTGTCGTGCTCTGCAGAGACTTTGATATTTCAGCATAGGCCAGTATCCTTTGTTTACAAAAATCTGCCATATATGGAGCGCCATCATTTATTAATTCACGATTACAACTATAATTTTCCAGATATCTCTAACTTTTCATTGGGACAGCTGTTTCCCACATTTCCTGCAACTTGGTACAAATCTCACTTCCTTATAGTACTACTACTGCAGTTCATTAACACCTAATCTATATTAAAATGTCTAATAGATCTAATTCAGAAACTTGTGTACTTAACTATTATCTTGAGTCAAACCATTACTAGGATCTGTGTAGCTCTGCATTTCATAGCTCATTATACTCATTTATCTTCAATTCTGGTCTACCTAAAAAACAATGTTAAACTCTTTAGCAGTGTGTGGAACCCTGGGTGTCCGAACTTGCAACAATTACTCCCTACTTTATCAAGGATTTAAAAACAGAAGTCATTTCGTATGTCCATCCGAAAGCCCTCCTATGGTAATAACTATGCCACAATGGTGAAACCAGTACCTCAAATTTTGTTTAGAACTAGCTTTCCCTTCAACATGACCTATATAAATAAATATTTGTCTGATTTTATTGAGTAGTTACCAAAACTCTCCCCTTGAACTGTAGATAAATACTGTAACAACTTAAAACACTACCCAATTCTCACATGAATAAAAACTCTAAAAGAATAATTTGTAATCCTGATGAAGAGATTGAAGAATCTGTTCTACTCTGTACTCCTAACTCCAAAACACCCACTGCTGAAAGTGTAGTGCATATTTCCATTATGTCTCCCCCTTTTATCCCACAGTACCTTCAGTGTGTGTTAGGATTATTTTCTCCTTTTACTTTAATAGTTTCTTCTTTACTGCTATTTTTAATTTACCAATTGATTTATTAATGGGTAATACAACTTTTTATCTTTACTTATTTATCAAGTCAATTACATTTCTTTAAATTTGGTTCTTTAAAATACATTAGTAGATACCTTGTGGAGTATTCACAATAACTAATCCTCTCTAGGATATGAAATCCGTTCGTCTTTAAGCAGATACTATTTCCTTATTTATCTTTTGTTCATGATAACAATGGTATAACAACCACACGTTTTACCCATAGCTAGTTTCTATGTCAAGATTATTATGTGTGACATAATAATCAGATGTCTTGTTTGCTAAACAAGAATATTAAACTTTAATCTTTTCAGTATTCCAGACCATCATTTAAACAAGCAGCCTCTTATCTAAACACTACGCATTAAGGTTTCTACACCACCCCCTGGGAAACTCTTGCACAATTATGCTGTAAAATCATTGCATCATTCCTTCAGAGTCTGAACAATCTGAGACAAGCATGTCTCAAGATCTTGTCATAATGAGCACAGTCAGTGATGCAGCTGTAGTCAGTGGCAGGGTCCCCAAAAAAGCTAGGACCGGCCCTGGTCAGTGGGCTCCAAGGAAACTCTCCCTGGCATTGGGATGAGGGAAGGAATCACTTGGCAGACACACGTTGTCCTCTGTACAGCAGAAATCCCCCCAAAACCGCAGTACCTCTTCACACCACTGTTGCCTTGACAACGAGGCACAAGCAAAATGACAATACCTCCTCAGAGATGCGTTCTTTGCACACTTCTTCTGTTTGCAGTGAGCAACTCTTCACCAACACACTGATTCAGAGAACCCAAAAGGTGGTGCACAACTATCCAATGCTGCTGTAATCACAGCCATTCAGCTACTGAGAAAAACTCAATTTAAATCTCTCTCCCAACGGGTTACAAAATAAAACGGCTGAGGTCAGGAATGCTGAAACATGTGAATGTTAAAACAAACTAATGATAGTAGTCTGCCTATTCTTTATTACTTCAGTTCTAAGTTAATAGGCAAAACAAGGAAACTTTCCCTAACCATAGATTAATGTCTTATCTACTTGGTTATTCTATTCATTTTCAAATTGTTTATCTAAATTGTGTTACAAGCATGGTGAGGTTGTAACAGAATACACAAATAACTGTATTCAATCCGCGCCGTATTTGAAAACTGTAATGAATTAAAATCAATGTTTAACGACGTAATATAAGTTAAATATATTGTTAAGCTAATTACTGTTTTATTGTGAAGGCATCTCTGGTGAACAGCGGCCTGTGGCTTTTATTTTGAAAGGCCGTTCCGGAAATATACTCCGTAATTATGATCAGTGAGTTTGACTTCTAGAAACACGGAAAGTTACGATAACAATCGTTCTAATGCATTAAATAAAGTCATGAAAGAGACAAGGAGGGGAAAAGGCGTGTGGAAGTAAGCAATGAACTGAAAATGCCACCAATCCTCTGTTTTAACGTGATGGCGGACATTAAAAACTGAAGCGGGCATAAGCACCCCTGTCATACATGTACACATTAATAGATTCCTTCTGACTGACAAGCGTTCAAAAACCCTTCTGCTTATCACTTACTACTTTTTGTTTTATTCATAACCTAAAAATAAAATTGTGGTGAATAGCTTGCGTTTTCCTACTTTAAAGAACCATCAAATGAGAGTCACTATTGTATGATAAATACTACTCCCAAATAACATTTATGATATATATATATATTTCTTACAGTGAGTTCGTTATTTCATGTCTAACAAATTCTCCTCTGTCTATGTCTAATCTAGGTGGAATCCACTATTATATTTCATTTGTATAGACATTCATCTTTCTAGGTACGTCATATACTCAGTGAACCACTTTTTACTTTCCCTTAACGTTACCTTATGTAATATAATTTTTTCTTGAAATATAATTAAGTACAATCCTTAGTTTATGACAAATACCATGAAATTCACAATGTAATGCAATGGTACCAATCAGTTCTCAAAACTTCTCATAAAACCACAAACTGTAATCTACAAAAACTATGCTAAAAACAACAAATTATAGTTTCTTATTTATTTCAAGATCTATTACTTACATTACATTACATTGCATTTAGCTGACGCTTTTATCCAAAGCGACTTACAATAAGTACATTCGACCAGGAAGACACAACCTTGAAGAAAACAGAATCATATAAGTACATCAGGTTTCATAGAGCCAAGTATTTCAAGTGCTACTCAACTGGCTATAGATACGCCAGTCATTTATTAGTATATAAGTGCTCTGTTTGCAGTTCTTTGTTAGTAATTCTATCGCTCGAGGTGGAGTCGAAAGAGATGAGTTTTCAGTCTGCGCCGGAAGGTGTGTAAGCTTTCTGCCGTCCTGATGTCAATGGGGAGCTCATTCCACCATTTTGGAGCCAGGATAGCAAACCCACGCGTTTTTGTTGATGGGAACTTGGGTCCCCCTCGCAGCGAGGGTGCAGCGAGTCGTTTGGCTGATGCAGAGCGTAGAGCACGCGCTGGGGTGTACAGTTTAACCATGTCCTGGATGTAGGAAGGGCCAGATCCATTTGCAGCATGGTACGCAAGTACCAGTGTCTTGAAGTGAATTCTAGCAGTTACCGGAAGCCAATGAACCAACTTCAACTCCCACATTGATCTATTAATTTTCAATGTATTTCAGTCCAACTTCAGATCACTCATTGATCTATTAATTTTTATTTTTAGGCATCAGAAAAAGAGAAAGCATGTACGCTGCTGCTCTCCCGGCTGATTGAAACAAAGGGTCTACTCTTCTACAGAATCAGAAAGAGGGGGGAGATTCTTTCACAGACAAATACTGACACCCCGGCTCCGGCTGGAGCTCGCAGCCTTTTCAAGAGAAGGGGGCTTCTTTCAACAACTAACAACAAACTATTGGTATACCAAAACGTTTAGCAACATAAAACAAGGCCTTTACGAATCAACAATGACAACCAACAGACAGAACAATCAACAAACAGATTTCCGAATGTCTCGTCGGCTCCTACTCTGTCTTCTGCTATCATTTTATTGCGTAGGAAACGGAGATCTGTGGAGGACTTTTTACGATCTGCTGTTTTAATCCCACTGCTAATCAATTTTTTCTGCTTGAGCCCATTGGTCCCTAGGGGTCCCTCGTACTGGGGCTCCTAACTCACGCTCCTCTCGTTCAAATTCTCCTTCCATTATGACTTCGTATCTATTTATCTAACTAAGGCTATTCTATGTTCAATAATATTTATTAATATAGGCCTACTGGACAATTATTGTTGTTACTCTTAATGTCCTTATTCTATGTATTTGAATTCCCTGTCCTTAATTCAGACGTGCACACAGCATATGGTTATACACCCTGTTCGCCTCCAGAGGGCAGCAGCTGACCACGAATGAACTTCCTCTGTCTGATGAAGCTCCCAGCTTCTGCAAACCTTCTCCTGTCACTATGTTTCTGCTCTCTCTTCTCAATTATTACACAGATTCGACGTAAAAAATCACAGTTTATTACAGAATTTCCCCAGCGAGTCAGCCGTGCAGGACTAGACTACCTCATGGAGACCTCGCTGGTTCACTTTACTTTCTTTAGTGAGTTAAGGTACGGGAATGCACCCGGAATTGCAGTATCTCCTTCTCCTTTTTTCTGTTTGTTTGTCTATCCGTTTGTCTGTCTTCCTGGCTGGGCGTGGTTGACCTACTTGCCGTTTTCCGCCAACTCACCTCCGCTCCTGTTTCTCATCATCACTGATTACCACTACTCACCTGCTGCTGCTTAAAACTCCGGTTCGATCATCGTAGAGATGTCCCGATCCGATCACGTGATCGGGGATCGGAGCCGATCACGTGATTTTCAAAAAGATCGGAATCGGGAGAAAAAAATCGGGGATCGGGATTTTTAATTTAATATTACAAAACAAAAATGACCATGATCACGTCTTAAAGTCATCCTGAGGCCTAAGTTTTGGTTTAAAATTACACAACATCATGTATGTGTTGTTTCTTTTGGGCTTGTTTTCAGACCTGGTTGCTTATTTCTCTCAAATCTGGCAACACAGTGGGCGCAGTGTCTAATAGTAGCAGTAAGCTAACAAGAGGCTACGTTCAGCTGATGACTCGGGAGTCGGGACAGAGAAAATGTCAGGAGTTTGGAAGTATTATAAAATTGAAAGCGAAGGCAGTGTAACAGCCAGATGCAATGTTTGCAAGGCGGAGGTTCCGCGTGGTGAAAAGAACAGAGCTACATTCAACACGACCAATCTAATACGCCACCTGAGAAACAAACACCATCAACAACACGACGAGTACACAACGGCCACTCAGGTAACGGCACTGAAACAACCGACACTTTCAGAGACTTTTAAAAGGAAAGAGAAACTGCCCCAGAACAGTGAAAAGGCCAAACAAATAACAGCCAAGATAGCTGAATTCACCGCGTTGGATGGCCAGCCGTTATCTGTTACCTTTGTTTTCTCTTAATGCATTGCATAAAGATCGGATCGGGAAAAATCGGTATCGGCAGATTGTCAAAATCAAATGATCGGAATCGGGAGCAAAAAAAGGTGATCGGGACATCCCTAATCATCAGACTTCGCCAGTTCTTCGTATACTCACAGTGGTAAACTCCAGTTCCGGCTGACTAGTATTGCTAGTCTTTTTGTATACTCTTCCAGTTGGATTTTTTCATATACTAATCCTGTTCTGTTTTGTGCCTGTTCCAGAGACTCCATATTCCATTCCGTCCTGCCTGCCACGTCCAGCCCAACCTCCGTCTCAGCCCTGCTCCATGTTCTTCCCACTCTGTTGAGAGTTTACTTTGTCTACTGCCTGTTTTTTGAGGACGTAAATAAATCCAGTCTTTTTGACACTTCACCTAAGTCTCCGTCCCAAGTGTTCTTGCATAGTGGGTTCAAGTTTTGAGTCTCTTTACGAGGAGCGTAACAACGTCGGGGTCACCAGCTTGTAGGAGAAAACACAGTAGTGGTGGCTTAAAGCCCACTTCCGCTCCGCGCCGTCCGTTAGATGAGCCTGGTCAGATTAATAAAAGAAGGAGTTCAAAACACCGGAATAAAAGTTATAACAATAATCTGATTTTAATGGTAAAAAACACCAATACAAGTTACAGAGTACTCTGGACTCCCAGTTCTACTGCTGTGCGATACAGATATCGGGACCAGCCAGTCAGAAACAGGGGGCATTTTGCATGAATAAACAACAGTATATATAGACATATTTGGGGCGGAGAGTCACTTCTTATCTTGCACCTGAGTTCACTCCTTTACTTTCCCAAGGAAGATTTCACACAAACTATTCCTTTCCAAACAATCAAACATTTTACACAGATATATTGGTGCTTGAGATTATATTGGCCCCAGGAAGAACCTTGAAAAGAATATGTGTGTGTGCTGGTGGGAGGAGTTGTATGTGTGTGTGTGTGTGTGTGTGTGTGTGTGTGTGTGTGTGTGTGTGTGTGTGTGTGTGTGTGTGTGTGTGTGTGTGTGTGTGTGTGTGTGTGTGTGTGTGTGTGTGTGTGTGTGTGTGTGTGTGTGTGCTGGTATCTGGGTCAGTGAGTGTAAGTGAGAAGGTTTATATATATATAGGATTACTTTAAAACAGTCCCAAATAATACATGTTCACTTCAATACAGTTCAAGATAATACCTGTTTACTTTAATACAGTTTAGAACAATATCTGTTTGCTTTACGGGTAACAAAGCATATAAAAGGGGACAATACACAGATGTGGTACTTGATATCATTGGTGGTCAGCAGTCACAATCTTTACATGGAATACCAAACGTTGTACTGGATGGTGAGTCGCAGGTATGTGTGATTTTATCCTTGTCCCTATAGAACTATAATTGTTATTTTCATAGTACTACAATGGCTATATGTCTTATATAGCATCCTAGTACTACACTTTTCCAGGAGCTTGCATGCTTGTGATCATCTTATTAAGGGGTATAAAGTATATTGATAAACTTTCATTTCAGGTTGTCAATGCACCTGATGTGACACACACCATTGAAGATGAGGTCCTCCTGACCCATGTGGATCCAGAAGCTGGACCTTCAGCCAGGCCTGATGACACACTGCAAGAGCCACCTCTAAAGAGAAAATGCAAGCGCACCAGAAAACCAGAGCAGAGGGATGATGCCTACGAGACTCTGCTGAGCCGTGAAACGGAGAGGGCAGAGATGCAGATCCGTCTGGCCGAAGAACAGAAGAGCTGTGCCGGCTTCAGCAAACTGAAACCTCACTGAAAATTCAGCTCCTCAAAGCACGCCTGGATGATCCAGCTGCCTTTGAATGAATGTTTTATTGTTGTTACCCTAGTGGGAGTATTTTTTTAAAATTACAATTTCATTATGATTTGATGTCCTTTATGTATTTAAAAATATAATTAAACATTATAGATGTCTCTGCAATGTGGTCTCTTGTCTTCCTTGTATTATTTTTCATGTCCACTAGATGGCGATCGGTAGGATTAAAGCTGATATTCAGGATCTAGTCATCTTGAAAAATCGTAATCTGGATCAGGCTGATCCTATCCTGAATTGCTTTGAACTCCAGGGACAAAATTTGGCCGACTTGTCTGATCCTGGATCACAAAAAATGGGATTTCAAAATCTGATCGGATCTGATTGAGATTAAAAGTTTTGAACTCCTGGGCCCTGGTGACTGTGATTTGTCAATGAGTCTGGTCTGTTAGTCGCTTGTGAAAAGTTTTAATTCTTGTTAAGTCTTTTTTTTTTAAGCTGTGCTCATAGCTTTAGTAATGTAAACCTGTTTTTGAATGTCAGATACACAGGGCCGGCCCTAGACTTTTGGGGGCCCTAAGTGAGCTTTGGCTTGGGGGCCCCCCTCACTCTAGCGCGTTCTCACTACACACAACACGGAACCAACTTTTGTCTTATGATGTTAGCATAAGCACACATATTGTATAAATAAGCATGTAAACACCGTGGACCTAACCTCCTCTAGGGGGTCCTCACCTCCTCTAATGGGGCCCTCACCTCCTCTAGTGGGGTCCGGGGGCATGCTCCCCTGGGAAGATTTTTTTTTTTAAATATTGAAGTTAAAAGCATCAATCTGGTGCACTTTGAGAGCAAAATTAAGAGATCTATGGATACATCTCTCAACACCCATATGAAACAGAACTGTAAGCAGATTTTTCTTTATGGATATTATTCAAATCACTTAAACTGTATTCTTGTTTTGTCATATAGTATTTCATAACTGTTTTTCATTTATTCTCTCTGGCTGTCCATCTCATAATAGAAACTAGCTGCTAGCTATTTTTCATTTTTTTGTTGTTGCTAGGGGGCCCCTTCGTGGCTGCGGGGCCCTAAGCGGTCGCTTAATGGGTCGGGCCGGCTCTGCAGGTACATAGCCTAGATACAACTTAGTCATGATTGGGATCCATGCAAGTTAAGTACTTGTGTCCGAGTAGAACCAATTTGACAGGACTGACTCTTCAGACTCAGTTAGCCCTATCAAATTAGTTGCTAGTTTATTAGTACATGGTAACCTAGCTAATAAACTGCAGTCTATTAAAATAGCCTTGATGATTTAGTGAGCCGTTGAGTCAACTTAATGGCAATTTTGACCGCTGCAGTGTGGTGCTGTTAAACTATCTCATATTATAAAAAGAGGGGTCTTCAACATTTTGGCCCACCCTATTCATACCAATAAGGATAGAGATAATAATACAAACGCCTCTTATTATACAAATATCATAATACAACAGCACAACAAACGGCAGCCATTAAAATTACTGTCAAATTAATCATCACTTCTGTAACATTTTATTCTCCATCTACATCAACAGTTTAGGTGAAAATGTGGATGAAGCTACTTTACATTTTTATGCGGATGATACCGTGATGTACTGTGCAGGTCCCTCCATTAAGGAGGCTGGTGTTAAATTACAGGCTGTTTTTAACATTATTCAGACTCAGCTCTCTGAACTAAAGCTTCTTTTAAATGTTGAGAAAACCAAGGTAATGCTCTTTTCTAAAGCTAAAAAGACACCAGAGCCTGTTTTAGATATTGTAACTACGCAAGGAATAAAACTTGAAGTGGTTACCTGTTACAAATACCTTGGTATCTGGCTTGATGATTGTCTCACTTTTAAACTTCATGTCAATAACCTGCTTAAAAATCTGAGGGTTAGGTTTCTTCTACAGGAACAAGTCCTGTTTCTCGCTTGAGGCCAGGAAAAGGCTAGTCACTGTGACCTTTTTACCTGTGCTGGACTATGGTGATTTGATGTTTATGAATGCACCTGCCAATTGCCTGGTCAAGTTAGATGCTGCGTATCACAGCGCACTGAGATTTGTGACAAACTGTAAAGCATTAACCCATCACTGTACCCTGTATGCAAGGGCTGGTTTGCTTTCACTAACTGAACGGAGGCTCAGTCACTGGTACATTTGTATATACAAAGCCATGTTAGGGAAACTTCCATCTTATATCTGCTCCCTGATCTCACGGAAAATTGTAAGTGGCTACTGCCTGAGATCGAATGCTGTGGTTTTATTAAATGTGCCAACTGTTAGGACTGTCTTAGGGAAGACAGCTTTTAGATGCGCAGCTCCTCTGTCTTGGAATAGTCTGAAAATTAAATGGAAACTGAGCAAACTGGTGCCACTAAATGTTTTTAAAGCTCGGTTGGATGCTAGTCAATCGGAAGCTATTGGTACCTGTTTATGTGGATGATGCTGTATGATGTCCTTTTGTTGTTCTATTTATGTTTTTATGTTTCATGTGGAACTACTTGAGCACGTCTCCCTTGAAAAAGAGATCAATGATCTCAATGGGATTTATCTGTATAAATAAAGGTTTGAAATGAAATGAAACAACTGAACATCATAACCTTCGTAAAGGTAGGATTTGGCCTACTGCAGGACAGTTTAAAAGAAAGGTGCAACTAATAAAGTTGTTATACCAACTTTGACCTCTGGGTGGCAGTAACACATCAGGCGTGGCCTTAGCTGAGTCTCTGTGCATCTGAGCAGAACAAACCAAAGGTTAACCATGCATTATAAAATGTCATGTTTAACATGGAAAAAATAACTATTAAATATTTCACTGAGTTCACAGCAAAGGCTTTGGGAACATAATATACTTCATATAACTTGTCATATGAAGCCATCTGGAATAGATGAAAATCTATTCTGAATTCATATGAGTGAAATACATCCACACACACTCAATGGACACTTAAGGTAGATTTTCCACTTCTGTAATCTAAGTTTATTATGTGTTATTCAGTAGATACATTGTTTTTAGACAGGGTTGCATGGTACCGAAGTTCAACATGGCTTGATCAAAAGTGCGAGACACCTCAGCTCAAGAAACTATAAATCAAACTTGTGCACACATTTACTTAGTTACATTACTATTTCATTCGGATTTTGTACTAATTTTTTTATTATTTCTTGATTTTCTTCACCATTTTGTTTTACTGCTGTCTTTTATTGCTATGGTTCATCTGAAAAAGGATCACAAGACATAACTTTAAGTATTCACCAATCTCCAGGGAAATATTTCTTACCCTGTGCTGTAAAATCTTTATCACCTATGAATTTTTTTTTTTAACACCGTTGATGAGCAAATATACACTATGATAATAATTCCACTTTTATTCCACGGCTAATAGAGGCTGACTATGCCTCCAGGGAATTCCAGAGATGTCTTACGTGGTATTTATTTTTAGCCAGCTTGCTAATCACTGGTTTATTTGGTTCTTTTCAATTTTAAGATGTCAGGATGATATGGGTTAAGTGTGCTTTTCATGGAGCTCCGATGGTAGGCTGGCTGTCCTCTTTTTCGGTTTCTACACCGTTTAATGCAGACAGTGTAGATGTGATGGACGGAGCAAGCCTGTTAATAAATAAATGCATGTGATTATTGTTTCCCGGAGTTACACATGAGTGATTTGCACATTAAACGTGCCAAATATTGCTGCTCTGCGGGCAAATCAGTCCTCCCTACTAGTGTCTGCAACTCGTAATAAAGTGTCCGCAGGGTGTAGAAATACAATTTGGACACATGACTAAATCTTGTGCGGTCTGACACACATCTCGGCTCACCTCGTGCTGCAGACAGAGACATCCAGATGGGGAGGGTAGATTTATAAGAGGGGATAGAAGTAAAAGAGCAGAAATGAAGAAGACAAGTAAAGTAGTCATGAAATAAGTGCTGGTCTACTTATAAATGATAAATTAATCCCATAATGGGTCAGCCAGACAGTTATGAGTGCACTGCGAGTTCTACCCCAATCCCAGTCCTGTATGGCTGACAGTGAAGGTTAACTGAGAGGTGAATGTGAAATGCAGGATATGGAAAAGAGAAAATAGAGCTGCCAAGACAGAAAAAAGGGAATGAAGAGGGTTGGTGAAATGCTGGATCTCTTCTAGGGGTTGGACATAGTGCAGCTTTAGGCAGCCTATTTTTCTTGTCAAGTCCTCAGATTCAATATCGAGATAGCACTCTCCAGAGTCCACAGGTTCTGCAGTGAAGAAAGAAAAAATACTTTTTGAAGCCTTCCGGGAGAGCAGCAGAATCACATTTCTGCAGGCAAGGCTTCGCCCCAGTGTCTAATTCTAATTTCCTCTTACACTAAGGCGTGTGTGTACATCTGCAATAGGGTCCATCAATGCAGAGAGAAGATTGGTGTGTGTATTGGTCCAATGCATGCAGGTGTGCTGCTGAGTGTGTGAGAGATTCTTGGAGACATGTGGATACGATGTGTAGGAGAGTAAGTGAGCACACTTGTAAGATGGAGAGTCCGTGGGAAATGAGAGCTTTTGCCAGTAGAGGACAAGCTGATGGTGGATATACAACCACAGAGAGAGACTTAGACGGAGGGAGAAGTGCAGTGATAATACAAATGTAGGTAAAAAGGGAGGAAAATGGAACATTAGCAAACATATGGACAATTGAGGTTTCGGAACATATGGGCCTTCAAATGTGGAGGACAAGTGAATGTCAAGGGGAAAATCCACTGTGTAGCTCTAAGTGGATTTTGTTATTCTTTGCACATCAGGCAGTTATATCGATACATGTGAAAGTGAGCAACCCCTTTACAAAGGCTGAACAAAAATAGGAAAAAGCTCTAGTGTGATGCGTTCAAGAGACATAGCCTGGAACTGATTTACAAGAACATTTTGTTTTGTTATCAATCCAAAAATAAGTTCTTCTTTTATTGTCTTATACTTACATGTGCATAGTCCCTTTATCTGTCAAGTCATTGACACTAGTATTACATTTGACCTTCAACTCTGATACTTTAAGGCAGCTCGTGCACTGGGGTTTTTGTCCAAGAGACAACTGTATCCCTTGAGGTTTGAAAGAGTCGGATTCATGTACACAAATTGAGTAAATATTATTAGTAATACTGTTGGGATGAATCATGAATTTGTTGTATTAGTTCATAGTAGTTAATGTACAGTGCATAATTCCTTCAGAAACTTGAGTTTTTCATAATTTATAAAGGCTAATAGAAGCACATCTACCTGAGTGTATTTGAAAGCACGCACGCACGCACGCACGCACACACACACACACACACACACAAACAAACACACTATTCAATACTTTTTTATCTGACTGCACCTAGTATTAGAAACCAAATTATCTCACTGAATGCCTAGTCCGATACTCACTCTTTTAGCTACTGTACCTCATTGTCACTGATTTCAATCATCATTTTTCTCCAATCTCAAAGAAAACCATTTGTTTGGTTAGAGCCAAAGGTATTGTCATCAACTTGCCTTTTTCTCAAACAACCAAAAGTCCAAAACCACCATTATCACACAAAAAAGCAAATCCTCATGTTTGAGAAGCTTGATGGTCAAAGTGTTTTGCATGTTTGCTTTAAAAATACCTTGACTTGATTACCTTCACCTCTACTTTAATGATACATTGAAGATCAGACATAGATTGAGTAATGTGTGTACTTTCTGTTGATGTGTTGGTATTTATCAACTCACTATGCTCACCTCCATATCTGCCACAGGGAGTTACTTTCGCCTGCTCTCATCCTCATATTTTTCTAGTTTTATCTTTTGGTTTCTTCTTTCTCTGTTTACACACTGGAGTTGTACAAAGTCAACCAGATACTGTATGTGAAGTGTCACTCTTGGGTCCAATGCTCGATGACATGCCCTCCTCTATTTGTTTTCTGCTCTTAGTCTCTCTTTGTGTTCTTTAATAAATGAATAGTGTTCATCCTCTCTTATCCCTTCTCTCATTCACTTACTTTGTGTGTGAGTGTGTGAGTGTGTGTGCCGACACGCTGTGTGTATGTGTGTTAGCGAAGAGTGTCTGGTGCCTGGGGTGAAATCAGGCAGATAAAAGGCAGTGATGAGGTCTGGATCGTCAGCATCCTGACAGCTGTAGATTAAATTAAAGAACTTCTGACAAATCAAACAGATTTCTCTCTCTCCCCCTCTCTCTCTCACTCTCTCCCTCTTCACCCCTAGAGCCCTCATCAGGCAAGCTGGTTGTGGAACTTGAAACAAAATGGATTTCATCTTTAAGGGCTTGGGCAGGCTTTGAAACGGTACCAGCTGCCGGGCCTGCTTGTCTCTCTTTCTTTCTCTTTTGGACTTACTGGCATGCCTTTTTATTTCTCAATACTTCAACAAACTTGAGCCATATTGTGATAGATAAAGGTATAACATCAGCACTTCAAACCCTGACAGTAATTGAGAGATGAAACAGACACATTTTCCAGGTTCTGAGAGGCCCACACCGAACGGCACATCAAACGCTCCCACTCGGGATTCCAGGGAATGGCAGAGAGCATCTATCTGCTCCCACTGGATCGAAATGCCGCCGTAATAAGATGTTAGTACTTTCTAATGTGGTTTATTGGCAGTTAAACCCACTCTGATATGAAAATATGAGTCAAATAGGCCCACTGCTGATGCCGGTGAAGAACACACATATACACACAGACACGCTCAAAAAGTAGCATGAATGTGTCTGTCATTGAAATATTGCCCCCTAATGTGTGGCCCTCATGTGACTGCCAGTTTAACATTACACAGATTTATAATGGAAGCATAATTCAGACACATGCTGCCCCACAAAAGGGAGTGACTGACATCTGTGTCAAACGTTTTTTTTATTTAAATAGTGCCTGAGTGCCATGTTATCAGTCATGTATCCAAGCCTTTATCTTTGTATTTAATCAAACTTCCATATGGCTTACATGAATAGGCCTACCCATTAGGAAAATGCATTTTTCAAACTAGTACATTGATTGGATGGATTGGTTGCTTTACGATTACATTTAAATACTGTACACATGTAGGCCAATACCTCTTAACCTCTTAAGCCCTGAGCCTGTTTTTCAGGTTTCAGGCTCGAAAATGCCACTAACACAACAAAGACTATATCTTCACTTCTAAAAGGGGTAAATTAATAATATGTTCTCTCAAAGCAAGGTTACATCTGTGAGTTGGATGTAGAAGTGTCAGAATCAATATAGATGTTTTTATTTTAAAGTAAATTCAGATGGAACACAGTAAAAACATGTAAATTCTAATGTCCGCCTAAAAAAACCCCATTATTTATAGTGAAAACCACCCTTGAATGATGGGCTAGTAGACTAAAAGCTTTAGGAATCCAAACTATAACATATAAGTACCCTGTATCAAGATTGATGCAAAACAAGTGAAATTTGACCTTTTTAGAGAGGTTTAGAAAAATAAAGTCGAAGCGGACTCACCTCTGGGTAATTTGGGAAACATCAGTTCCATTTGAACTTTTTCACTGTAAAAATCATTTTATTACTTTGAATTATCACTATAGGTATTCATTCCATCCAAATACAACTGTTTTGAAAATAAATAAATAAAATAAAACATAGGCCTACTCTGTTATCCTCTGAGCCTCTGAATTAGCCCCGAGCGAAAAATGCTAACTTATTACTGCACCGGAAATCACTCCTAGCTCCCTTATTACTTATCCTAGCTGCACATCCAACACATTGTTTATGATCGTAAAGACACAGAATCTAACGGTGCCCACCTCAACACTGAAAGATACAAACTCGTGACGTTATCAACAAAAACGTACATCAAAACAAGTGGCGCTAGCGCTAATGCGCTAGGCTAACATGGCTCACCTTCCTCTTTGTCTGGTCTAAACTGGTCTTCAATGGCATTAAAACGATAACAACGATGATGTAGTTAATCCATAGGTTAATATCCAATGTGGCTGTGTCCCCTTTGAAATGTTCTGATGATCTATAAGCAATACAACTGCAATTCCGTTATCTGCTGTCCGCACTGTGCTCCATGCGCAACCCTGTCTCCTAAAAATGACGTTCCCACAGAACTAAACTGCATTCTGAATTACGTTTAGCTAGAAACGTATTTACTCCCACGTTATGTTCGTTATGAACGTATCTCAAATACGTTTATTTTCTACATATCTTCTAGAAACATATTTTCTCCCACGTTACGTTCCTTATGAACGTATCTTAAATACGTTTATTTTCTACATATCTTTGCCATTTATTGTCTTGCTTATAATAATGATAATAGTCATTTATAAATATCATTTTAGAGCACACCTTTGAAATCGACAATCGGGCTCAATATATGGTTAAATTAAAATCAGTAGGCGAGGCTGTAATTTCGCCAGCTGTTACTCTCATGAGCGAGGCAGAAAATAATAGTTTTAACATGACAAAAAGCTGCTGTGTCGTTTATTGCACCTCAAACATTAAAACAAATCCAGAGTTACGTGTTTCTCTACTTCCTCTAAGAAGAAAGGACAGTAACAGAAGAGCTCTGTGGCTTCAGGCTTGATCGCTGTTCAAATGACAGCGTTGGTTTCCCCAAAAGTGGGCGGGGCTGTAAAGTGAAGTAGATTTTACTCTCATCTATTATTTAAAACCATTCTATTTATTCTAACGTAATGCCAATGTTTTATCTTTTTATTTTAAATCGTATAATGTCTGACTTTTTTTGTCGTCTTTGAGGAAAATAAATGAGGTTTAGAGCCTCAAAATACTGAAATCTGTATTTTTTTAAATCTCTTCCTTCTAATTTGTTATTCTTTTCTAAATAACACACTGTTATTTACTCAACAATAACACACAATTATCCTAGTTTTTATTTATTCGTTTAATTCTATAATCTTGGGCTTTTTAGCATGCTTTTTAGCCGTAAATAAAGTCACCAGAAACAGACGGGACATTTCGAGATTTAGGATGGCCGAAGACACGACACTACCCATAATCCCCAGCTATCGTTTGGGACTACAGTCCCGTTGACAAACCCCGTGATGTTGCGCCAAGGTTACGCCGAGCGTCAAGCTCTTTGAAATGGAACGAAACCTATTCAAAACTGGACTCGAACGCCCCCCGAGAACTACACATGCTGGCTATTATGTTTCGCAACACATGGCACGTCTCTACGGGAATTGTAGTTTTAAAAGACGTTTTTCCCAAATTTAGAAGTTGACAGTATTAAACTGTGTACAGCCCTGGAGGTTTAGGCGATAGGAAACACATTGGTGTGTACACATTTAAAACATGTAATTAATAAATGGGTGAAAATCGCTTGTATCCATAATGGGCAGCATTAATATATACCCACACGACAGCTCATTGTTACTTTGTAATTCTACTCCACTACAATTCAGAGGTTAACCTGGTATTTTTACTTCACTACATTTAGTTTAGTTACTTTGCAGATTCTGATTAATGATGTGGAATATAAACAACACTTAAAGCAGACTTTAGTTACACCTGAGTAAAATTCAGGGAAGGTGATTGTCAAGTGCCAACAATCAGGAGAGATAGTTGGTGCTTGAGAAGACTAAACATTTATCTGCAGATCTTTATAAAGTATATTCATTACTCGTTATTCTCTACTAATAGTTAATTAAAAACTGTATAATGGCTATTTTGCACATCCCTTTCAAGATTTCAAGATGTTCTAAGGTGTATTGATCTTATACACAACTTGGGTCGCAGGTTCCTCAACAGCGCATTACAAGACATCTATCAATATGTGTGTACCTCCACCATTAAACTGTCATATTCTGCACATTTCTTATACTATCTACTACATACATAAGAGTATAATTAATGTGTATAATATCAGTTAAAATAAGTGCTTCAACATAGTTAACATTGCAGGAAAGCAATATATTAGACGTTAAGTACTTTGTCAGGCTTAATATTCATCTGTAGATAGATACCGCCAAAGCTTTTTTCTTGTTTAAAAGAAGACCTTAACCTAAAGTATTCTTTACTGTGTTAATAAAGGTTAATTCGTTTTTCTGTTTTGCACATCCTCCTATTAATATCTGTGTACATCCGGCACTAAACTGTGTTATTGTAGAGATCACTTAGTATCTTCTCGACATTTTATATTCTATATAATATTTCTATCATTGACCTTCTACTTTCCCCCTATGAAAGTATGTACTCTTAATATTGTTTTAATCAAATAACATTATTCAACAAAAATAATTCAATAACATGCTTTAACCACTAGGCGGTGCACACAAGGTACACACAGCATACTAATAATAACTTTGTATTATTAATGTATGTATAACATCTGAAGATGTGTAGTTTTATTCATGTTTTTACTGTACATAATTTTACAGGATATTGCTATACTATTTCTCTTGTTTTACTTCTACACATTAATATCTGATTTGTAAAACATCACAGACAGAAAGGCATATCCGTCATTTAATGGTAAGCTATTGAAATTGTGATTCCATAGATGTGTCTCCCATCACTCAAATCCCCTGACTATTCTCTCAACTCAGTATTTACATTCTGATATTCAAAGAAAATCAGAAATATCTTTAAAAACTACAAGTCCTTTTCTATCAGCTGTGCACCGTTATGGTGTAAATATAACCTATATACCAATTAGATCAAATATAAAAGTCAGCCGAATTACTATTGATATTGCAAGGAGACGTATTTTGTGAAAAGAAATTGAAGATGTTGTTTAATTGTTGATATATTTATGATCCACGTCAAGTATTCAGTTTTGGCAGCAGTTCTCCTGTTTGTCCAGAAGTCTTCTCATCAGGGCTCTATAAATAAAGAACTACGGCAGATGTGTAATATTTAATGCAGCCGAACCGTGTATTACAATGCCGTTATGTGACTTCCAAAGAGAAAAGCAAGAACACTCTAAATTAGGTATTTTATTTTTCGTTGTCGGATATCATATCTTATTAACACCATATCCCAGCGTGCATTGCGGCTAAAACATCCAATCAACGAGCTTCAAGCTGAGGATATTGGGTAATCAGTTTGGTGGGTTTGTGGTGTGTATCGCTCGAAATGTCCCGTCTGTTTCCGGTGACTTTATTTACGGCTAAAAAGCCCAAGATTATAGAATTAAATGAATAAATAAAAACAAGGATAATTGTGTGTTATTGTTGAGTAAATAACAGTGTGTTATTTAGAAAAGAATAACAAATTAGAAGGAAAAGATTTTAAAAAATACAGATTTCAGTATTTTGAGGCTCTAAGCCCCATTTCTTTTCCTCACACAAGGAAAAAAAGTCAGACATTATACGATTTAAAATAAAAACAAATAAATAAAAAGATAAAACACTGGCATGTAATTTACGTTAGAATAAATAGAATGGTTCTGAATAATAGATGAGAGTAAAATCTACGTCACTTTACAGCCCCGCCCACTTTTGGGGAAACCAACGCTGTAATTTGAACGGCGATCAAGCCTGAAGCCACAGAGATCTTCTGTTACTGTCCTTTCTTCTTAGAGGAAGTACAGAAACACGTAACTCTGGATTTGTTTTAATGTTTGAGGTGCAATAAACGACACAGCAGCTTTTTGGCATGTTAAAACTATTATTTTCTGCCTCGCTCATGAGAGTAACAGCTGGCGAAATTACAGCCTCGCCTACTGATTTTAATTTAACCATATATCGAGCCCGATTCTCGATTTCAAATGTGTGCTCTAAAATGATATTTATAAATAACTATTATCATTATTATAAGCAAGACAATAAATGGCAAAGATATGTAGAAAATAAACTTATTTAAGATACGTTCATAATAAACGTAACGTCGAAGAAAATATGCTTCTAGAAGATATGTAGAAAATAAACGTATTTGAGATACGTTCATAACAAACGTAACGTGGGAGAAAATATGTTTCTAGCTAAACGTAATTGAGAATGCAGTTTAGTTCTGTGGGAACGTAATTTTTAGGAGACAGGGTTGCCATGCGCTCTGGGTCCTGCAATTCCTGCTTCCTTACGTAGTAAACAATAAGTAAAGTCTCCTGCGTAATGTACTTAAGCTGGCTGGCATTCTTTATACTTTACGCAGGACCATATCTCTGGAACCCATTGGTCGATTTGGGTGATTTACACCTTTTTCTTAACCATTACATCCAATAGAATCGATGGGCAGTTCCCAAATCCACGTAAACATTACCATTGCGGACGTAATCGAGAAGCAAACGAAACATATCTGAAAGTACAAGCCTGGACGGCAAAACTTTATACCCAGTATATTGCCATAAATATGATGATGGATTATCAGTAAAAATGTATACGTGACACAAAGACATTGGATTAACATTGAGCGGCGTTTTTATTCCGTTGAACACAACTTTTGATCACAAATCAAAAAAGGTAAGACGTAATTATTGTAATATTTTTGAAACCGGATGTTGTTTACTTTCTCTTTTCTGGCTGATAGCTCCAGGAATTCGAGGTCGTACAGTGATGACATTACATGTGTGGAATCTGTGGAGTCTCAGCTTTAAATCGTATATCTTATTTGTGCAGTTAAGATAGTAATAAGGGCATTTCTACCATGAGTTCTGTGTAAAAAAGCGTTAGCATTAGTTAGCATTTTTTCGCTCAATGCTAATTCAAAAGCTTGGTATTACTCTTGTGTTTTTTTTTAGCTAACAATTATTCTTATTGTCAGTTAGCGGAGTTTCTTACCTTTAAAAGGGTATGAAACATTAATAGTTTCATACATGTTAAGAAGCCCTGAGACATAGTCTCGTAAAAAAACGGTGGAAGGGGTCCGCTGGGGGGACCTTCGGGCTTAAGAGGTTAAAGAATATGTCACAAGTTAGACACTTCTATTATTGTTTGTTTCATGCCTCATCTAAACTCTCCTGTCATTTCAGATCCCGCTTCCCTCCAGGCCCTTGTAATCAGCTCATTTCCCTCACCTGGTCTCCTCAGCCCTTCCCCTCACCTGTTACTCATTCCCTCATCACTCCACAGTATTTATACCACCTCATTATCAGTTGTCCTTTGCCAGATTGTCTTGTCGTTTCCGCCAAGCTCTCCAGTGAGTGTTGTGCTCTAGTCCCGAGTTTTGTCCTGCCCAGTTTTTGATTCCTGCCTGTCTGACGGATTTAATGATTTTGACTCTGCCTGTCCTTGACCTGGAATAAACTGAACATTACTATACTGGTTGTATCTGAGTCGTGCTATTGGGTTCTGATCTGTACCTGTGATCGTGACAGAATATGAATTTTCAGGTCTGAATTTTCTCTTGGGTGCTTCTTTCAATAATACAAAAAGGACAAAAATGTGCCTCAAACAGTATAAGGGCAGTAACTAACGATTTTATATCATATTTATCAGTTTGCTGATTATATTCTGGATTCATTTGTTTCTTTATAAAAAATGACTTCAAAATAAGTCATCCTTTTTTCATTTGTTTCCTATACAGCAAAGATAATAAATAAGTCCTCAGAATTGAAAGAAGCCGTCGTATTTTTGCTAGAAAATAATTGTAGCGTTTAATGATTATCTAAATGATAGTTGATTAATTCTTTCGATCGAGTAATCAATAAATGTTTCAATATGTATTTACTGAACACAAAAGCCTTACTTGGAAGGAAAAACCAATGAATAAATAACTTCCTGAATTGAACACACACAGAGACGTTTGACCTTCCAAAACAACCTGATCTCACCAGAATGTGTGACTCCACCACGACTCCTTAACACCGCATTGCGACGCATTCTGCTACATTTATGTGTCGGCACCACGCAAACAACCCAATGTAAAGTGAATGAGGCTCTTTTGTCGTGGTGCACACACACATTTCTACAACGTCCCGCAGTGAGCTTTTATTCTATAAAACGTTTTTTAAATCTACTTTATAGCTTGTAGTAACTCACGGGAGGCTTCTTTTATTTTATTTGTATTCATAATAATTTTTATTTTATTATTATATTAGTTACGAATTTTTGTTTTCAAAAAACAGTGCATTGTGTGTAATACAACTGTGATTTTTATTAAATTAGTTAGTTTTTAAGGAAGGCCAGAGCTTCAGCTGTGTCAAATAGATTGTTCCCTTTAGTTAACGTTATTTAAAAGATAATTCTTTCACACACACATACGGGTATTGGGCGGAGCGTGACACCGTACTTCCGGTATCCGCCGTTTTACGCGAGGTGCAAGCAGCCGTACACCGTCTAGGTGTTGCTAAGCTTCCTGTACTGAATATCATAGTCTATTTGCCTTAATCAATATCTAGTCAACTCTAAAATACCACATATATGCAATGGCATGATAATATTATTGTGACAAGTGGGGTATTCACCTGGTGTTTCCAGAAATTAGACGTAGATGCAGCCAAAATCGACGAAGGCCACTGTCGTTTTTCCATACTTCTGCAGGCAGTCTGTAAGGGCAATCCGACAACCCACACAGCTCTAGTTTACGCTGGTAACGACCTAAAGCACACCCCTCAAGTCCAGAGATGTAATCCGAAGACATGCAGCGATTTCTTCGGTCGTTAATTCAGAAAAAAAAATATTTGCACCTCCAGGAAAATGGCGTATTTATATATATATATATATAGCGCGTGTTGCATTGTGGGTAGCTCGTGACGTCACTGTGTGTGAAAGAATGATCATGTCCCCTTTATTGTATTACGAGCGTCCATTCCCATTGGATAACGGAGGATTTTTCACCCGGAAGTAAGTATTCTCCTTACTGTCGATTGATTTTACAGTGATATCTGAACTACTCATCAACTCAAAAACACCAAATTATCCTTGTTAATTACACAACATTGATTGGTTTAAATTGTGTACAATGCTTTTGTATTTTCCCCCTTCGATTCGGAGAAACGAATATTTTTTCGGAGTTTTTGGATGGCAGAAGACACTACACTACCCAGAATCCTCAGCTATCGTTTGGGACTACACCATGTGCTTAGCTTGACAAACCCCGTGATCAGTCCTCAAGCTCTGTGATTGGTTGACCTCCAACTGCATTCCATATGAAAAAAAAACGTTTCGTAAAAGAGAAAATCATACTTTATTCAGCAGTGCTTGCTTTACTCTTTGAAAGTCATCACATGAATGCATTGTAATAAATGGTTTGGCTGCATTAAATATTACACATCTATCGTAGTTCTTTATTTATCTACAGAGATTGGGCATCAGAATAGACCGGAAACTATTCTTTTACTGTTCTGTTTTAATTTGGGTCTGGGTCATGTTAAGACCATATTTTCTGTGTTGCTGTGGGTTTTTTACATCGCTTTTGTGTTACAAATATCAAAACAATAACTAAATATATCCGTCGTAAACTAAACCAAAAACAGCAGTATATTTTATTTTGTTAACACTGTAAACTTGACAGCTTTTTAACCCGCACCTCCTACTGGTTAAAGCACGTTATTACACGTTTAGAGTAATGCAATGCAGGTAGATTGTGTTGCTTTTTAATGACTGTTTAAAATGCCTTTTTCTTAATGTCTTTCATTTTTGTAAAGCACTTTTGAATGTGTTATATTTGATGAAAACATTTAAATATTAAGAGTACATACAAAATAGTGGGAAAGTAGAAGGTCAATGATATAAATATAGAATAGAAAATATCAAGAAGATACTGTAAATAATATCTACAATAAAACAGTTTAGTGCCTGATAGGAGGGTGTGCAAAACAGACAAACTAATAAGGCTTTATTTAAACATTAAAGAATACTTTAGGCTAAGGTCTTCTTTTAAATAAGAAAAAAGCTTTGGGGGTATCTATCTACAGATTAAGCCTAACAAAGTAATTAACATCTAATATATTGCATGGTTTGTTTTGGAACTTGACAATCAACTTTCCTGCAATGTTAACTATGTTGAAGCACTTATTTTAACCGATATTATACATATTTATTATACTCTTATAAGATGTTAGATAAGACCAACCACTAAATGTTTTAAAGAATCTTTCAGTCACTAGAGAGCAGTGTTGGGCAGGAGAGAGAGAGAGAGAGAGAGAGAGAGAGAGAGAGAGAGAGAGAGAGAGAGAGAGAGAACTCAAAGCTGCAGCAGCTGGCCAAACAGACTGAGCAGGGGTTCAGGCAGGATCTGTACGTTTGTGCGAGTGTGTGTGTCAGAAAGAGAGAGAGAGTGGTGCTGACTACTGAAGAGAGACCTTCTTCCCCGGCTCCTCGGCCCTGCTGCTCAAACCAACAGAATTAATAGGCTCGTTTGCCAAGAAAAACACTCTAATCAGTGGGTTTCCTCTCATTAAAAGTTAATTAGTTTGACACGAGTTTCCTGCAGAAGAAAGTATTGGCCACTTAGAACTCATTAGAGCTAAAGGAAAACATCACACCGAGGAAAGCTGGAGAGAGGAATGGGTTACGCACACACACACGCACACATGCGAGCACACACAGATACACTGTATGTTACTGTCCACACTGAAACTTCACACTATAGCTGGCATATCGTGAAAATGTTGGTGACATATGTAAACATGCATGCTGGCACACATAAGCAGTTATGTACACATAGATATACAATACACAGTAACCTCATCATA
Source organism: Pseudochaenichthys georgianus (assembly GCF_902827115.2). Taxonomy (NCBI): domain Eukaryota; kingdom Metazoa; phylum Chordata; class Actinopteri; order Perciformes; family Channichthyidae; genus Pseudochaenichthys; species Pseudochaenichthys georgianus. The sequence continues at coordinate 26,049,520 of NC_047515.1, forward strand.
ACATTGGAGATTGTCAGATCCCACCCCTAACCAACTGTATTCTTTGAGTTAATGCTTAAATGCTGTAGTTGCTGGTGCTTAAATAATCAATACATCATTTTAAAAAGAGTTTTTTAACATTCACACGTGGTAGACTGCAATGTTGAAGTAGTGGTTCATGACTAGTATGACATTTGAACTATTGAATTGGTGTATATTTGTATTATTTTATAATATTGTTATTCCAAACCACATGTTGAAAACCCCTGATAATGATGATATTAAATCAGGTGGCATCATCACTAGTATGCATCTATTACTTTCTTATTCTCATACGTCCAGGCTAATGACCTCTGGAGGTCCTTTTTGGTCTCAGTCAGTTGTTGTAGAATTTACTTTTTGAGTCAAATATATTAACATTTAGCAATTGTACTCGGCCAAACTTGCTAAAAATGTACAATTAGGTTAATAAAACAAGCAACAACAACAAATTAAATACTGCTGTTCAAATGTATTATTTTAAAATCTGTTGAGATTTTACGTTTTGGTTTATTATTATTTATTATGAACCTTTTACAAATGTAAAGTACTCTCATTATTAAGATTTCCCAAAGATTATGATGGAAAGTCCCCATCCTTAAAATAGAAAACCCAAAACGACATATTTTTCTAAGACGTAAAGCTGCATTAAATATCCCAAAAGATAACATTTAAACATAACATGAATGTTTTAAATGTTCAAAGCATGTAAATACAGGCAACATTTCACTTAAAAGAACATGGGTTGTAAAATGATTATAGAGCATTTGTGGTAAGCCAAGGAGTAACTGCCTGAATTAAATTGACTTAAATAATTTGAAAGAGCTTTCTAAACCTGATTGTGATTTAATTACTTTGCCTGATACTGTATCCGTTCTAAACTGTAACACTAAAGCAGTTGTGTATAGCTTTTCGGCGCACAAATCAATATGTCATTCAACACATTTGCTAAAGGAAATTAGAGGGCTAACATTGAAGACATACAGGAGAGGACAGGAGACGTAACAGACCTGAGAGAGGGTAGAAAGGAAAGAAAAGGTGTGAGGCATACGATCGTGACAGACGTGTTTTACTAAAGCAAACAAAATCTACCATTTTAATCAGGGAATTATTATCAGGTGGATCCCAGTCTCTGCCACCCCACAGTTAAAAAGCATTACACACACACACACCCTCCCCCATTTCCTCTTTCGCTCCATCTCTCCTTTCTCATTGATCTGTCCAGTCTGCTCAGACTTCCTTTTCTTAATGAATCATGAAGTTTGACTTTTACTCCTTAATAAGCAATGTTTTGCACAGAGCGGGTGGAAATCGCAGAGTTTGTTTTCCTTTAATTAGCCTGGCAGGTTCCCTGGGCGAGTTAGAAGGGGCCTGGGCCTGTGGAGCAGCATCAGACGAGAAAATGCTGAGAGGCAGCCCGCGCTGCCAGGTGGCCGTAAGACGAATGGGCGCGGGCACAGACTGAGACGGGCAGGAAACATAGAGGCACGGTGCTGCGAACTGAAGAACAATGATAGGAAATGTCCTGGAAGAAAACACACCAGCCAGTGGTGAAAGACGCCTGGAACTAAGGAGGGAAAGAAAGACGGAAAGTGAAGAAAGGAAAGAAAACGCTGGACAAAAACTAAAGAAAGGTGTTTGCAAGGACAATACTTTGCAGATTATAGGCCTGCTCTGCTTTAAAAACGTAAACCTGGGATCAAATCAATTTATTTATTTTGCACAGCACATGGGAAAAAGATCAGCATGATATTAGAATGAGTACTGCATCCTTAGCTCCCTTAGTTATTTTATTTACTTACATTTATCTGTCATCAATTCAAAGTTATCCTACGAGCATCTTTATTATTTGATTGTGTGTGTGTGTGTGTGTGTGTGTGTGTGTGTGTGTGTGTGTGTGTGTGTGTGTGTGTGTGTGTGTGTGTGTGTGTGTGTGTGTACACATACATGTGTGTGTGTACATGTGTGTTTGTACATGTGTGTGTGCATGCCTGTGTGTGTGCACCATGGAGCTGTGGGACCACAGGTATTAGACTCTCATCAGAGCGAACCTTTGTAGAGTCAATATCAGAGGCTTCACCTCAGAGACTGACCTTTCCAGCCTGTCCCCTCACTAAAAGACCCTCCACCAAACTATGACACACAGAGCCCTGCGCCCCAACAATCAATCTTCCCCCGGTCAGTACGACAGCAAAGCACAAAGCCAATCACATCAACACGGCAGGGACGCCGCACTCACCCTCTGACGAAATGTCACTAGAGAGGCCATGTCAGGAGACCTCGGACCTGTTAAGCGTCTGAGTGTGTGACTGTGTGTGTGAGAGAAGAGATGAATAGAGTACATATGGATTGTGTATTTGTGTGTGTAGTTGGAGCAAGAAAGTTATGTGATTGACTTACGCTCTGACTCTTTAACTTAATAAGCAACAGACGACGGACTAACCTTATTACCAGCTGGTATTTCAGCAACTTTTGTATTATGACGCAACAAAGTTGAGCTTTGTCTATTCAGATCATTCTGGAGGCGAAGAAGACAATGGCGTCACTTCAACATCAGGGCAGCAGATAATGGCTTGGTAAAGACAGTGAACTAACAGTCACACAACATAATCAAGCTAAAGTATTCTTTCATTAATTCATCAGGAAATCAATTTGCGTCCCGCAGACTCAGGTCTTACCCTGAATGATTATGTTCCACAAGCACTAATTAAACACAATTTTATCCCAGTATATTACAAAAATGACTCTGGCCAATAAAATGCACTGTGGAGCCTGGCCAATGCTGTGTACATGTATACTATTGCCTTACCTGGGTTACATTGTTTTTCCGTGCGAAGTGGGATGCCAAGATGAGGCTTCAGAGCCCATCTGAGTCTCACGTCCTACAGACAGCCGTGTGCATTCTCCTGCCAAGCTCACCTGGACTGCTTCACCTGTGCTGGTGACCCAGTGGTGCAGTGCAGCTCTGTATCTGAAGAGCTGTTGGCTGAATCAAAGCAAAGTGGTGTGTAACACTGGGGTGTAAGAAAAAGGTTAGCGAGGTGCAGGACATACACTCACAGAATGAGAGAAGAGCTATAGTGCCAAATGACGGTTCTTTGGCGAGCCTAGTGTGCAATACTGACCCTCTTTCTTGTAGTGACATATAGTATAATCATCGACACAGAGTACTGCCACACATCAAATTAAGTCTCTGTTGGTAGTAGCCTATATGGAGACATTTTTATGATGTTATACATTTGCATTGACCATTTTTTGACCTTTTCAAAATAGTACCATTGATATATTCATAAGCCTTATAGGGCGTCATTATCTCTACAACCCTTATCCAAAGACCCTCAAATTAGATAAGGACAAACTTCATAAAGACCACTTTAACCACGTACAGCAAAAGGATGAATAATAAATATAGAGCAGACAGAAGAACTCCGAGGACCTGAACCAAAGCCTTCTTGGACAAACACTTTCATTGTTCTTGTTCTGACATTTTCTAATGTAAAGTACTTACTTTGTACTTAAATAGCAAACATAGGCTCAATTTGTTTGACTATACTGTTTAAATAATTAAGCTTAAGTCATTGTTGAAGCCTCCTGATAATCGTTACATGATGAAACCATAAACTATTATTTCAATGACATCTTCATGGTTATGATCAATGTGCCATGGGCCTTTTTCATAGCAGACATTTTGGCTCACCATAGTAGAAAAAGCACAGGTGTTACTAATAACACTAATGATGGCTCTGTTGTATTCAAGTGTACCAAGACCCTGACCCTGAAGCAGCTGAATTCAGCCTGCATTCATTTCATTATTTGCAACTGTGCTTTTCCTACTCCCCTCACAAGGTCATATTAGGATAACTATAATATTTAGGTTTTTTTTTATTTGTGAAATTCTAATGTAGCAGTGTTTTACGTGCACTTTAAGTATTGTGTGCATGTTTGTAATATGACTAAATCCCACTGAAAAATCCTTGGAACTAGGGCTGCACGATATTGGAGAAAACTGACATTGCGATTTCCCCCCCCCCCCCCCCCCCCCCCTGCGATATATATTGCGATATGAAAACATACAGGAATTGAAGAAAATACATTTTTTTTCCCGCAAACCATCCTTTCTTAAACTTTAATGCTATACAATTGGTATTTTTTTTAACTATATTTAACCGGATGAAGGATTTTAGTAACGGACGTCTGGATTCTTTCACACACGTCACGAGCTACCCACAATGCAACACGCGCCATATATATATATAAATACGCCATTTTCCTGGAGGTGCTAATATCCTGGAAGTGCAAATATAAACAGCTAGCTAACGTAGCCAGGCAGAGCACACTAGGTTTTTTTTCTGAATTAACGACCGAAGAAATCGCTGCATGTCTTCGGATTACATCTCTGGACTTGAGGGGTGTGCTTTAGGTCGTTACCAGCGTAAACTAGAGCTGTGTGGGTTGTCGGATTGCCCTTACAGACTGCCTGCAGATGTATGGGAAACGACGGTGGCCTTCGTCGATTTTGGCTGCATCTACGTCTAATTTCTGGAAACACCAGGTGAATACCCCACTTGTCACAATAATATTATCATGCCATTGCATATATGTGGTATTTTAGAGTTGACTAGATATTGATTAAGGCAATAGACTATGATATTCAGTACAGGAAGCTTAGCAACACCTAGACGGTGTACGGCTGCTTGCACCTCGCGTAAAACGGCGGATACCGGAAGTACGGTGTCGCGCTCGGCCCAATACCCGTATGTGTTTGTGAAAGAATCTTAAGTTATCAGAGCAACAAGCTGAGCTAGCTCGGTTAGCAGCGCCAAACTGCCCTGGAGAAACACATGAAACTACTTTATTCAGTGTTTTTACCTTTAATCACCGGGTCCGTTTGCTTTGGAGATTTGATTGTGATTGGTGGTTTGCTGTGCATGCAGAGCCTGCAAGTCACTCACTCAAGTACCCCTGACATGAGAGCTGCGCAAGTTATCCTTTTGTGGCAAGCAGCAAAATAATTGTAACATGACATGTTTGAGTTAATTTGCCTACTTAATATCGCAAGTCTTAAAAAAAAAATTAATTGCATATGTACAACGTTTTAAAACTGTAGTGTTGCCATCCCTAACAAATAATGAATTCAGTGATTGTATATAGAGTATAATGTGTAGTGCGAAAAATATTGTTAAAGTAATCTGTATAAAGAGAGCTGCACTGACAATGGTTTTGGTTGAGAATAGCTCTGAGGACTATGGATCAATTCTGGCTGGCAGCACCTACATCTCAGACATCACAAACATTTGCATTGTTTGATTGTGGATAAACCAAGTTTAGACATAAGAGTATTAGCCCTGAGGTGTCCACTGTGCTTTGTGTTTTTAAATATATATTTATTTGTATAGGGCAAAGTGGGGTTATATTTAGAGAGATTGATATTCTCTATTTACAGAATGAATTATATTAACCAAACAAGAGGTCACCGGCGCTGGCTAGCATGTTGGGGCTAAGGGAGTGTCTGGAGTTGAACAATATCAGCGTAACCTCTGCTTTAACCCCACATATGAGCACTATTGATTCATTCACTTTGAAGAGGTCCTTGAAATTGTTTCGATGAGGAACTATTGTGGCAGTCTATTGGGGCATCCAAGGCACCAGTCCAAATGAGAATGTCTCCAAGCTGGAGACAGATAGACAGACAAAACCACAAAGGCTGTGAAGAAAGACAGACAGACACAGACAAAAAAAAATGTAAAAAGGGAGAAAAAGAGTAAAAGAGCTATAAAAAAAAAACAGAACTCCTTGTTTTAGAAACAATGACTTTCCTGCTGATAGAAAGCGATGCCTGAGCTGTTGCAATATCCATGTCTCTGACAGAACTCAGGGCGTATCAGGCTTATTGCATTACCTGAAAAAAGGGAAAGGGTAGAAATAATCAAAAATGCATCAGAAATAATGCACTTTTCAGACTCTATCCATCATTGTTTCGGCACCCTCGATCCTTTACGAGAAGTGAGTGAGCGGAGGGAGGGGGGCGAGGCGCTTGTTCCCGCTCCCACAGCCAAAGAGGAGGATGGGTAATTAAATTGTGTGTCGCTCTCTAAGAACTAAAATGAATGAAATAGATGAATGCTATTGCATTATGCCACAATTGTGACCTGCAGAAAACTAATGGCAGAATAATAGTTTTAGGTACTGGCTCTATTCCTTTGATGCAGACAGCCACTTGAGTGAATATGCAACTGTACTCACAGTCAAAGTTGTTTGTCCTCCTTCTTGATGTAATGGTCTGTCTGTCTGTCTGTCTGCAGTCTGTGGACCTATATCTGTATGCATACTTTTTTCACAGCTCCATGCCCTCCATCCACCCACCCACCTTTCTCTCCCGAACTGTCACGCTCAGATCAACCTAGGCCAGGCCAACATGGAGTCCAAAGTGGATGAACTGATGTAGTTTGTTGTTTCTGAAGCCAAACCAGCGGTCTTTTTCTCTATTCAACATGCCTCCCAGAGACGGGGCCTTGCTTTGTAGTTTGTTGACTGTAAAGAGTTTGGAAAATGGTCCTGAAATGCTGAGCAAAAAGGAGTGTAAATAAAAGATCAAACCAGGCCTGTGAGCAGAACCAGCGGCCTGGTACTCAGTGCAATAACTCACCACGTGTCACCACGTATTAGCTTGACGCGTTCAGCCAGGGTGTAGAGAGGTAGCCAGGAGCTTTATCCAGCCGCTCTGTAGTACTATACAATCACCTGAGGAGATACAGCTTATTCTGCTGTAAAGAAATCCACCTTGTTAAAGCTTTGAAGTTTTATAAGTTGCTCATCGTGGATCGTTTTCTACACAAAGATTAAAGTGCGCGATCAACATTCTGCTCACATTACGATTGTGTTTTTTTGTTTGAAGCACAAAGTCTTAAAAATTGTTTTTAAGCTGCAACAAATATATTTTTCCAATGGAAGATGTTACTAGCTGGAAGTGTTGCAGCATCTTCTTCACTGCTAGGGATCCATGATTGTTTAAAATAGCAAATTAGGGAGTTAAACGTATAAAACATGCATGATTCTTTCCACAAGACAAGATTGTTGTCCTCATGTGGCGCCTGGCCAGAAGATGGCAGCACCCAGCTACGCTTTGGCCTCCTCTGAACTCTGTTGTGTCCACCGGTCTGTTCTGGGATGTGCTGTGTCCAATGATGGATAGAGATGTTTGGAGGCTGCACTCGCTGCAGAGTGCAGGTCACTGGGCTGATTGGGGGCCTGGTCTTCACCGCTGTCTCTACATTTAAACATGCTGAACCAGTTAACCGCGGCGTTCTTGGAGCAGCCCACGAATCAACAGTTGATCATCAGAATCATTCGTGACACATCCTGGCAGTGAATACTAAACATAACTTAACGAATAGCTGTCTTGGGAAATGAATAAGAAGATGCCAGCCGTCTTGGAATACACAAGTAGACAAATATACACAAACCCTTTAAATGACTGCTCAAACTTCACAATAGCCTTGAAGTAAAAGTTGTTGTCCTATTGTTAGATATAGACAGCCGAGGTTTATTTCTGTTTGTATATGCTGGAGGGGGTTGTAGCTCTGCTCCTTTTGGCCCTGTTATTTGATTTCCTCTTTTACAAAGGCCACAGTCAGAGCTCATGTCAAAAGAATGCATGCAATAACAAAACAAGCTTGACTGATAAATACCCTCTTTTCAGAGTGTGTGTTTGTGTGTGTATCTTCAGGGCTGCGCTGTTAGTGATCTTCCTAGAGTGCGCCTGACAGAAACAGTCCTACACACAAAAACCAAAGCAGCATGAGACTCTTCCAATCCTCTAATGATGTTTAATGATACCTAACACTGATGGAACACACACACACATACACACACACACACACACACACACACACACACACACACACACACACACACACACACACACACACACACACACACACACACACACACACACACACACACACACACACACACACACACACACACACACACACACACACACACACACACATTGACATACCTCGCACCCTTTCAAACCCCTCCAGGAGTAGCAGCACCTTGCAGACTGTGGAATTACAGACAGGCGATAATCAGGTCAGCCCGCAGGTCCTCTGGGATTTGAGGTGTTCATAAACATTCCTGCTGCTCTTTTGTGTTACTTCCTGCGGTAAAACAGCAAGGCGCTCCAGTCGAGCCGACACAGGCTAGCTAGTGCGTTGGCTCGCCCCTGGGTGCACCATCCCCGTCTCTATGTGGAGGTAGACACACACACACACACACACACACACACACACACACACACACACACACACACACACACACACACACACACACACACACACACACACACACACACACACACACACACACACACACACACACACACACACACACACACACACACACACACACACACACACCTTCTCTGAGATATTAAAACATGCTCAGGCTTCATGTAGACATATCATCAGAATATTAACCACCTCATTAGCATAAAAACCCTCCTAGTCATCTACATCTGATTTGACATTTGGCATTTAAATCAGTACCTCGACTTAAAATAATATCTAACAGCATTATACATTTCTTTTAAAGACTGAGCAAATGTGTGTGCGTGTGCATGTGTGTGCGTGTGTGTGTGTGTGTGTGTGTGTGTGTGTGTGTGTGTGTGTGTGTGTGTGTGTGTGTGTGTGTGTGTGTGTGTGTGTGTGTGTGTGTGTGTGTGTGTGTGTGTGTGTGTGGGTGTGTGTGTTGATACTCAGAGCCAACTACCACCTCCTCCATGTACAAACCTTCTACAAACAAAGACCAAAAGAAGACAAAGGCGTGGGCTCAGTGCATGCCTGTTTTTTTTTTTTTCAAGGATGTCAGCCTCTGCTTTTCAAAGATTTGACTCTTGCTCTGCAGTCAAACAAAACCTTTTTGGTAAATTGATTAGGCTCCCCGAACTTTTCAGGTTTTTGATGCAACTCAATGGGAAAAGTTCAATATTCCAGTTGCTCGCGCTGAAAAGTTCACAAACATGTGTTTTTGTCTCCTTTTTTCTCCCGTCAGTGACCCGGGGCCTTCTGCTTGAGCAGGTGCAGAGGGGGCTGTTAACTTTTTCAACTGGGGCCTGTTACTGATGAGGAGAAGAGGAGATGCTGTTCAGGAAAGGCTTGTGTGACAGCTCCGGTTAATTGTTTTATCTAGGCTGACTTTAACTTTTGGAAACTTGTTGCAGAAGTACATGTAGCAACATTTCATTTTAACGTCTATTTTAGCTTGAGGAAAGTGTTAACATGAGGAGAGAGAGAAAGAGCAAGGGAGAGAGAGGAAGTAAAACATGCAACAAAGTCCCAGCCTAGATATTGCTGTTATATGGCAGAAAAGATACCTGCAAGGGAAAATAATCAAAGTAAGATGTTTATACACTGAACAAAAATATAAATGCAACACTTTTGTTTTTGCTCCCATTTTTCATGAGATGAACTCAAAGATCTAAAATATTTTCTATATACACAAAATAACCATTTCTCTCAAATATTGTTCAAAAATCTGAAAAAATCTGTGATAGTGAGAACTTCTCCTTTGCCGAGATAATCTATCCCACCTCACAGGTGTGGCATATCAAGATGCTGATTAGACAGCATGATTATTGCACAGGTGTGCCTTAGGCTGGCCACAATAAAAGGCCACTCTGGGTCCGAAAACCAATCAGTATCTGGTGTGACCACCATTTGCCTCACGCAGTGCAATACATCTCCTTCGCATAGAGTTGATCAGGTTGTTGATTGTGGCCTGTGGAATGTTGGTCCACTCCTCTTCAATGGCTGTGCGAAGTTGCTGGATATTGGCAGGAACTGGAACACGCTGTCGTATACGCCGATCCAGAGCATCCCAAACATGCTCAATGGGTGACATGTCCGGTGAGTATGCTGGCCATGCAAGAACTGGGATGTTTTCAGCCTCCAGGAATTGTGTACAGATCCTTGCAACATGGGGCCGTGCATTATCATTCTGCAACATGAGGTGATGGTCGTGGATGAATGGCACAACAATGGGCCTCAGGATCTCGTCACGGTATCTCTGTGCATTCACAATGCCATCAATAAAATGCACCTGTGTTCGTCGTCCATAACATACGTCTGCCCATACCATAACCCCACCACCACCACCATGGGCCACTCGATTCACAACATTGACATCAGAAAACCGCTCACCCACACAACGCCACACGCGCTGTCTGCCATCTGCCCTGAACAGTGAAAACCGGGATTCATCCGTAAGAGAGAACACCTCTCCAACGTGCCAGACGCCATCGAATGTGAGCATTTGCCCACTCAAGTCGGTTACGACGACGAACCGGAGTCAGGTCGAGACCCCGATGAGCACGACGAGCATGCAGATGAGCTTCCCTGAGACGGTTTCTGACAGTTTGTGCAGAAATTCTTTGGTTATGCAAACCGATTGTTGCAGCAGCTGTCCGAGTGGCTGGTCTCAGACGATCTTGGAGGTGAACATGCTGGATGTGGAGGTCCTGGGCTGGTGTGGTTACACGTGGTCTGCGGTTGTGAGGCCGGTTGGATGTACTGCCAAATTCTCTGAAACGCCTTTGGAGACGGCTTATGGTAGATAAATGAACATTCAATTCACGGGGAACAGCTCTGGTGGACATTCCTGCTGTCAGCATGCCAATTGCACGCTCCCTCAAAACTTGCGACATCTGTGGCATTGTGCTGTGTGATAAAACTGAACATTTTAGAGTGGCCTTTTATTGTGGCCAGCCTGTGCTATAATCATGCTGTCTAATCAGCATCTTGATATGCCACACCTGTGATGGATTATCTCGGCAAAGGAGAAGTGCTCACTATCACAGATTTTTTCAGATTTTTGAACAATATTTGAGAGAAATGGTTATTTTGTGTATATAGAAAATGTTTTAGATCTTTGAGTTCATCTCATGAAAAATGGGAGCAAAAACAAAAGTGTTGCATTTATATTTTTGTTCAGCGTATTATAGTTTCCTAAGTCCTTTGCAGCCCATTTCATTCTTTATCTCGTTGCTCCATATTTAACTTTACCCACTTTAATTTAACCATCCTTGAGACTTGCTTCAATCTATGGTATGTTGCTATATCGAAAGAATATTGGTAACAATCTGTAATGAGGGTGGAAAGGCTTAAAACATACAAAAAATAGCTAATGAGCTTGATTTTTGGTTGAGAACACTTAAAGGCGGAGGCATTCTGATCTTTTGAGGGTATAGGTAATTGATACTTCTGTCTGTTTTTGATGGCATTTTCCCTGCATGACTGTTTATTAATGTTGCATTTTCCATCTGCTTTCTGTAATCAAACTCATCAATGTGAAGGAAAACCTCAAAATGGTCAAAGATATACAAAGCGCAGTGGTAGATTAGTGTGGATTCTTCCTTTAACACTTTATCGTATATTCCACTTCACTGTAACTTCATCATTCTTCCTGTCCTTTGTCCAACCTGTTTGCTGTTCTGTGCACTGGTTGACCTGTCCTTCCCCACAATAGGCCAACTCAGATCCAAATATTGTCCAGACCTTGAGAGCGGCTCGGTTCTTGGGCTCAGCTCTCCTCAGTGTCAACATGTCTCCAGTAGAGATATGTAAACAGCGCAGCCACAGCACAGGGCCGACTGTCAGAGCCTGATTACCCCCAAACAGCCCCCAATCAAATGGAAATATGAAATAAATCACAAGTGACTCGCTTCGCTGCAAGGGTTGGCAGGGTTCTGCTGTTGTGGCCGATTCTGAGGGTCAGGTTTAACGCATCAAAACAAATAAGTCAATCCCGCTTTGTTTGTTGTGTGCACACAACATATTTTGTCTTTTGCTTTCATGATGGTGATGTGCCGGGGCTGAATGAAGAAGCGTATTCAGTTACTTTACTTATAGAAGTAGTCATACTCATGTCATGTACCTGTGTTAAGTTTTATTTGTAAAGCATTGTTATCACCAAATTGTAGAAAAACAGAAGACTGATTATGGTTAAGTGGCCCCTGTTATTTTACAATTTGTGATTACTAAAGTGAAAACAGCAGTTGTGTTGTAGTTAGTTGTGTCTATAATTATATAGTGAAGATGCTTCTGAAATAAGGTGGAATATAGGCCCAATATACAGCACAGAATTAAAATATTCATGTCAAGTACTACCTGTGAATTGTACTGAATTACTTTATTTGAGAAAATATGCAACTTTATTTTCCACCGTACTGTACAAACCGGAAAGAATGAAATTATGAAATACTGAGAATGAAAAGGGGAAGAAGAAAAGAAGGGAAGAAAGTCAGTGTGAAAGTATAAAACAATAGGCCAAATGAGTAGGATTATGGCCTAAATCTGATTCAGCCTACTGTCTGTGCGGCAGTGGTTGTGGTGTTAACATGGTGCTGTAAGTGTGATAGCTCTGTAATAGCATGTCATTAAAGTGTTATGGTTACACAGCTCACTGGAACGGAACAGTGGGTGTACAACCTTGAACAAGGCAAGGCTCTTCATGCTCCAGCCCAGCTACAATCTATAGGGCAGAGGGGAACGTACGTGTGTGTGTGTGTGTGTGTGTGTGTGTGTGTGTGTGTGTGTGCGTGCGTGCGTGCGTGCGTGCGTGCGTGTGTGTGTGTGTGTGTGTGTGTGTGTGTGTGTGTGTGTGTGTGTGTGTGTGTGTGTGTGTGTGTGTGTGTGTGTGTGTGTGTGTGTGTGTGTGTGTGTGTGTGTGTGTGTGTGTGTGTGTGTGTGTGTGTGTGTGTAGGGGGGGCTCATCAGAGCACTCACTCTGATTTGTGTATTCATCATTACAGTTTAAATAAGCACAGAGTCCTTGTGGCACTTTTCAAGTATTTGATCAAAATCCAATATATCTTAAGTTAAGCAGAGCTACGGCCTGCTACCCAAAGAAAATACACGGACACACCGGGTTTCAGATTCAAGTTTTTACACAGAAGTTAAAGCACGAGGGAGAGGCTGAGAGCTGGTAGGGTTTGTAGAAAGGGGAATTTCTGATTTGCCTGTGCACTGTAGTTTCTGTGGTTCATTTTCTTGCTGGAGCTGACTGTTTACTGTCATGACTCAAACTGCTTTTATTATTTTACCTCAAATGACCACTGAAAACATGAAGACATGCGCAAATTGTTGCCTAAACATAGTATGTATAACAAAAGTCTAGCATCCTGATTTGAAGAGTGTTTATGGAGCATGACCTTGCAGGCCTCGTTCTCATCTCGGTCCAAATGTGGTTACTCCTCTCTTCCTCTGTGCCAGCATCTGTCTCTCTCCGACTATTTCTCCCCTCGCCACAGCTGGGTTACAAACCCTTAAAAAAAACATCTAAATTAAAAATCTCTGTCCTGACCAATGTTATTACAATCTTTAACATGCCAGTAAACATTGATGAAGGCGAGCAGTAATGTGACCTGCATGTGGATTTATGTGGCCCTGTGAAGGCCAGCTAGCTGCTGGGTGGGTCGGTGATGGTGCCGGGAGACTGGGCTGCTGTCAGCCTCAACATTGGCCCTCTGATCTCTCTCTTTCTCTCTTTTTCTCTCCCTCTCTCTCCTCTGCTAACAAGCTCTTTCATTTGCTTTTTGGAAAATCTGTTCTTCATAATATCATACACAGAGAGATGGAGTGGGAAAGTGGGAAAAAGCCAAGGAGAGAAAGAGGGAGTCAACATTTAGGAAATTTTCCAGACAAAAAGACTTGATTTTTACCATATTTCCATTCCATGTGGAAGTGGCTGCTTTCCAATGATGAGCACTGGCTGTGTGTGTTGGTCAAAGATATAATTGAAGGTTCATTCTCTGGCTGTTGATGGAGCGATGCTAAACAGTACAGGCAAAGATGGGATTAGACATACAGAAGCTGCAGGGTATGGATTGAGCTGAAACCACAAAGTATGCATGACTGTAACATCATGTTCTTAAATAAAAACTCAACAGGATCATGGCATGATCTGGTTAGACTAAAAAATACCACCCATAATCATTCACAGTACTGTGGTTTTACGTAAAGGCTTGTAGTAAAATGTACCACAGACAGGGAAAAGGTTAGAACCAATGCTGTTTTTGCCGCCAACACATTTGAATTGCAACAAGTCCCCATACTTAAATGAGCCAAGTTAATTTCAGATTGATGATTGTACCAAAAGCGTTTGATCCGTCTGATCTGTGGTTAAGCTTTGCGTAAGGATAGAGGGTGTCGTTTTTCTGAACAATCTGTGCTGTTGTATTTGCTGTAAAGTGTCTCTACTGTAGGCTATTTTTATTTTATGTACAGCACTTTGGCTCGACCAAAAATCGTTTATAAATGTGCTATATAAATAAAACTTGATTTGATTTGATTTGCTTGTGGTGAGGCAATTCAAACTGGTTAAGGTTGGGTAAGATTGTGGTTATGGTTAAAAGAAAACCAAGGCGTACAGATAGTAGGAGACATGATGCCTCTGATGTCAATGTGACATGCATTATTGATCCAACTATTCATACAGAAATCCCCACTGCTGAGGTTTTATGGCACAACAACTATTTCCTTGCTCTTGAGTTAACTGTACAACCACAAGACATCGTTTGTCAGAAGAAAATATACAGGTTGATTTAGGGCTCTTGTTGGCAGTAAAAGACTGATGTATATATATAACATGATATAGCATATTATCACCTCACAAAATTATTGTAGCAAACATATCAAATGAAATCTTTATGAATGAACACTTTTATTTCATTTCATTAGCATTCATTTGCAGACATGTTTATGCACCTGACAAAAATAAGTCCTATATTAACTAGCCTTCTCTGTTGCCTTTTACCAACAAATGCTGCTACTTAGCTCCCAAATACTACATTATTTTGACCAGCTAGCTGCTGTTTGATGTTGGGCAGATAGCATACAGCAGGTTGACTTGACTTGTTTTTACTAAAAACATCTGTGGACAGCTGCTAAAAATTATGGGTGCTGCAAAAGTAGTTCAAAATATTAAAGTTGTGGGCAATAAAACCAAAACCATGAGGTGAAAGATGCTGAAATTGGGGGAGCTGCAAAGTCAGGTCATACTTTCCTGTTAGTTTTTACAAGTGACACTGCTAACATTACATAATCATTTGATTCATTGTTAATATAACATTGATAAGTGCACCTCTGAACATACATGTATTTTAAACAACCTGGACCGGAGAACTGCATGTCTGCTGGGCATGTTTAGTACGGGAGGAAAAAGGAACTCACAAAGAGAACGTATCCGCTGAAAGAAGAAGGCAGGATTAACGATGAGATGAATGACAAGCTTGGTGATGGCAGAAGGCAGCAGAAAGTCAGTATAGAGACCAGCATTCAGCTTGACCCTCACTGATCTCCGCTGTCTATAGCACTCTGAGCCAAAGAAAGCTGATTCACTTTCAAAAAACACATCACTTGTCAAAAGGAGCTGTCAGACACTAAGGTAGGAAGGCACTTCAATTAGAAGATACAAAAGTAAGCCCCTTATCCTGGATGTGACGTTTCTGTTGATCTGGCATTTTCCTCCAAAAAGAGAACAAAGACAAGAGATGCTGAAACTGTTTTTTTTTTTTAAAGAAAAAGAGGGAAGAGAGACTAGTAGAAGGGAGCATGGGTATCTAAGGAAATGGGTTGAAGCAGGGGTGCCCAATAGGTTGATCGCAAAGGTAGTGTGTGTGTAGATCGCATTGGCATTGAAAAACAGTAAGTTAGCCTACAGTATCATCCATCCTTACTATGGCATTTGCCACTTGATTGACGTACAAGTAAGCCAGTCTGAGATCTCATATTTTCTAACACGCAGTTCACCATGCATGCGCGGTCAACCATGCCAGCTGCAAATCACCGGCGAGCTCATTACCTAGTTAGCCTTCCAATTTATACAATTCTACTAAAGAAAGTATAACATTTACGTAATGACCACAAATGTACTGAGTTGTATTGTGCCATACGGGTTCATGCAGTTATGCATGAACACATAAGGTACACCAACATAAGGTATACTCAGTATATATATAAATAAATATATGTTTTTAATGTAGGTAGATCATTTTGACTTGATCACCCCTGGGTTAAAGGAACATGCTAGATTTATCTTTTGCACGTTTAAACGTGTGATTTAAACTCGAAACCCACAGCCTTTTAATGTACAAACCATTACTGCAGCACTTACTGCCCTCCAATTTACAAAGTCAACAATGCGATTTTGGATAGATTTCCGACATAGGCAGCCATTTGTTTGACTTCATGCCAGTGGAGTGGAAATATCAACTTTCAAAGACTTAAAATAGGTAATTCATCACAGCGAATTTACATTAAGCTGGCATTTTAAAATGATATCATCATCGCATGGTAATGCATCGTCTTTTTCAAGCTACAGTAGGTTTTTGAAAAGTCAAACCTGTGATTTAACATTCATGCTGGGAAATGGATAATGTTAAGACTGTTGGTTCTTATGGTACAATGATAAAAAAAAGGCTGTAATCTGAGCTGCTGGACAACAATTTCAAAGACACTGTTTTTTGACTTTTGTGTCCTATTTTGTTCGCCTGTTCAACTCTTCCTTAAATGTCTCCTCTCCCTCTCTCCCTAGTCTTGGTTTCCTCTCCTCTCTATTTCAGTGTTGAGAGCACAACAGTAGAATTTGTTTTGCTGCCTCTCATTCGATTAGTGTTGATTTTTCTGCCGCCATGCCGCAGTTCAGCAGAGTGGATGAACTTCTTTAACTGTTTATCAGAGCCGCATTTACACTGCAGCGCTCAGCGGCCCCGCGGTTTGTTACCTGCCATTTACTATGAAATAAAAATCAATGGATGCTGAAATGTGATTTTATGGCCCGCCGTTATTGAGACCAATGATGATTTCCTGCTTAACAGGATATGGAATGTCAGTCCCACTGGTGCGCTGTTTCAACTGCTGAAAGCTGTCTTATAAAGAGCTGGTAGTAACAATAGTTTTAAGATGTGTGGGGACAACTCTGCTTGACATTTGTTAATCTTTCAATAGTGCAAAAGTTATTTGGTCTCATGGTGGTTGTCTGGATCGAAAGTCAGCAAGTCAAAGTTCGATATCAAATTATAGTATCTGTTGTTGCAGTGTGAATCCAACATCCTGTGGTGGCTGTGCTGCACTCATAACTTGCCTCACAGTCTGTCATTTAACAAACTACAAGGGATTCTGGGCTGCCCACAATAAAAACAATAGTTAACTTGAAGCCTCTCCACTCGAGAGGAGTTGTGCTCCAGACAATGATGACACAGTGTCCTGTCAGAGCAGTAATGACTGAGATTTACACTCTATTATTAGAGTTGGGCCCCTTTGAGCTGCCCTCGGAGACCCCTTCCCCTCTCATCCACATCCAGTAAGAGAGGCAGAGCACAGATCACAGCTAATGCACGGAATCACCGATAGCATGCTGATAAGCGGTAAAATTACAGTGTTTGCATAAGTGCTTATGCGCCACTGTGTCTATGTGTCTTCATCCCTCCTGAACTTGAAGAAGCACAAATTAAACTGCCAGATTACAAGATGTAATTCTGTTGTACCGCCCCTCATAACAAATGTATGGTGAGTGTGCAGAAAAAGCAGCAGACAAGGTGACCCTGGCTGCATGTTTACCCCCTATAAACGGCTGTTAAACACTCATAATAATCTCTTTGGAGAACAGTACGAGAGGACGTAAAGCAGGAGTAGTAACAGGGTTTAGTCAGCACAATGCATGTTCCAGCACTTTAATTATATTTATCATTACTCATCTGTCTGCACTCAATGTGGAAAAAGATAAGGTCAAGGGCTAAATATATTTTTTTTTCGTCAAATGTAATTCTTCTTTTTTTTCTGTTTGGACTGATGTTGTGTTTACTTAGCATCAGGAGCATAGGCTTCTGAGGTTGAAAGGCATTTGATCTCTCCATGCCTTCTCAATTTGCATTAATAATTTCTGGTTTCATTTTCATTCAGTCTTTTTGTGATGGAAAAATCTTTTTTCCATTAGAGCAAGTTCAATTCAGATGTTTGACAGTCCCCAGACCCTCACTTATAAAGTCACATACCTCTCTAAACACGATGGAGATCTCCTCACCAGGTGTTTGTTGAACTTTTCTGGAGCCTCTCTTCTCCCCTATTTGGTAACATAAAGACAACTCACTACTAGGGTTGCAAAATTCCGGGAATTTTCAAAGATGGACATTTTCCACTGGAATTTAAGGGAATAAACAGGAATGTATGGGAATAAATGGGAATAAACTGGGAATTTTCTAAATTGAAGGTTGGCTCTTCATAGGGAACTTAAATATAGTTGGGGAAAGTATATGTTAGCATAATCTTGACTAAAACAAACAGATGCCATTCAAGTACACTTGAATATCCATGCCATTCCTCAATCCCATGCACATAGCACACTGCTTACTGCATGGCTATTGAGACCACACCCCCTACAGGCACTGTGCATTCCTCCATCACATGCACAGATTATTTCTAGAAGATTGGACCATACTTTTGAGCCCAAAGCACAAGACTATTGAAGCCACACATTTGAGCCTGTGGACTACACAAAGTGAAGTAAGCTCTGATGATATTATGGGGTAATATATTTATGTAATGTTTAAATTGCAAATATCACATACACATTTGATTACATTACCCTCAGTTAGTTCCCATTAATTCCCTTAATTCCCATTATTCCTATGGAAAGTTTTCAATATGGAATATTTCCAAAATTCCCCAGCTTAACTTCCCATGGAAATGTACCGGAAACTTACCGGAAATGTTCCGCCCCTTTGCAACCATACTCACTACCCACAGACACATATACACACACTGGGCAGGTAAATGTCCCATCTGTGAGCATAAATGTGAGTGTCTGCACACTCGTGCACGTGCACACACCCTCAAAGAGTTGAAAGCTCCGGGGATGGCGGCTGCTGCCAAAGGTGGAGCAAAGGAGAGGCAGCGGGACGGGCAGAGAAGGAGGGCAGGATGAGAGGGAAAGGGTCCACTATCTCAGCAGGCGGTTCAGAGCTGCCTGGCAATGTCACCATGTCATCGCCATGGGAACACAGAGCCTGCAGACTCTTTTGGACTAATATGCAGTTGTCCAGGCAATGATAAGATAAATGCTGCGTTTGATGGAAACATAGAGCGATGGGCCTGATAGGGACCAAGAAGCCCAAACAATCAGCAGAGAGCTGCTGAGAAGGGAGAGCTGGAGGGGAGGGGCGGGGGGTGCAAGGCAGGGGGTAGAGAGTGAAGGATTCAGAGGGGGAGAAAGGGTGAGGGGAGAAAACAGAGGATGGACTCCCTCCGGACAGGCAACGTCAAACCTCTTTCCCCCCTTCTGCCTCTGCCAGTGTCTCTCTTTGTCTGCTGGGCTCGTTGGCTTTTTTCTCTTGATTCCTGCCTCGGTCCCCCTCTTGCTATGTGACCTGCACACTAACACTTGACTGTAGAAACAATCTAAACCTGCTGCTATGTGTGTGTTATGTTCATAGACACACACACATACATACACACACACACACACACACACACACACACCACACACACACACACACACACACACACACACACACACACACACACACACACACACACACACACACACACACACACACACACACACACACACACACACACACACACACACACACACGTGTAGAAGGGAGGGGGGGTTGGTTATGTGCTTATCTAATGTTGAGGATTGAATTCAGTTAGCCCTAGTGGGATTGGGTTAGGAGATGTCAGAAAGATAGATGGGCATCATACTACTGCACCCCCGGCCCCCCCAAACCCCTCAAATTGTTTTGCATGCGTGTGTTTACCATACACGTGTGTGCTCACATCCACCTTCATATGAATCCAAAACATTTTGTTGGTTAAATGTGTTTAAATGATGCAAAATAAAAATAAATAGTTAAAATCATATTAACAACCCTAAGTGTATGACCATAGACTTGGAGGATGAAACCCTCTTTATTGGTCACACAATTTATTCTCTGCTTTTTACCCATCCTAGTAGCAGTAGGAGCAGTGGGCAGCTATTGTACAGCGCCCAAGGAGCAATGGGGAGTGGGGCGGGGGTGGGTGGGGTGTCCGGTGCCTTGCTCAAGGCCATCTTGTCTTAAGTAAAAGTTATGAAAACTGTAAGTAATGAAGAAACTTGACACCACAGCAGTTTTCTGTGCTTCTCGGTGTAAAAGTGTGTGTTTGTACTGTAAGCGTAAATGGTGTACATTCAGCATGTGGCCTCCGTCAGTGTTGTGGTCATGTATTGATCCGCAGGCTGTTGTTCTACGACAGTCTTTCTGCTCTTTCTCAGTTTTCCTTCCGCTTCTGTGTCATATGCTTGATTACACACACTCACACATACAGACACACACACACACACACACACACACACACACACACACACACCACACACACACACACACACACACACACACACACACACACACACACACACACACACACACACACACACACACACACACACACACACACACACACACACCAGTCATCTGATCCTGATCAAACACGTCATTTGAACTCTGAATAAGATCACAATCCAAGTTTAAAGGCTTTGGATCCTTTAAAAGCTTTGCAATGCAGACATAGAACGAGTGTTTCTAGTCTTTGTCGCACAAATGCATACACACAAACCCAAATAGACACACACTACCTATATGGGTGTGTACGGCCCGTGTGATCTTTTCTCCAGAGAGTCTGATAGAGTCTGATGCCCTGCAGTAATGGCTAGCCATACCTGGCCATAGCTGCCTGCTCATGGCCTCAGGCTACTGCTTAGCAATTCCACTCTGAATACAATGGGCTGCAGGCTTACACACACACACACACACACACACACACACACACACACACACACACACACACACACACACACACACACACACACACACACACACACACACACACACACACACACACACAGACACACACACACACACACACACACACACACACACACACACACACACACACACACACACACACACACACACACTCACACTCACACTCACACTCACACTCACACTCACACTCACACTCACACTCACACACGTATACATCCATCAGACCTCTTTCAAAGCTGCTGACCAGTAATGAATTTCCAGACCTCGGAAAGCTCCTTCTGATACACTTCAAACAAGTACTAACAAAAAAACTACTACTCCTTCATGTTGCCCTACCTTCCACCGTCTACGTCTCTGGCCTCCTGAAACCCGGACAAAGGGCATTTACGGATCAAGACCACCTAAACCAGCAGTTTGCGCCCTAATGTGCCATTCAAATCAATTTATGAACATGAAAACCTGGAGGTTCTTTTATAGGATTACAACAAAGTTGCTAAATCAGTGTCTGGATATTTACCTTTTTTTTGTATGGCTCCCTCCCTTCGAGTCCCCAGCTGGAGTTATTTTACTTATTTGTTGTTTGACACTGGCTACTGTGCAAAGGAGCGAGTCGCAGGAAGAACAGAATCCACATATGAAGACATGCCAATCACAGGCGTGGAGAAGGCACAGAAGAGAGAGGACAAGAGAGGTGCTACGGCTGCCTCTCCAACCAGCGTTTGAAAAGAGAATACATTTCTGTCACACTCACTTCCCGTCTGCCGGATCAGCCTGTTTGAGTCATGAGGAGGAGACACACACAGACACAGACATGCGGAGACACACACCGGGAATCTCATGATGAAGGTTGTAGGGTTAAAAAGAGCCTTCTCTCGTACGGTGAATATGTAACCATGTATCCCTTGGTATTACGTCCATTTTTAGATGATTTTGCGCCTAACAATTTAGGTTGACGTAGTTTGCTTTATATGAACCAAAGGACAATGTGACTTTAACCTTAGATTTCTTTTATTGCCATAACCACAGGCTTTCTTTAAATTTAATTTAATAGTTAGATATTTTAGGAAATACGCTTATCCGCTTTTTTTTGCCATGAGCTAAAATCAATACAACTTTCATGTTTTTATAGTAAATATGAAGCAACTGCCAGAAGCCTGGTAGATTAGCCTGGCACAAAGACTAAAAACAGTAGGAAACAGGTGTCCTAATTCTCTTCAAAGGTAAAATACATTTGCCTACCAGCACATGTGAGGCTCATTAATTAATTATATCTAATTTGTCTCATAACCAAAGTGGAAAAATGCAGCGTTGCGGTTTTCCTGGGGGTTATGTGCAGGACTTCTTAGCAAAGTTATTTTTTCTCATGTATATGAGAGCAAGGTGTAGACTAGTGTAAATATAAAACCCTAACTTCCTGCTGTCTCCTCCTTTATGGAAGCTATGGAAACTTAATCTGAGCACTATGCCAGCCTCCTCACTGTCTCCCTCTACTCCCTGTTGCTTTTTTCCTGCCTTCCTCCAACTGTTTCCTCTCTCCTAGCATCTCTCCTCACTTACACTCCCTCATTTCTCACCAGCTCTTTCTGTCATATCATTAGTCTTTGCGATAATGTGCACAAACTGCTTAGGTTTCCTGTTGGACTCTCTTACAGTCCCCGTTGGGAGAAAATGACAGCAAGGCAGCACATGGTGAAACAGACAGACAGATTGAGGGAGAGAGGAGGAGACGGGACAGCAGCGAAGGACAGGACGGGGAGAGTGAGACATTAGTGGCGCGGGATGTTGCTGGCGGCAGAAATATTTATCTTCTATTGTAAGTGTGGTGGACCCTATACGATTATCTAAGTTCCTCTTCTTTTCTTTTTTTACCTTGACCTTGCGCGTGGAGGGTATTTTCCAGTCAGCAGAACGCTTTATCTCTGAGAGCAACAATCAATAAGGATAATTAATGATGCCCGCCGCAATGATAGCCTCAGCAGTCATTACCAGGCATTAATCCATGCAGTCAGAGGAGGGTCAAGGCCGGCCGCATCGCTCACCTTGGGGCGGGGCGCAAATTAAAATAATCTACACACTGGCCGCTCTGTCAGGTCTTTTCTGATTCATCCCCTCCGTCAGACCATAATTAAAGATGGCCCATTGCTAGGTGGTGGGGCGCCGGGGTGACAATCCACTGCGATGTCTCTTTAATATACAACACTTAGCCCGGAGGATGACACTAACACCAATCTGCAGGAACTCATCTCACCTGCAAGCGTGGGAGGGTGGACATTTTTTTTTCTCCCTCTAGATATGCTGGGACATAAATCAAACGCACAACATGCAATTTTCTAATAACGCAGCGCCATCAGAAATGTGATTTAGCAGTAAATATAATTTGGTCTTGGTGTGAGACACACCAAGTGGATGTATTATCTTTGCAGCAATACTGTGCTTAGAAATGAAATATCACAAAGACATGCTTTAACAGGTGATCTTAGGATAACTGAACGCTGGAGACTGCTGTAATGTCTTAATATAAGATATAATATTAGATGCTGTGAGAGATGATGTTGAACAGATAATGTCTTCCAAGAGATTTAACAGTTTTCAGAAAAAAATATGTTGAACTACAAGGTAAAGAACTAGATTCTCACTATTGTTGGGGAATACAAATCGTTTGAAAAAAATGTAGCTGAGATTGATCACTGGAGCTGACTTTTTTCATTTATCAAGTAGAGAAATGCAGCTCCGCAAAATGGTATTATGCTCTCTTCTTCTTATCAGCTTCCGATTGGCTGTAGCACCACATCAGGGGGGGGGGAGCGGCGGCGGCGCCTCCAAGTGCCCACCTTGTTGTCAAGGACATTTACATTCACAGTTTAAAGTTTAGAGGAGAAATTCAGCTTGATTCCATAATTCATGGGTGACATTTTCATTGTACTTTAACTTTAAGGTAAAAATTGGAAAATGTGAGATTTAATTTCCTGTAATGTTTAAATTACTTTCTGCTTGGCCGGCGTCCAAACGCAGGAAAGTGCCGTGGGGCAGAGAGGAGATGTTTAAGCAGAGGTTGCTCTCGCTGCCAGCGGAGAAGTGGAGAGAATCTATAATAATGAAAAATGCATTTATCCTCAGCTGCCATTCCTCTCCCCTCTGAAAAACGTTGCTGTGTAAATACATGTTAGTGAGACAGAATAAGGTATGTGTCACATTCAACATGCACACGTGAAAAATAACTACATCAAACTCAAAAATCCTTGAGTGTGTGTAGTTGGAACTTATCCTGAACGAGGAGGAAAGTCAAACTGCAAGCATCAAGAAGGGCGCTTGATGATGATTGACAAGCATCGGTTATATCTCACTCCCACGCACGATTACGCCGTCTTCATCTATTCTCCAGTAACTCTCTCACCTTGAGCTCTGTTTGGTTTAAGTGAAGAGGCGTGCAGGCGCAGCACAAGACGCTCATGTGATTTATATGAAGTCATTCTCAAGTTAACTTCACTTTCTCCCGCTTTTAAATGTTCATCTTACTGTATAAGTTTTATCGCTGGTCAAGAATATGAGTGGCCTAGGGTGTGTGAACTCAAGTCAGAAACACACACATGTATGCAGGCTCTATTAGTATGAGATAAAGTTGTAAGAAAAACCGTGAAATGTTCTCCTTCAGTGAATGATGTGGTCGAGTGTTCTCTTTCAGTATTTCTCCTGATTAATTTCAGTGAAACCAGCAGTAGAGAAAAATGTTTTATATGCCTATGTGGAGTAAACAGAGCCAGCAGACTTCAGGAATATGGCATTTCTCAACAGGCACGGCACTTTGACATTTATTTTTTACTTACCTTTAACATCACTGGTGATTTGAAACAGCAAATGAAACAAAGACGAGGTATAAATCTCTTCCTTGCCGGCCAATATACACCTTCTTACACACTTTTAGAGTCTCTTTTTTCCTAGTACTGTAACTGTTAATTGACCTGAGTCTGAGGCTTAGATATAGCAGCAGGTCCCTTAAATACTCTCAAGTTTTCATGTTTAAGTGATCATTGCATTCTTTACTGTTTTGATTTATTTTTTCTCAGTTGGTTATTCTGCTTACAATTGTTTCTTAATTTTTGTTCCCCCTTTTTTCGTCCAATAGGGTAGTGGTGAATTACAGAGATTAGTGATATGCATATAACAGGCTGTCAATCATTTAAAATTAATTCTGCAAAGCGTCTGATGATGCGATTGTAAGATTGCTGATCTACAGACACGAGCCGTCATTAGGCCACTGAGGGAGGGGTTTTTCTCTCTTGTGACGGTTGACAAGGTCTTATTTGGAAAGGTAATTATATTGCATGTGTTGATCTTTTCACCACGAAAAAACAATGCAAATTCAAAGGCCTGATGTAAAGTTTGCAATTTGTTGGATTTAAAAAAGTAGATGTGTTTGAGATGATCATTTGTGTGTCTGTGTGTGACCTACGTATCTGTGTGTGCACCCTGGTCTTGTCATCAGGTTAGCCAGTAGGATTCGTCGTATCGCTGAAAGCTGCCAGCCGGTTAATTAGAGCAGGCATCCAGCCGCCCTGGCTTCATTTGACTATCAGCCACAAAGCCACTTACTCCATAATTTCCTGCCTGAATTGGAGGGCTTTACTATCGCTCACCCAGGCAGATCGGAAGTCTCCCTTTATCTCATACATAAAGCAAGCAAGCTGAAACCAAACCAAACAGAACAACCACCAGAATACACATTATGATTACAAGCTGAGGGTGTGAAGTTGAGGCACAGACGAGCTTCAAACCCACAGCAAACAACAGATAGGATTGTTTGGCTCTCCGTGTGTGTCACGGTAAAAAAGCTGCGAGAGCTTTTAAGGTTTTTTTTTTTAAAGCTGCAACTCTGTGTGTGCTTGTGTGTATATTTCATATTGGATGATTATACATTTTGTGTGTGTGTGCCCTCGTCTGAACGGTGTATACGCTGTCATCCACGGTGTCACGCTGCCTTTAAACTTTTTATGGGTTTCTCTTCATTAATTGAAAACATGACGGGGTGCTCTCGGGGCCTGATGGATGGAGCAGCAGAATTGAGAAAGCCATTAGCTTTACTGGAATCACAGCCTGTCAAGCAGTCAATACACACTGCTTTATGTGTCTGCAAGCAAAGATGGAACAATTATCCCTTTTTATTAGGCAGCCACGGCACGCGCACACACACACTCCGGTGCGCGCACACACACACACACACTGTTCATCTCCAGCGAGAGGAGGGCAGCAATAACGATCAGCTAAAATCAGTCATTCATTACTGTCAAGTACACCTGACTCTCAGCTTATTAAAAACAGGCATAATAGGAAGAAGGAGATCGAAAAACTTAATTAGTAAACAATTGTCATTATTAACCTTTGGAATAAATAGACATTTTCCGACTTTGACTTTTAGCAGTGTTATCATGTATCAAATTAAACTACAAATAACACAGTTTACATTTAATTTGCATACGCTTCTGTTTGTTAACAGAAACTGTTCAGAAGTCGGTATCTATACAAATCACTCTGCATCTATTTATCTTTGCTGCAGGCTTTGTCTGGATCTCTATCACAAAGCTGTTAGTATTGTGTTTTTAATGAGTGTTAATGCATGATAAACGCATGCAAAAACATGATGATCGGGATGCTATGAATAACACAAAACTGCTGGAGTGTCCCTGGCCTCCCAGCCCCTTGTGGGGGTCATGGCCCCTCACTGAGCAACGCCGAGCAGGAGTGAGGTCACAAGTTCATGACCCAGGGGCTGGTTTAGTAATAGCAGGACACTGTGGGCTGTCTGTGAGGGGCTGGCTGGGGCCGCGATCAATACAACAGGTACAGGAGCAGCAGGGAGAGAAGCAGAGAGGAGGGGTCTCTGAGGAGTGGTATTAGATACTACATGTATTGTATACCACGAAGCATGCAGCAACTTGAGTGATAGTTATCATACATGAACCTAGCAATTCGTAGTGTAACCCCCACATTTTTGACTTGTAACAATTTCCTTTTTGGAGATTCAACTCAGACTTCCTGTTGTTTATAGGAGTTGAAAGACGGCGAGGATGGGCAAATAGTGAATGGAGGGAGAGTCAAAAAGAAGAAGTGTGTCTTTATTGTATACCACATCTCTGCCAGCTATGGAGCACTTTACATAAGATTTATTACATCCAAGCATTAATATTATCTTCTGCGGGTGCCATTCATCACCCGGGCCGTGAGACACAGTGAATGATACCACCAAATTATGTAGATCAGCCATGTCTGAGGGGACGATTCAATTTGGTAACCTTGGTAACCCCAGGTACTTTGAACACCCCGGCTCCCCAACACCATTTCTGGCACATCACTTAGATAGTAAAAACTTACAGTATGTAATCACAAACAAAACATACTGTACATCCCATTTAAACAGCTGGCTGTGTATTAATGCAGGTTATGTGCACGTATGCAAACACAAAAACACAGAAATGTTCTCATATTCAACATATGAGCAAAGGGTATGAAATAAAGACGCAGTTATTAGGAGACAGATAAGCTATTAAATGCACGAAGAGATACGTTTGGGGGTAATATGCCGGTGGGCCAGTAGTCATTGACCTTGACATGGTTATTTGGGGTTTCTTGGGCTTTGTTCAAGGTCATGTTGGTGAAACTGTTGACCAATAGTAACAGTTCCTGTCAATTGTATCATCTGGTATGATTTGATGAAAGTTTGAAATGTAATTAGTCCATATTGGTGCGGACGCGTTTTTCTTTGTTGCTCATTACCATAGACTGTATTACATTTGTTTCTCTATAAAACTCACCTTGACAACCTACGATTATCCCAAATGAAATATGACATTGTTTATTTTTTAAAGTTTGTTATGATTTTGCTTTGCTCAACTCTGATATAGTTTGCTTCATTTGTACCATACATCTCCATTATCTAAAATACCTAGGCCTGGGCCCCACGTAGTGTCCTGCAGCTGTAAATACTCACAGCTGAAAAAACAGTCTCCAACAAATGAAGTGCTACAGTATAGCCCTGTTTAAGAAACTCTTCTGGAAATGACAGTGTTCAGTAATTTAAGAGAAATCATAAAAAAATGATGTATTAAGATGCACATAATAGGTTTGGGGCTGAGTAAAACAAGTAAACATGATACATAAAACGCAACAGCAGCTTTATCTATAAAGGCCCTGACACACCAAGCAGTCACCAGAGGACTAGCCGACGCTGAAGTCGGCTGTTGCCTGGCCGTGTTCTCCTGCGTTTTGGCCATGTGTCGCACGGGAACACACCGCACCGACTTCAGTGCATGAGTGGCAATAACTCTCCTTACCAGCAGGCGGCGGTAGTGTGTATTCGTCATTCAAAAGAGGCAACAACCGGAAGACAGAGAAGAAGCAGAGTATATTTTCTCCGTAATATCATACAGAGCTGGCCTCTCCTGGATCAAGGTGATGAGCAGGTCTTCGTTTGCATCATTCCAGATCGCCATGATGAGATGAAAATGAATAGCAGTCTGTGTGTGCCTTCTTAAATCGTTTGTTTACGTCCCTCACTTCCGCTTCGCTTCTCATGCACTGATTTGGTAGCTGAACAGCCAATCAGAGTGATTATTTGGTCCGACTGCCAGACCCGATGCATGGCCGATTCAACATGTTGAATCGGCCATGCATCGGGTCTGGCAGTCCAAATAAGGCGTGTCACGGTCGACGGTGCGGGACACACCAACCTGACTACGGCGCCGCGAATGCCCGACAGCCTCTGACGGCCTCTGACTCCCAAAATCGGGTTGGTGTGTCAGGGCCTTAAGATGTGATCAGCAATCAGCAAGACCATTTTAACTTTTGATAGCGTTTCATTTGTTGAACATTTTCAGACAAACACATGTTATTCCCAGAATATTTGCACAACACTTTCTGGGGTTTTAAACCCAAGGTCACTCCTGTTTTTAGCGACAAACTGTTTAAAAAAAAATTAGTATGTAGCTGTTGTTGTATTTCATTTTTTGCAGATATTTCACAATTACATTTTTACTTTCCTACTTGTGTTTACACTTGGTCTTTGGCGCTCCTTATGTTAGCAGTGGTTCGTCTTCGTTTATAAAAAGTCCTACACACCTCCGCATGTCCTTGATCAAAAACCACCCACATATCGGAAAACACTGGCAACGTTCAAGTCACAACCCCCTCTGGATAAAAAGCATCTATATGCCGTATTTATCATATATTTAATTGTGTTGACCAATATATTATAGGGCAGTTTCATCTGCTGTTGTTCAAAGAGCACACAAAAGTTTTCTGTAACAATAATACAAGTTTCTGAGCCCTGGTAGGTGTATCGTAATTACCAATCATCTCTGAGCGTGTTCAGAAACAGGCATCTTCTCCCCCACTCTCTGCCGTTTACTCCAGCGCTGAGCTGACTCAATTATGATGCAAAAGGGTGTTTTTGAAAAGCCTGGCTCATTTCTAATTAAGCCACACACTCATACCTATTTGTAGCTCATGTCCTGACATAATGCAAATGCTATGTAAATGAACTGCACTGATCTCCTGCTAGCTCCGCACTCAGAGCTCCTCGGAGACTAGCCGGGCATTTAGTCATACTTTATACCAGTTTGCTTCCTCATTGGCTGAAACACAGGCAGGGACTGATATACTGATGGTTCAGCTGGAAAACAGAAAGCATTGTAGCCTGCAAATAATTATATTAATTGTTTTACATCTCTGTCTCCCTCCTCCCTTTGTCTGTGCTTGTCAACACATCGATCAGTAATGATTATAGCTGCTTGAGTCATCCCTTCTGACTCTTCTTCCTGTGGTCTCCAGATGCCTACAGACGGCCACACCTCCAGCCTGCAGAGCACCCCCCCCCCCCCCCCCTTGACTTCGGCCCCCAGCTGAGGCTGTTTAGACAGGCCATTAGCGCGCTCAGTCTGCCGTCACTAAACAACCATTCAGAGGCTGGTTAGGCAGCTGACTGACCGTATCTGAATCTGTTGGAGGGGTTAAGGCCTTAACTGTGGCTCCACGTCTGGCAGTGACGCAACTTGATATAGTTCCTGGAAGAATTACAGACTCATTTCTCAGGGCTCGGTGATGCTGCCTGTAAGGCCCTCAAAGTTTATTTAGATATTTCAGCTTGTACTGCGCAAAGAGTTCAGTCAAAAATCATTAGTTTGTGTATATAAATCATTTGTTTCATCTCAATAAGGACAGGCATTGTTTTGTGTTGTAAAGATGATGTAAGAATGAACTTGGTTCAGCTTTAAGTGTATGTATGATGTCAAATATTTAAATTAAAGAGAGCCATGAAGTGTATTATTGATCTCAGAAAATGAACAACTATCCATATGTTAAAGAGCTTTTGATCCTTTCACAATATCTTCATCAGCAGATTGGAGTTTGCAGAGTTTGTCATTGAAATTTCAGATAATTGTATTTTAAAATGTCCATTTCTTTTCTGAGCATTTTCAGTATCTTTTAATTAATTAAAAATGAAGTTTTAGTTTGCAATTCATTATTAGTATGTGAAACCAAAACTCTCTTTAGTTTAGAAAACAAAGTCAGTTTAGCATTTCTTCTTTAGCTTTCACAAATATTGGACAATCTTTATCAGCAGGTAAAACAATTAATTATTTAAAAATGTATCAAATTAAATGAATTAGTTTATTCCTTGCCAACTGGAAATATCAATCTACTGATGAAGATCATTAGATAGGGACATAATTACTTGGACATTGACACAAATCTAGAATAAGATTAATAATATACCATAGGGTTAGGGTTAGGGTTACCCATACTACCCTTTTTTTCAATTTCAATAGCAAGCTACACATTGTCGAGTATTCTTTGTCAGATTTTAGACAAACATCTACAGATTTAAGGTTATTTTAAATATTTATGCCTGTAATTCCTATTAAAATTTAGCAAATTAGAAAAAAATTAAATACAGATGCAATAATAGTTAATCATTACAGTTAATCTGTCCAGGTCTAGACGTTCCTCTCTTGACTCTTCTGTGCATCCAGTCATTTCTTTGTATCTTTGTCTCTTTTTTGTTCTCCCTCTCCATCTCCCTGTGTCTATGCTCAGCCCATTAATTGTGCCCGAACAGTGCCACATGCCTCAATGAAAATAAATAGCTTTTAATTTGGGCTTTCCTTTTTACCACGGCCGGCATCACTTAATTTCATTAGCTCTGAACCTGTAGAGCGCTTTTTCAAAAGCGTCATCTCATGGACGCACTTGAAAATGAAAAGAAGCCCCTCTCCCTCCCCTCTCTCCCCCCTTCTCACTCCCTGTCTCCTCTCTCTGTGCTCCTCAATTAACAGAATCGTTTCCTTTCAACTAAAATGAATGTTATTGAAACCAATTAGCATGGACTGGAAAATCTCTCGTTAATGAGGGGAGTGTGGGTGAGTAAACAGGAATGAAAAGATGAAATTAGAGAAGAGGCTCTTCTTGTTGGCCTGGAATAATGACATGCTTAGTCGCCTAATTGTCTGGTGAAAAGCACCGCTGCGATAGTAACAGATTGTGGTGTTCATTAGGCAGCAATGGGCCACCTGCTGCTGGGGCGGCGAGCCCGCAGTCCCCGTACACGTGTTTATCCCAGGGGGCACTTTTTTTTTGGACAGAACGCTCACTATGAAAAGCAAATGAGCTTGCCAATATGCTGCAATGTTGTGTCCTTATTGCCAAGGCACAGAAGCATGATATGTCAAATGAAATGAAATGAATGAAACCCAATAGTGCGAGGCTGGAGGGTTTTCTCTTTTTTATATGATGTTTAGCGAGAACTGACCCATACAAATACACGGGTTAGTAAGACTGTGTCAATTCATTATAAATCCTAAAGAAAAGTATTCTACTCATCATTTCTGTTATCATATCTCATCACAGGGCTTTTTATTGCCGCTTTTGAGGCCCAGTTTGTTCTGAGTGTGAGGGTTGAGAGAGGGATAATGGGCCTCTAATTGCAGTGTGGATCAGGTTGGGAGGGGGCGGCATTCTCCCAGTATTTATCCCCCTTCATGAAATATTTAATGGCTCGCCGGGAGAAACAAACACACATTCTCTAATTCATAACCCGCGATAGTCTTACACATACAACGCATCCATATCTCGATCTCTCCTCTTTGTCTCTCTCCAGCTCCGGCTCCTCTTATTCCTGACTGCACAGAAAGAGAGAGAAAAAAAGACAAACGTATAAGTAGCTGCTCCTAAGTGTAATGTTAATTAATTCATAATTAATTCCCACATTAGGACTTAAATGAGGAGCACATTTTCTTAAGCTCAGTGGGATCCGCTGTTGCTTTGAGGCAGAGTGCAGTGTGGATTTTAAAGAGCTATGACCACTCGATGTATAAAAAGAACAGAAGTCATCAGCTGCCGCTTCTTTTCAACCACTTTCTCACTCTTTTCAAAGCAAGAGGCTTCTGTGTGTCAATACATGTGTGAATATGTGTGTGTGCATTGACATCAACATTGTTTAAGCGTCATTCATGTGGCTTGGCCCTGCCTGACAAACCTCCACCAGAATGCAAATAAGTCCCATTGTTGCATGTTGCACCGTCTACAGCTGTTGGCCATAATTATCTTGCAGCTAACTTCAAGGGTGTCAATTAAAACGCTGCCCCCCTCTTTTGCCTTTGTCCCCCCCCCCTCCTGCACCACCTCTGCCTCTCAGGGAGTTAAGGTGAAAGTTCAGGGTGAGAATGGAGGTGGGAGAGCGAGAGGGGGTGACGGGTGGACTGCTCCAGGATGTTTTAGTAAATCTGAATTGTAGTAAAGATATAACGATCCGATCAGAATCTCTTGCTTGCGCCTATGTATGTGTTTATTATGCATACACAGGTTGAACACAGGAGCTAAATTCATTCATGAATTTCTAATAAAACGGGGTGAGTCTGTCCCTGTGGACCTCCCTCTTAAGGGCAGGGATCAGGGTCTGTTTTGTTTTTGTTACCCCTGCAGAGGTAAAGCGTGCCCTAGATGCTCGCCCCACCCCATTCACACCACATGCACCCACCCATCACCCGCTTTAACCTCTCCACGCTCCCTTCAGGGACAATCCAACCTTTGAATGCTGGGGATTTGCTTTTTAACCTGGAAAATGCATTGGTTTCAGTTTAAACTGAATTATTTGTTTACGATAATGTGTGATGTACAAAACAACCCAAATCTAACTAGTGGTTTTCATGCTCGCTATCTTCAGCCTCATAAAAAAAAAAGCCCAGGAGACTGGATTATACTTTATGTTTAGTCACAACTTAATTAAATTAAAGATTGAGTTGATTAAGCAGCATTATATTGATGCTCAAGTCTAAGATGCAGCAATGGAAATATAATCAGGGCTGGTTTATTGCATCATTATGGGGTTGGGATAGGCTTTGTAAAGGAAACACAGATTACATTTTAAATTATGTGTGTATTTGAAGGGTCTTTAGGGAGTTAAAGACATAAAGCAGCACCTCTCTCTCTCCCTTGAGATTCCTAGTGCTTAATTGATTTACTTTGTGCACAATGACACGCCCATTTGCACGCGCATGTGAAGTGTCAGTGCCACGCGCTAGGATCCCCTTCCTCTCTAACCTATACACACACACACACACACACACACACACACACACACACACACACACACACACACACACACACACACACACACACACACACACACACACACACACACACACACACACACACACCTAAGCAATCACACATGGGTCATCAGCTGTGACTTGATCTGCAGGCGGATTTCGAGGTCAGTTTTTTTGTGTATAAAGAGAAGGCTCTTTACTGCTGATTTATTTGAACAAGACAAAGAGTCTTCAGCCATGCTAGCACCTCATTGAGGCTTTACTGCTGAATTATTATGACATACCAATATTTACCATTTTCTGAGTTGTTCTTATTTGCTCGATGGCACTAAACAGAAAGCTTAGCTGAGGATGATGACAATGTCACGCCGTTATTTGACCACAAACCAAAATATTGGTCAAGCAAAAAAGTCAAAGTCAGAGGGTGACACATTTTTATTACGATTCGTCCTTTGAGAACAACGAATGTCTTTAGAAAATATCTTGGTCAGTTCCTCCAATAGTTGTTGATATATTTTGTGTTAGGTGTGAAACATCTAATCAACAAATATTGCCAATGTGGCAATAAAGAAAATGTAATCAAAGGGGTGTTAACTTGGGATGGACACGCATGTGACAGGTGGGACACATGGGGCAAGGAGTAGTCTTTAGGTATTGATGAAGGAATGAATAAGCAGTTATTGAGGAGCCCATTGATTGTTAGCCAATTCAGGATTAATGGAAGCCAATAGGTTGTCTTGGTTCTTGAATAGCTGATTAGGTGGAGATGGTTACACTGATGCAGTCCCCCACTTCTTCAGCAGTTTCCTGCTCCTAATTCACTTCTTCCTCTTATTAATGCTTTTGTCTATTTATGGGCACTTCCTGGCTATAAATAGTCATGTTGACAAGCTCCATTGTGCATCACAAGTCCCATTCTGTCCCCATAATTTGTTTTGGCAAATGCATGTTGTTTGTTGGTTTATTCTGCCTGCATTTGTCTGAGTTTAAATACCCCGTCAGACTCAAACATACTCTTTTAAATGTCCGATGACAGAGTGGTCGTAGAGGGCCGAACGTTAATGGATGGATATATGAATAGGATGCATTGTTTTAAGAAAACCAGAATCTGAAGCTAAGCAGGACTTGGGTGTGCAGGACTAAAGATTCAGTATGTCACAGTATTTAAACTTTCTCTTCCTCTGTGATTTGATAATCTAACTTTTACTTCCTGGTTTTATAATCTGACATTTCCTGTTTAGCTATACATTTCCTGCTTCTGGAGTACACAAAGTGGAGAGGAGGAAACTGGAGACTGTTGTACTGGATTTGATTAGAAGGAAATGTGTCTCTATACACTCTCTCTTTGACCTCAGGAAGACAATTATTCTCTCAGTCCACCCGCCATCCACATGTCATGTTGTTTCATATGGTATTACATTATTGCGTCAGTCAACAGTCTGTTAGTCTAGATTAAGGTATCTATTTCACTTTTTTTTTAATTCTCTGCTTTTAGTGTTATTGATACCCACAAATAGTTTGAGACAATCATTTTCCTTTCACTATATAGTAATTCTACTAGCACAATCATGAGGTCAATATGTCAGCCTTTCCAGTGTTTTATGACCATATATCTTCAATTCAATGTCTCTCCCATCAACCTGAACTGTCAGGTGACTAAATTGGAATTGTTTGCATTTAAGCATTTACCTCAAAGCAGAGCACAACCTAAATAGTAGTAGAGTAAACATGGATATCTTGTACATTAGCAGACATTCTTACAAAGTGACAAAGTGTTTCAGATATTGCACTACTTTATTCTGTCCCTTATTATAATGGACTTTGTCTTGTCTAGTCTCTGCTTTTATAATTCCATATTTAAACTGTTACAT
Source organism: Pseudochaenichthys georgianus (assembly GCF_902827115.2). Lineage (NCBI taxonomy): Eukaryota > Metazoa > Chordata > Actinopteri > Perciformes > Channichthyidae > Pseudochaenichthys > Pseudochaenichthys georgianus. The sequence goes on from NC_047515.1 coordinate 26,084,871, forward strand.
TATGAACCTGAATGCATGTTATTGAATTACGCTGCTCCAAGAATGTGTTTTTAATGTATCAGGATCCATTGCAGTTTATCTGAGAACTTTAAATCCAGTAGTTAAGCCGTAATCCACTCCAAATACACTTTGACTCTGCTTTAACCACAAATAGCATTTGGAAAAATAACATTGTGATTAATGCATGCTAACTACATAATAGAACTTAGAAATGTAATTAACAGTAACTTCCTGCGCCTAATTGGTATAGCTATGTTATTCATTAGATTCCACTGAGGACAAAATGTGGGATATTAAATGCATATTAGAGGCATTACTTTTTGATGTTAGGAACACAGCTTAGAGAGCACCATTTATTATTCATTGTCTCTTTTGTTTTCACTCAGAAATTTAGCAGTAAGAGGTTAGCGTTAGCTTTGCCATGAGCCTTTAAGATGACTAAGAGTGTTTAAGCGTGGATGTTACTCTTGTTTAAAATGACATGATGCACAGACATTCAGTTTGTCAGCAGAAGGACACAAAGTGATTGATATGCAGAACATGTTGTATCTTTTTGCCATACTTTCTCTTTCTCTCCCTTCTCACATACACAACATTTACAGAACAGAGGTAATGTCTTTTAGGAGAGATGGTGTTCAGTAGACAATGTGTATTCAGACATTTGAAGCTCTGCTAGACGTTTCTCAAAAGAAGATTTACTCATCCAGCTTAAATAAAACAGACATTCAACGCACCAAAGTTATTTTAGACCAAAAAGGGCTAAGGAAGGAATTGGGCTAGATTCAGGAACTGTACTGGGAAGTTAAACTCTTTTGCATATTTCTGTTTGCATCTCCATCACATTTGACCTAGATCCACAGTAATGCATATGGATTATATAACAATTTAAACTAAAAGGAAGGCCACTTTGTGGACTAAATCTTCTTTTCATTCCTTGGATAAGTATCATCGAGGCTGCTTGTAATTTAATTTGGTAAATAAATGTTGTTTTCAGTAATTCTCTTATAAACAACGTGTGTGTGTGTGTGTGTGTGTGTGTGTGTGTGTGTGTGTGTGTGTGTGTGTGTGTGTGTGTGTGTGTGTGTGTGTGTGTGTGTGTGTGTGTGTGTGTGTGTGTGTGTGTGTGTGTGTGTGTGTGTGTGTGTGTGTGTGTGTGTGTGTGTGTGTGTGTGTGTGTGTGTGGGTGGGTGGGTGGGTGGGTGGGTGGTGGGGTCACAAAGACAGATTGACCACACATGGAGTGGATAAACAAGAAAAACAACATGTAAGAAAACAACGTATAGGTGACAGAAGGACGGCAGATTTCAAGCCACTGCGGCCAGCACGGAGTCTTGCTCACAAAGGCTTTGTTTCTGTTGTTTAATTCAGACGCCACCTACTAATATTACAATACAAATTCTCTATAAGCTTTCTCAAACTGCGTAGAAAATATCTGACCACCTGTTCCCTAGATTTTCTGATTTAAAAGGTTAGCAGAGTGCTGTACAGGAGTGTATAATGTAACTTTTCTCATGAGGACATTTCTTTCTTTGCATATAATTACATGTTGGCGTGGAAAAAAAACCTGTCTTCAACAGTTTGTTTGCTTTCTGTCTTCACTGTTTGACAAAAATACAAATTAAAACAAAACTAGAGAATTACAATTTTAGGAGGGCAACAAAATGCCAAAGGGTGTTGCTCATCTACATTTTTGAAACACGTAGTTCACAACGCGCATGGCACACACACGCTATCTCACTTCCCAACATCTTTTGTCAACTTCTGCTACAAATGTCCCATGCAGAGCGAGGGCACGTCATTGGCCTGATAGGAAAATGGGAAATGGGCTTTCATCAGGCTAACAGGACACCGCAGTCCGCTAATCAGATCTGGAAGTTGGGTGTGTGTATCTCAGAGAGGGAAAGCATGTGTGTGTGAGGTGAACTCAGCCAAACACTAATGTCAAGTTTAGGAGACAGAACGTTAGGCATCACCTCGACCTGGCAAGACGGCGTTTCCGGGTCTGTGTGCACTGTCGTCTGAGCATGAGTCAGCTTGCCGTATAAGAGGGTAAATATTTATGTCCAGGAAAGGAAACATGTATTTCCCCTCCCTAGCTCCAGAACAATAATTCCCTCCTTCTCCTGCCTTCTGTGTCTGCTTCTCAGAATAGCAGTAATTATCACACTTCCCTGCATTCATTTGAGGACCTCATTGTCCCGGCAGCTATAGCCGGCCTGCAACTGGTGACGTATAATTGTGAGTTTGGTCGTTTCATTGTGTATATGCTTTTACATACATATAATATTCAGTATAATTTTTTTACCTACAATAATACCTTGGTTAGTTTGTACTCTGTTGTTGCTTAAAACAACTGAAAGGCCTTTTGATAGTCAAGAGCCATACTCCTACCCATAACCTTTGTTTTTTTTATCAAGTAAACAACATAATTTAACCTGACCTTTAAGGTTAATTGTTTGTTCGGTAGCTTTGTCACACACAGTTATATTGTAACAATTGTTTCAATTGCCTCAACTGATCATTTAAAATGTAGTGAATCACATATCTGCCTTTGAGTTCATGTCCAACATTGTGCTTGAAAATAAACCAAATATTTTTTTTCTTTTACAAAGCTGTAAAGCTGGACAGCCAGATGTTGTGTAATCAGAAACAGAGAAAAAAATGTTTTACAGGGGAAGAGAAAGAGAAAGAGTTGTGAAACGCAAGGACAAATTAATGCTTCAACTACTAAAATAAAATAAAATAAATGGGTTAAATACGTTTTTCATGCAACAGAAACTCCTTGTTTGTCACATTCAATTCCTGTCACCGATAATGCGAAGTATTTTAATTACCAAACTGATAATTAATTAATTAATTATGAAAAAGAAAAAGGGAGATTTTTTACATTTTAACCAAATAACTACATTATACATTGTAGTCCATCACTACAGGTTAAATAACTTATTTTGAGGCATTTTCTAGAACCACAAGTAACTGGAGAGAGGACGGGGCTGCCGCTAAAAAAATGATCGTAAATAAAGCTAGTGCGATGCGCCTGAACCCACCATCAACGCAGTACAGATTGTGGGACTGTGACAGGATCAGAGCAAGGGCACAAGATGTGCGTATGAGGTGCTGTCACTCAAACAAACACATGCACACACACACACACACACACACACACACACACACACACACACACACACACACACACACACACACACACGCATTAGTGTCTAAAAGATACTTGATTCTGACAAGCTGATAAATCAACATTAGAAAGCTTTACCGTCTACTTTTTGTGAACACACACACACTCACTCTCCCCAGGAAAATATCATCTTATTTACAATAACCTGACACTCCACTCCTGTGAAAATGGTATTAGATTCTTCATGACAAATAAAGAGAGTGAGGAAGAGAGGAAGAGAACGACGGGAATGTTGGGATGGGGGTTTTCTCGGGAAGCTGCATTTTTTAGTATGCATGTTGATCCTGTTAGGCTGAAATGCAATAACAGATTCGTAGGTCCGCTCCACAGGAGGAAAGACCCTCACAACTCTCTGTGACTACCTTCTATTTATCATCCGCACATAGACTGTCGCTGCAAAGAATATATTGCTTTAAAAAGTAACCGCCGTAATAGCATTGATCTAATTTCCATAGATTTTCATCTGGAATTTGATATTTTCTTCATCAGTGAACAACATAAACAATTTAAAGATGATGCTGGTGTGGCAAACTTTTCCTCCCCGTCCTTAAATTTGCTTTTTCGATATTCCCTTGTGATAGATAACACAGCAGTCAGCGTAGGAGGGATTCACATATTGGGCAGCGATAAGCATGGGACACACACACACACCCCAACCACAGATAGAGTAAGTTTCATCACAACATCCACGACCCTTGGTTGTTCCATTCATAAATGATTAACCTTCACTGTCAGGTCTCACTGACTAACCTATATCATATACATGTATTTAATGGCACTGATGAATTTGGTTTGTCTCACAAATGCTGAGTTATCTGTTTGACCTTCTTAACCTATAGTTATTGGTTTTTATTGTATGTGCATAGAATGTAACAATTACATTTTTTTTGTTAAAAGAAGGTTTCATATTTGGATAACTTTACTTGAGCAAAGCAGAGCAATTAAAACATCTCTGGTGTCATCACAATTAACAGCCAAGTAGCAACTTGTTGAAGGGGGCAAGTAGGAGACACACGTATTCACATTTAGCTGGTATTAAACATGGAAACTAGGAAACTTTTTGTCTAATGTGGAAGGTGGGCCCTTCTCATTGATTTAATAAGGCAGTCCGTTATCCTGCTCTTAGAATACATTCATGTTGTAATGGGTAACTCTTTGCTAACAGGTTAGCCTTAGCGACTCTTCAAGGTAATATGTTAAACCTCTTAATGAGTAGTGATCTTCAGCTTGTTAGAAAGTTGTATTGCCAAGTACCTACCAAAAAAACACATATCAATGCTGTTTTTTTAACTCGTTGGATACAGGAGAGATTGTAAGATTGTAGTCATTCGTAATTCATCAATACTTACTGTTGCAGGATAGACCCAAACCATACAGAGTCCCCTGGGAGGCTTTACTGCAACTCCATACTGCTTAAGCATTTGTTTCTGAATAAGGACATTCATTATTCACACGACCACAACACTTATCCAAACGTACAGTGGATTGTGTGAAGCATTTGTGCAAACAGGCAATTATATATTTGTTTCTGGTGAGCAGTCTTTTACGGTTTGTCTGTTTGACATCATCATATCTTCTCGTTGTGTCTGATGAATGATGATTGGGCATAATAAGCCTGTGATGAAAATGGGATATGGAATAGCCTGTTACAAGCGATAGCCGCATTAAGCATGAAACAGGCGGAAAAACATACAGCAGGACTATGGTATAACCATCAAAGACCTCAATCTGCGAGAAATGCATTATCTCTCTACAAGCATGTATGTCCAGATGGCCCTGAACCTGCTGCTACCCCCAGGCTCTGTGGAGATGCTCACTCTGTATGTATGCTTTGTAGTTATTTTACCCAGGCCTACTATAAAATACTGGAGAAATTACATTGTATGTGAGTGATACAGTGTTGCCAACAAGCCATGGCATGTTTCCAGACTGTGTAAGATGTTGCAGAAGACTTTCACAGCACTGAGAGAAGGTGAAGGTACCAAGTTGGACCCAGTTTGGCATCTTCAAACTTGGTTCTCAGGTTTAAAATAGATTTTTAGGGTTTTGATAGAAACTTTCAAGCGTTATCGAGGCCCTGCTACTGGCTACCTCTGACATGTTAACCCCTTATGAGCCAGAGCTCAGCTATACAACCTCAGGCAGGGATCTCTTGGCTGCTTCCAATTCTAGGCTAAGGACAAAAGAAGAGAGGGGTTCTACTGTCAGACCTCTGAACTCTAAGATATGCTAAGTTTAGCCTTGTTTGAATTCGAATAAACCAATGCTTCACTTCTGAAAGTCCATTTATAAAATCCATCCAAATACGCTCTTTAACTTGTTTCTCTTTTAATGCAGTTTATTTTTTAATTGTGAAATATATATTTTTTTTTTGCTGTGGCTCAATAATTGAGGAAGAAAGGTGCTGAGTCAATTAGCAATGTGCGCCAATGCATATTTATAACAATTTTAGGGGATTTTATTTTTGAGTAATGGCTGAGATTGGGTTGAAAGGAAATTGGTATACTGAATGTGAGGCTTGGTCTTGAGTCAGAATCAATGCAGAACATAAAGAGTTAAGACTTCACTTGGAATACTTATTGTCTTCACTCATGACTGTTACACACAGGTCGCATCACCACACACTTTGAATATTGAATCATAAAGCTGTTGAATTGAAGGGCCTTAACCTCAAAGATGTAAAGCATGATTTGGATTTCCCCAAAAAGGGTGCAAAACACCTCTGACAAGACGATAGGTACAAATAGACACATGAGACGGTACACAAGTTAGAGCGAAGGCAGTAGATGATGTATGAGACACTGTGTGACAAAGTGCATAGCTTGGGTGGACTTTTATGGGTGAGGTGAAGGTGAGACCTGCAAAACTAAGGGTGAGAAAGTTGGCATACCGAGGACTGAAGGGTCTCACGACAGGTTGGGAGGGGGTACGTCAGGCAGCAGGTGAGCGTGTGCCACCAGGGGGAATCATCTGTCCTGGGTTCAGACAGGGCCTCATTAGTGAGCAGTGAATTACACTCCAGACACGTCTTTACGTAGACTAATCATATTACAGCCAGCGCGCTCAGCCTCACCCCGGGGGAGAGGGGGAGAGAAAGAGGCAGAGACGGTGGAGGTTGAAGAACTTTACAATCGTATTTGTCCGGGAGAACTCAATGTAATCTAGCATCTCCGACTGACACCGTTTTACCCATCTGTCCACCCAACGCGCTGCGTGCGTTACGTGACTCCACCCCTGCTCACCGGCTCTCTGTGTCCCCTCCACCCTGCAAACTCTTTCTCATCTCTTCCTCTTGCTTGTTTTCTCTACTCCCTCACACCCCCCGCATCTTTCTCTCAGCTCTCTCATCCACCCACTCTCTTCCTCCGAGCCAGTGCATCCCTGCCCCCACGTTGTCAGTTCTGACAAGCTGCTTTAATGGGCGATGTGGCGCGTGCCTCTGACCACTGAGCACAGTCATTAACCTTCACTGGCATAATTGAATTCAAGGTTGATTGCTCGTGACCCTCCCCCCTGCCGAGGTCCCTCTCAATGTACATATTCATTACAGGGGCCCGGCTCTAAATGGATTGCACAGGGAAAGCTGTAGCAATCATCCAGGCCGCTCGGCGGGGGCAGCGGCACGCTGCTCAAGGGCCGCGAGGGGACCGAGGACGAAGCGATGGGTGGAGGGAAAAAAGGGGAGGGGGACTAATTGCATGCTAGAGGAAGAGGATCAGATTATGAAAAGAGTGAGAGAATGAAGATGGATCCCTGTGACACTGTCAAATTAAGGGCAAACCTTGTAGCGCGGCGAGACACTGAAATGTACAGTGGCACCCGCTACACCAAAGGGGGGAAAAAAGGGAGATTGGGGGAGGAGATGGAGATAAAGGGAGGAAAGAGAGATCGAGAAATTGAGGGGTGGACGAGATGAGAGAGAGGCCATTGGGGGTAAGAGAGAATTGAATGTGGAAGAATGAAGTAATATAGACACACACACTCACACACACACACACACACACACACACACACACACACACACACACACACACACACACACACACACACACACACACACACACACACACACACACACAGGCTGGTTTCAGTGTGAAGGGGGAGCATATATCACATCACCCCAGCACCACCATTACACCCCCCCGAAACACCAGCACCACCAGCCGCCACCCCAAGCCAGCAGGTCCCTAACTCTCCCCTCTCTAATAGCTGTCAGATTACTATCAGCCAAACAAGACATCCAGCCTCGCCTCCTCCCCCTTCCTCCCTCCCTCCCTCCTCTCCACCCACTCTGCTGCCATCTTCCACATTACCCTCAGGTCCTCCTCTTTCTCAGCTGTTGCCTTCTCTCTTGCCATTCTCTAACACAACCTCCACCTCCTGTGTTTCTCACCCCTGTGGCTACCCATCACCTCCTCCTGCTGAGATACACCACTATCTTACCCTAAAGATGATCCACCTCACAGCTGTGAGAGGTTTAAAGATCACTTATAAGTGATTAATAGGTTTGGGTTGCCAGGTTGTGAAACATTTCTCTGGCTGGGTTTATCTTCCTCCACTTGCTTTGTTTTTGTGTTGGTAATTCTAGATCACCAGAGCCCAACATTTATAACCACTTATGGCATATAAGAAAGCCAAGTGAGAAACCTGTGTTATAGTATTTTTGTTATTAGATTTAAAGTCAATAATAAAGGGTCATGGGTTTTTACTATGCAAGTGGCTTGACAAGTATGTCTGTGGCTCCACCACTTTAATCCACTCTGACATATCTCAACAACTATTGGATGGATTATCATGGAACTTCATGTTAGCCAGAGGATGTAGGGTTTTGGTAATCTTCTGTATTTTGGTCTAGTGCTACCATGGGGTTGCATGGTTTCATTGCCATTGTCCTTTATTTTACAGACGTTTTTAAAGGAGGTAAGGGGTCAAACCGTCCAACTTAAATAGTTAATGAGGAAAACAAACTAAACTAAATGAAAGATAACCACTCAAAGAGTTTATCCACAACATGACCAACACATGGCCTTATTGTTGATTGAGCTGATATCTGACACAAAAAGTATTAGTAAATTATTAATGAACTGTAATTAAACAACATAGTAACCATTTATAAAGGGTTTCTCATCAGAAAGTGGTACGGTTTTCCTTGCCACACACAGTGAGTTTGCCCTTTTGTTGGCCTTTTACACCGCTACTGTCGTCTGGCCGGAAACCTCTCCGCCCTTACAGACAGCCAGCGGTCCACAGAGAGTCATCCAACTGTCAGTGCTCTGAACTGTTCCAGTCTTGTGTGTGTCGGCTGTGTGTGTGAGAGGCGCGAGTGTGTATGTGTGTGTGATCGTCTTTTTATCCCCCCTCATCATCACTAACAGGGTTTCCCAGGCTCTGGCAAGGAGACTGTGGGTCACAGGGCAGGAATCAAACAGCAGAACAATGGAGAGCTTCCTCTACTTAACCTCCTAATGGGCTCTCAATGGCTCCCCTGGCTCCCTCAAAACTATCAGCCACTGGATTCACTTACCTCACTACACCAACCAGGGTGTGTGTGGGGGGTCTGAGTGGTGTGGACGCGGCATACTGCAACAAAAGCGTGCGTATGTGTGTATGAATGAGTGTGTAGGTGTGAGACAGAAAGCCCGACCACAGACAGACAGACAGAAACACAGAGGAGGTCCAACTGTTTCTGATGAGCTGTGTGTTTTCTGTGTAATGACATGCAGGTGGTGGATGGGAGAGCTGGAAGTTTTACATTCTCACAGCCACCTACTCGACAAGCAAGCATAAGGCGGACGGCCCGCTATGAAAACACGTGTTTTCAGGTATGCGCTGGTACCGACGTGTGCCTTCGCTGACCGATTGTAGATGTCAGCATATGTGAGTGCATAAGATTTTGCACGGAGGCACTCGGCTGCGCTAGTTACACTTCAATAATTACTTTCAGCGTGGGCTCCTTCCCTGAGCACCTCGCAGCCCCCACATCTGCAAAGACAAGTGGCCTCATTTATTTCCATGGAGGAAAATAATTTAGCAGTGTCGGGCACTAACGAGCTAGAGCGGAGGGATTCCTAATTAGATTCACTTTGTTTGTGTCATTTTAATTACGTTGTGGTCCCCAGCAGTGGAGCCACTAGTGATCCTTCAGTCTCTTAGCTCCGCCGCCATGCATGCTACCGCACCCAGGGTCCCAGCAGAGCTTTACAAAAACCAACAAACTGGACTCTCCTTCCTGTTAACCAAAGCTAGACCGGGGGTTAATGTTAATGTGTTGATTCTGAGCATGTTTAGCTGCCGTGTTTCTTTAATCTCTGAAAAGCACCACAAAGGTCCCCATCGTCTGATGCAAACAAATACACCCTCTATAAACTTTTTTGGTGATGAATCATTATTTATTGCTGTAAATGAAAGGCATGGGGGACAGCTTTTCCTGCCTGTGTAGTCTTAAGCGGTGTGTTTATGTTCTGCTTTTGAAGGGAAAGCTTCACTAAGCCGATCCACTTTGAGGTTCCTTTTGAAGTATTCCCCTAAGACACGGTTGATAATTATTTTGTGTTTCATGATGAATTCAGCTCAGTTCATTAGACTGTTTTAACTGATGTTGCTGTCTTAGATCCTGTCTGCGTCAACGCACACACTGAACCATTAAGATAATTGAGTGATTAATTGAGACCTAATGATCAGCACGCACCTTATGTTCTACTTTTATTTCAAACTTGACAATTTATAATCAAGTTATTACCTGCAACTTGTGTGTGTTGTTGCAGCAGTGACGTTTGAGTACGTTTTCTGCATCCATTAGATGTATGATGTGAGGTGTTTCGATTTGTATCAAGGCCTCAGATGTATGATTTGAAGATGTATTTGCTATGTTATAGTTAAGATCTATGAGAAGTTAGAGGAATCATCAAATTAGGAAGATAAACACACTAAGAGTTACCCAGGAATTATTCTTAAACCAAAGAGAAAGAAGTGAAAAGAAAGTAAGGAAGAGAAAGAGGAACCCTTGAGGCGTTGTGGTGTCCTCTCTCTGGTGTTGTTAGCAAGGGTTTCATCCCATCTGTCCCATGTCGTGTGATTGTGATCAGTCTTCAGGGACCCACCTCCACAGATGAGGCCAGCTCTACCTGTCAATCACACTGCTGAGGTCACCTCAAGCAGGGAATCCCAAACCCCCAGACCTCCAAATTGGAAAGACTTTTGGATAAAGATACCCCAAAATAAGGATTTGGCCGACCACCGATTGTGCAGGATTACAAATGATTCAATTAAACTACTAATGTATCTTGGCTCAATGAAATCCCCCAGAGGAATGACACAACAATATCTAAAATCTGAACATCCAATCAAAACTAGGATAACACATCGCTTGAATGGAAAAGCCTATGATTTCCAAATGCAAGTAACTATTTTGTAAGATGCTAGCCTGAATAACGAATGTCACATTATGGTACTAACAGTATGTGATTCTGAATCTGTAGTATTTTTACATTTTGGGATATGCTCCTTTATTTGACTATGTTGTTTTCACACACTTTGCTGGTTGCATGGCAATTAGTCAGAGCAAATAGGTAGACTAGCATATACCCCCATTTTATAACAGCGAATTGACAATTTTACATATTGTCTTTGTGAAGATTGAACAATTGTAGTTAATCTGTTAAGTAGTAAACTTTAGAGCACTTGGACAAATATGTCTGCTGTTTCCAGGCTTTATGCTAAGCTAAGCAGCTGCTGGCTAACCCTAACCCTGTTCATAATGAACAGACACTAGAGTGGTATCGACCTTTTCATTTCAAAAGAAAATAAGCATTTACATAAACATGTCAAAATATTCCTTTAAAACTTCAGTCACTTGGCTGAAAGTCTTTTGGACTTTACCCATTGCTGCATGTGCGTGTGTGCGCCTGGATGTCTAATAAAACTAACACAGCTGATGAGCTGTATAAACATCTGAGCTGATCCCAGATATCTATTGTCCAGGAACAACATTTGAATCTGTAGGACAATGTCTGCACAGAGGCTGCACAGCTGTGTGTACACACACACACACACACACACACACACACACACACACACACACACACACACACACACACCAAGGTCCATCTTTACAGGGTCATCATACTCAAAACACAGCTTACAGTCGCCAGAAACACTTTACAACAGGAAGCACCAGGGAAATGTTAATGTTCCTACTGATCCTGGTCGACTTGTTTTCTCTTTTTGTCAATGTTCTGTACCAACTCAGCACAGTTCAGTGAACGATCGCTGTTGTCTTGTTCTTCTGTCGATGAGATGCAAGCAGTATGTTGTAATGTGTGTATGTCAGCACTGATTTCCATGCAGCAACATGGATGTAAAGCAGGCCATCTGTGATTGAGTCCACAATAAAGATGCAAACTGAGAGTTTGATGTACAAAGGCTTTAGGTTTCTAATATGCTTGTGTGCTGTGCTAAAAGGACACAACCAAATGCATACATATTTCTGTAATGGTATGGTTGATCCCTATTGTGACTTTATGGGATTTACCAGAGGGAATTGTCCTTTTTCTCACTATGTAGCTCATGATCTTTCACCCTGATCAGATACTCTATTAGAGCAAACTTAATTGAGATAAATGTAAGCACTAAATACTCTGTACTGTCAATACCTCTTACGCACAGGGTTTCATTGCAAGGGTGAAAATCCTGTACAGTTTATTTTAAATATAATAGAAAAGGGGTCTTTGTTTAGCTTGTTGATGTGTATTTGACTTGGTCCAAATGGTTTGCTACCTCTTATGCCATCATTTAACAAAGAACTCTTTCAATAAAATCAGATGTGGCAGAATGTGCAATCATATCCAAGCTGCGCCATACATTTGAACGCAGAGACATCACCTCTGTCACATATACAATTTATATGTCAAGACAGTTGGTTCCAATACTCATTTGCAGAAAAATAACAATGACAGTGTATACAGTACAGTATACACACAAGTTAAAAACGGTAGCAACATTTTCAATGTGTTGGTCAATGTTGGATTTAAAAAGGCTACTCTACCAACAAGACAACCAACTGTCTCTTATATATAACCTTGTTGTTTTCATTTTTGTTGTGTTTTCTAGTACTACATGGTTTTACTTGAATTTTTAAAGATGCATATCCAATTCAGCACCAGGAGTCATTTCATTATCAGAACACAATAACTCTAGGTCAAATTGATGCAGTCTAGAATCATGTTTGAGGGCACTATTGATTATCTCATAAGAGCTGGTGTAAGTGAGGGCTGGCTGAAGGCTTAATTATTCATCAAACATGTTGAGAATGAGATCTGATCCAGGACAGTTTTCTTTGTGTCTGTTGGATATTTTGAATAAGATACACAGGCAAGACCAGCTTGAAAATGATTGTGTGAACCAACACTGCTGTGTGAGAAATGTTGCTGTATTTTAATCAAAACTTCACTGAGGAGAATAGGCATGGAAGAATCTAAATGTCTAAAAATCTGTCATTTTGACGACTGTGATATTTGTATAATTAAAAAGGAGAGGCTACCGTCTACCCCGTATACGATATGACGCCTGCATTGATGAAATTATCTATCTTGAAATAAATTAATATGTTTATCAGGTACAGAGGACAATTTAATAACTCACCTGTCAAAAGTACCCGATTATGTCTAGGGAAACTGGCAGTTGATAATTACCCACAATTCATGCCAGAGGTTTGAATCTTTGCAAAAGAAAATTGATGAAACACAATCTAAATTAGGTACAGTAATCCATTCCAGGTTGTGACTGGAAAAGGCCTATGTAAGGTGGATAAATGAAAAAGATTCTTGGGTTAGATTTACATAACTATAAGAGCTCTTACAAGCTCAGTTTCATTCATTTAGCCGTCACTCTTAAGTTACACAGTTACTCTCTTAATGTGATCCATTAGGAACTGTTCTCTCCACACGGTGACCACACACACAGACACACACTGGAGTAGGACTGACTCATATTCAAACCACCTGAATATGGGATTGCTGTCCTCTCAGACCACACACTTAATACAGCCTCAGGTCTGTATATGTTACTGTCCTCTCACTATCAGGTTAATGCTTCCTTATCCAAATATATCTCACCTAATGCATCCTGTGGTAATTTCTGGAGAAATAAAAGCAGTCCAAACTAACTCCTAATGTCTCATCAAACATGAGCGTGCAGAGACTAGGCGTGTGGTGGCTCAATGTGAGCCACTGGTCATTAAATCCCTTCAATTCCATCATTTTCATAACCTCTGCGGCTTCGGCTTTCTTCCTTTCGGTAACACGGGTAGGTTAGGATAACTAATATGAAGCTAATGCAGCATTTACATCTTCTTGGCAGAACAAACTAATCCTATGTTTTCCAACTTGGGAGCTTTAACAAATGTATCCAAAATGGTTACCCCTGTTTTTCATTGTAGTCTCACCAGATACATTATTAACACAGTAACGTGTTGCATATTTAAAGCATTTCTTCAAAGAAATAATTGGTAAAAACATGCTTTCTTGCATTAGACGAGAATATAAACACAACTCATTTGTCAGTATGGTAAATATGTAGCTGGAGCCAGCACACAGTTAGCCTCACATAAAGACTGAAAACAAGGGGAAACGGCTAATCTGTTAATGTCCAAAAAAGTATTAAAAATCCACCTACCTGCAACTCTAAAGCTGACTGAAATCACTTGATATCTCCTTTGTTTTAACATTCCGTTAAAAACAATATTTCTCTGTTTATCAAGGTGTCGTTTGGATTATTTATTGGCCGGGAGCAGTTTCCAGGTTACCAATGGAGACTTGAGGAATGCACTTCTTCTGATACAAACCAGGTGCAAACAAACACACACACATACAACTCCTTTTCAGTATGGAAAACAAATTGTATGAGTATTAATACCTTACTTTGCAGCAAGGTCGGTTGTTTTTATCCCAGCAATTTTTAGATCCCAATATGTACCTCTCTGAAGAGTTTGACATAAGTATTTATCTGTAACTGACTCTATGGCTCAACTGTTGCCATGTCCCAGCTAAACCATTCATCAGTTTTAGCTAAAATAAGCATGACCATCTTCTCATCATTAGGCAGACACTTTGCAGTGAAGTTTGCAATGAGTGCTGGGATTGATGTGTTCAGAGCTCTGCATATGGTCACACAGCTGGACCTTTAGCTACAGTAGAGACAAGCCAGCGGAGGAGAGGCATGGCAGGCAGAAGAGTTTTTAATCTATCATTCTGTCTCCTCTCTGTTATTAACCTCACGCCCTGACAGCCTGCTCCCCGTGACACTGACCTGCTTCACCTAATGAGCTACCAATTACTACAAATTAGGCGAGAGAGAGGACGCTGCTATCAACCACTCCACACACTCGTCTCAACTGTTCTTTGGGATTTGGATGTAGCGGGATGCTCAGGTAGAATAAATAACGAGGTACACAAAGCGAAGAATCGTGCATTTTGTATTTCTGGAGGTGTGATGTTCAGAGAGGATGCTGTTAACATTGTGTATGTGTTGCTGCGCTGTGCACTTAACGCTTGAGCCTGCCACCTCTGGTGAGTTTCAAAGATCATTTGTATTTGCACCTGCTTCTGCTGTGCTCTGTGCGTGCGTGCGTGCGTGCGTGCGTGCGTGCGTGCGTGCGTGCGTGCGTGCGCGTGTGTGTGTGTGTGTGTGTGTGTGTGTGTGTGTGTGTGTGTGTGTGTGTGTGTGTGTGTGTGTGTGTGTGTGTGTGTGTGTGTGTGTGTGTGTGTGTGTGTGTGTGTGTGTGTGTGTGTGTGTGTGTGTGTGTGTGTGTGTGTGTGTGTGTGTGTGTGTGTGTGGGTGTGTACGCCCACATAGTTGGTCTTTAACCTTGCACACCTGGCTACTCTGCAAGACCAGCCTCTCTCTGGCCCTTCTCGATGTTTATTCATTTATTTATGGGAAGCCTGGAAATCATCGCCCTTGTCTTGGTCTCCTGTGGCAGCAAGGGAAGGCAGCCCAATTTATGCATGGCAGCGGAAATTAATTAGGCATCATTTAACTCATGCTAATGTGTATGCATTGAATTTTTTTAAGAGCCCGTCTGTTAACTAATTTGTAAAAACTGTTTCACAGAAACGTCAACAGTCGGGAACAGACAGTGTCTTGTAGGCTATTTTCTCATACACAGAGAAAAATATGAAATCAGAGTGGAATGGAGAAAAGCCTTGAGATGTTAATAAACAAAGCTGGAGGAGGAGGAGAATGTGGCCTGCAGAGATCACCATGCTGGATCCTGCTTCTCCTCTTCATTTAACTGTGTCCCTGGCCTGGAATGGCCTGCCAGCCCCACACACACAACACACACACATGCATAGAAAGAAGGGAGTGAGAAAGTGAGACAGTGGAGAGGAAAGGGAAGTCAGGCGTTTATTTGTTGCTTCGCTCTTAACCGGCTGCTGGTTTGCCACGGAGCCCCCAAAGGTAGAGTTCAGAGAAAGTGTGTTTGTGTGTGTTTGTGTGTGTTTGTGTTTTGCGCCCGCTGTCTTGGCACTCTCTTTAGCCAGGAGGTTTCCAACAGCTCGTGTGCTAGCCGCTTCAACAGCTAAACAACTGGTTGTCTGGCTTCAAAAGAAAACACAAGGGATCATGCAACCTAAATAATAATGCATTCATACACGCATATATATTGTGATAAAATCATTAACCACTTCATGTATTTTGCATACATGTCATCAAGGTAAGACCAAACTCACACACTTTAACATCTCTCTTTGGCTCATTTCTTGGTAGATGGTAAACGTATCCAGAAAAATACTTTAAAATAAAGCACAGCTCATGCCAGAGGAAAGCGTTTTCATGAAATATAAACCAACATCCAGCATCGAGTAACACGCTCTGTATCATCTGACTACTGATATATATGATGGTTATCTAGCTATCTTGCTGTGTTCTGTTAACCTCAGCCTGCTCACATTGAGGACTCTTAGCAGCGTATACCGACAGCTTGATCAATAGATCAGCGTGCTGACAGCAGTCCTCGGGGTCCCGGTAGAGGGGGAGACAGGGTGGATTGAGGGAGGGGGGTAGTTAAGGGTGATCATGTAACCCGCAGAAACAAGAATCACCTACGCAGGGATGAAAACACACAAAACACTAATTTAACAGATGACCCTTACCTCAAACACCAATACTCTAAAACCTGAAATAACAAGCCTACAAAGGTCACGGGAAAACAATATAATATTCAACTTTTTCTGCTTTGTAATCTCATTCTAATCACTATATTCAACGTTGTGTTTAGTATAGAGGAAAGCCTATATAACATGGACATACTTTTGTTTATCCTCACCCATCAACAGTTTGCATCTCCCCCTCTGTGATTGGGTTGTGTAAATTACCAGACACACCTTCAATTGTTCCTAGTTTTGTTTTATTACATGACCCCTATTATACGACCCGTGCCTCCACCCTGTCCTCGTGCCCGTCTGCATGACAGATAAATAAAGACGGTGTTAGGCACATGGGAGATTGCCGGGACAGATAACCCCACATTTACATTCAAACGGAGCTTGTGACAAAGCCTTAGCAACAGGCTCCTTAATCAGCGGGCTGGCTGCGCTGCCTTCTCCTCTCCTCTCCTTACAGCCATGATCTTGAGAAGGAGGTTTAAATTGGAAATTATTACACATTAAACCCTCTGCGCGCAGGCCAGGATCGAACTGGATCAATATGTTGCCCAGCACAATAAATCAGATGCTTTCTCTCCCCTGTTCTCCTTTCCCCTTTGCTTTCTCTAGTGGCTATAGGCCACTGCTCAACTGGAACATATTTAAATTTTCTAGTAACAAATTAATTCCAACATTTTCTCTTGATTGAATTAGGGCAAGTGCTGGTGCTGTCACAAGTGTTTGGGCTGCTCCTGGGGAGAGACAAATTGCCAGGCCTGGACACGGGTAACAAGCGGTGGTGTTGAGTCGCTGATAATCTCCCCACTAATTCTCCATTACAGCAAAATGAGGCCATAAATCTTCCTGACAGCTGATCGATGTAAACATTGTTTCCCCCATGATTGCCAGCTCTCCCAGCGGAGCTACTGTCCGCTCACAATCCGCTGAAATTACTCCCGCACCAGCCCGCCCTCCCTCCTTCTCCTCCTTGGCACTGGTGTGTGTGGGTGTGTGTGGGTGGGTGTGTGTAGAGGACTGGCCTGGCGGGGAAACCAAAGTCACTGCTGTCCTGTCGAGGTGGCCATCTAATTTTAGCTCAAAGCTTGCTAAACAAATGGAAAATATTAATCAAAATGTCTCCTGTTTAACCAGTGGCACAAGCAATTCTTTATAGAAGAATGATTGCTCTGCTACCACGTGATCGCATGGTGTTGCAGGTTGACTGAAATGAAAAAGAGTGCTGAAAAATGGAGGAAAGAAGAAACAGAGGGTATAACACGCAGTCAAACAATGATTTCTTTTCCAAATGTAGCCATCACTCCTCCTCCTTTTTCCGTGTGTGTAATGGCATTAGGCAGAGTAAACGGCAGTGAAAGATTGAGTTGTCAAACAGTCAAAGCACAAGGCTCGTTATCAGCGTGTTCACTGTCTGATAATATTCTACACCATTATTAAAATCCAATATGCATGCAATTACAGAGACAGGGATGCTGTTAAAACGGGAAGGCTGGCTGTAATCACAGACAGAGAAGGCCATTTTAAGACATGACACTTTAAGAAATCTGTTAAATTGGCATGTATAAAGCATTTTGGATACTTATTTTATTCACATATAGCAATAAACTGTTTAGGACAATAAAACTAAAATTGCTTTCAAGTGAAAACCAGAGAGTATATTGTTGTGAGCAAACAGTGAATGCTTCATTTGTTATTTGTCTTTATCTCATTATCTTCTTGATCTTTGTCATTTCTCAAAGTTACTTCCGCATGTCGCATATCTCTGCTCTCTGAAATCTTCTTTTTTGTAGGATTATTTGTCTGTGAGTCTCCAACCGTTAGTTTATAATGAGATAACATTTAGTTGGTGACAGTCTCTTAATAATTCCGTAAATCCGCTAGTTAATAGCCAGTTAGTTAGTTTGTTAGCCAGTTAGTCAATTGTTGGTTAATGGTTAGTTCATAATTACATACATTACACTAGTTAGTTATTTAGTTAATTGTTAGCTAATAGTTTGTTTATTTACTCACTAGTTAGTTATGTAAGTGTTACATGGTTGTTATCATTTGTATTTTTCGAAGGCCAATAATAATTAGTTTGTTACATTATTTTATGTACGTAAGAATAATAATCTTTTATTTTTAAATGTTATCTCAAGTTTAGTTGTGCTGCTCTGAAAGATTGAGAGTGACAAGCAAGAAGTACAATCACTTAAGTTCATGATTGTCAATTTTATAAAGGACACAAGAATACTTCCCTCATTTTCAGAGCATGCAGCCAACGAGGTATGTTGCTACGTTTGTCTTTATTTCTTGTGTTAATTACTATGCTAAGAGTTATCATACATGCTGTGCACATTATTGTGTGTCTATTATTGTCATATGTTTGTCGCTTATACTGTGTTTATGTTTTGTATTCACAGTGGATTTGGGGACAAATAAACCCTTCGTGAGAAAGCCACTTTTCTGCCTGTGATTCGAGGGAATTACCAGTTACAAGTTAGTTAGTAAGTTAGTTAGTTAATGCTAGTCAATAGTTAGTTTATTCAAACATAATCATTTGTAAGTAAGTTAGTTGAAATAACTTTATACAGTATGTATTGATCGTTAATGTTAGTTCATAGTTTTAGTTAATAAATAGTAGTGTATATAATACTAATAAATAGATAGTCATTATACGTAGAGTAATGGTTATGGTATTTAATAATAAGTTCATAGTTATTTAGTAACTGCTTTAACTATATGCGATAGCCCTGTTGGAAAATTGAATTTAAAAAAGTTGATAATGAATGTTAAAACATACCCCTCTGAACATATTCCAGGGTTTTGCGGGATTGTAGAAATGGTTTGCCTAATTATGCAAACCAGAACTATCTAACTCTTGAGTCTTGAATCCTCCAAAATCATACTTATCCTGTTAATGTTTACATTCAGTAGATATTTGCTAAAGATAGAGTTGTCCACTTTGGCTTCGTGTAAATTAGCTTTTCTAAGACCTGTGTGGACGGAGCACCCAGGGGCCACGTGCGACAGACATTGTGCACTGGCTGGCTCTAAAGGTTGTTCGGGCCAGCACTCCATTGCAATTGGTCCCTGTCTGGCTCTGTCACTAGCATTATGACTTCATCACCCTCGAGAGGAGAGGAAGAAAGGGAAAGAAAAACAGTTTGCACTCATCCGTCAATGTCTATCTCAAATTACAGCTCAACCAATCACCGGCGAGGATCAATAGGGAGCGGCTAGGCAGGTTGGGGAGGGATGGAGAGAGGAAGGGAGGATCTGAAGATGCCTGCTGAAAACAGAAGAATAACTGATCAATACCAAAGGATGGATTTTATCATTTTGAAAAAGGGCTGTCACTCCCACCTGCTCAGAGCTATATCCTCCAACTCAGGCTGCAGATGACACATCAGTCCATCACGCCATTCCTGTCCAATCCTTCTTCACCTCTGCCTCCATCTCCACTATCTCCCTCTTGGCATAAATCATAACTGTAGAGATAATAACACTCTCAATGAGCAGGTATTATTTTCTTTGGCTATCAATTTGCATTGATCGATGCTACACCTTCAGAGGGCAATCTCAAACAATGATCTGTCTCCACACTGTTATAATTGCAAAGCGATTTCATAATATCATTTCTTCCTACGCCTCTTCCAGATTCCATGTCACAATATGTGTAGAGCCTGACCCCTGAGCTCCTCCACACACGAGGAGAGATATATACACTGCCGATGCAAGTCTGGAGAGAACAGTGTGTGTGTTGCTGCTTGATTAACTCAATAAGAAACAAAGCTCCCCTTTATTGGGACGCTCTCTGCTGTAATGGTTGTTTGATTGGAGGCCAGTGGCTGTATTGACAGGTGAAGTGGACTGATTAATGTGGGCTTAAGCTAGTAAGGATAACAGTCCTTCACATGGCTTATTTAACTCTAAAAGAGTGACTGATGGTCCACTGCAGGAGTGTCGTCTAAATCACTCCCCACTGAAGCCTCTAAACACAGTAATGGAGCCATTTTTGCACATCTCTTCAGGAAACATTGATTTGGAGGAATTTAATACAACCCACTACTTACATGCAAATGCCACTACTAGTACTTGAAGCTAATTATTACTAGATAATGAGAACTGTGAAAATCTTCGATATTCAATCTTAAGGTCAACACTGTTTTTAATTCCAAAAGCTTACATAATCAAGGCACCAAGAAACCCAATACTAAAAAAATAAGTTCAACAAGAAGTAATTACTTTCCGGGTGGTAATTAATAACCTTAATGGTAACCCTGGGTCAAGAATGCATTGACACTTTTAATTTAGAAGTTAAAAGTCAGTTCAAGTATCACAAAGTAGTACAAAGCCCTTCCACTATAGAACCTCTGTACCTTATAGCCAGCAGTGGGTAAGCTGTCTATTGCAGCCCATTGTATACTGTCGTATGCTAATCATTTGACCTAAGGTTCAGCGTTTTAAAATCAGGCCAGAACAGTAAAAGAAAAAGTGGTTTTAGTCAAAACAAAGCGTGCAGAGGAAGTGAATGAATATAGAGTATCAGTATTATGTCTGTCATGAGGGTCAAAGGTGACTTGTTTGGGGCTTGGTTGAAGCTCTGGTTTCAATTCGGTGGATCAGAATAGCTCAAATTGACACCAAGACCCATCTGCCCACTGAATTAATCTTCCACTCTCTTCCATTTGGCTGTTTTTTTGTTTTCTTTATCAGCTCCATCCATTTCTTTATTCATTCACTTGACTTCTGAAAGGGGAGAGGTGACGTGTCCCGGGGCATGTATGTGTTTAAAAAAAATATCTAGAGATTTCAAGTGTAACATTTGCAGACTGCAGGGTCACTGGCAGTTATATTTTCCCTCTCCCTCCTCACTCTCTCTCTCTCTCTCTTTATGAAATCGATCATTTGTTTGTAAGGAGCTCAAACAGAGCGGGAGAAGGATTCAGAGCTCTGCTGGCAACGCGAGCAGAGCAGAAATGCTGCTGGGGAAAGAGGCAGGCAAAAGTCAGAAAACCTCCCCACTCTCACCGTCAGCGCACATGACCTTGTGGGCAGAGCAAGGGAGCGGGCGGAGGAAGCGCCCAGCATGCGTTGGCTCATACACGGAGGAATTAGTGAGGCAGAGTGGAGTGCGGGTCTGCCAGCCGTAGCCCTCTTCTTAAGTGAGAGCAAATTAACCAAAATAAAACTTTTAAAGGTCAATCTAAATTTGACTACATGTCTACAGATAGACGTTAATACCATTCGAACATAGTCCCTGTGCTCTTTTGAAAAGGCCGCTCAGTTATGTTTATCTATTTTGGCTGCTAAACATGAAGGGCAGGCAACAGGTGAGAAGCCACAAATCTGTGGCCCTGCAAATAGTGAGAGGCCGTAGCAAAACGCAGACAGTAGCTGACAGTAGCTATCAAACAAACAGCACAGAGAAGATGTTTGAGAGGGAACAGCCTCTGGTGAGAGACACAGAATGAAGGAAAAGGGGGAGAATAGAGCGATATCGAGAGAAGATGACAGAATGACACACAGGGGACAGACATGTTTGTTTTTGTGTGTGAGTCTGCCTGTGAGAGAGTGAACACGCTCCACTCTGTCTCTTCCTCTGTCACAGCCGTCTCAGTGGCGACTGAGGCGCTGGAGCCCCACGGGGGTCAGCCATGTAAGGAACATAAAAGGCCAATTTAATTTAGCACGTCCGCGGCTACAAAGTATTTTAATTCCGACAGCTGTGACTGAGGAGTTAATATTTGACTTGTCAGAAGTGGGGCCGGGGCCAGTGAATCATTGTAATTCTCATTAAGAGGCTCTCCCCCAGCAGCACTCTAATGCAGAATAATGAAAGTCAAGACGGAGTGAGCTTCTAATGCCAGTTGAGGCCTATCTTTTAATATTCCCCTCTTGATGGATTAGGGAAGCGGGAAATTCATCTTGGATCATAGGGCCTAATTTAATAAGGGATCATTCCAGGAGTATTGCATTTTATAATAATGTCATTTAAAGTGTCGTCTTCCATTTTTACTGTCCCATATGTATGCTTATATAATGGTGCCGGAGGGATGTGTTTTTACAGTGCTCGGATCTCTTCTGTGTCCACACACCCCCTCCAGACCACACTACACCATCGCTCTGCGCTCTGCAGGCTCTCAACTCAGGTTTTCATTTCAAATGTTGGTCATAGAGCCAATTGAGAAAGCTGTTATGAGAAGTTCAGTTACTCCAGCATGTTGCTGTTCGCCTAAATTATTTCGAATAGTATTTAAGGGAAATCACTCTGATATGAGTGTTGGGATTGTAAATATCACCCAAAGGAAATATTATAAAAATACATTACATTTGCTTCATCACAAGCTTCTAAAAGCTCTCTGAGAAGCAGCGCTATATTTATCCAACCCACTCACAAAAGAAAAATGGCTTTCAGGGAATAAAGTAAACAAACGTGACTAATATGAAGAAGTGTTGACGTTAGCAGCAGCGCACAGCACACGATTATACCTCGTAAAGGCTGCTTTGAGTGAAAAATGCTGGATTCTACTGAAAACGCCTCTGTGAATGCATTTATGTTTTTTATGAACATGCAAGGCTCAGCAGAAAAATAATCTCAATATAATCTTTGTCATTTAGAATTTGCAATTTTGTACATATAACATATTAAACAAGTCTCAAATGAAGTTACAACAAAAAAGATTATAGTAATGTTTTTATTAGCAGTGGTGGAGGTCTGTATATACGATGCTCTGCAGGCTCAGAATATGATATTTCTGATGATCTTCCGTATAACCTACCACCACATAAGGACCAATAACGTGTAATATCGTTCCTTGTTTAGCAGCGAACGTTGCTCAGTCCAAAGTTAACAAAATGAACTTACCAGCACCTCTAAATCTCACTTATATTCACAACATATTTTGTTTGTTTAATTCATACAAAAACTGAAGTGTAAAAACTAAAGTGTACCAATGTTTTGGACACTTATGTGCTGGACTTTCTGTAGTCTACGTTGGTTTTCTTGCAACTGCCATGAGCGAGGAAATAGTCATATAAGGGAAATAATTAGATTGTTGTACAGATTAATGTGTAATTATCTGTTAACTATTGAATTTAAGAAGTGCTGGTAGTTGGATAATATTAACTTTGGTCAGATCAAAGCTAGCTAGGCTCAGTCTTCTTGCTAAACTAAGCTAACCAGATCTCTGTTGTACGGACATATCAATGGTATCAATCATCTCATCTAAAAAGTTCAAGTATCAAATGTATCACTGTCACAGTTCACAGAATGTCGACCTATTTCTTCAACATTTTCTTACAGTAAGTATACCTTCCATTGTATGTTATATGGTGTAGAAAGTCTTAGATTCAACAACAATACCTTTCAACAATTTCACAAAGTGCCTCAAAAATGACATCAGATTTAACTGCAACATATCCAACAGTCTCATCAAGCGTTACATGCATTAAAAGCTTCCACAATATATAAGGTGACACACTTAATAAAATGCTGCTACGTTAACTATATATTTTTTTAAAACATTAAAGAAAACAAGGCTGTGGACCTTTTTAACCATGAGTTATAGACGATGTTGGCATGAACCCTCTATGTCTATGAGTCATGCCATTTCAAGCTTAAGATTTGCTGGCATGAATTGAACTTAAACCAGCTCCCCAGCGTCTCTTAGGTGGTCCTACAAGAGCACTTCCAGCTCACAGTGTGTTACATGTGACCCTTTAAAAGGGTCCCTGTCATCATTAAGATAAGAGGCAGTCTCTCAAACATGCTTTAGCTCAACAAAGTGCTTCCTCTTTGGCACACTCATGTCTTTTGCACCTCTGTCTACTTTCTCTAGCATACCCTTCTCTCTATCTATTCTGCTCATATCACTGCCCTTCACCTCTTAACTTTTTCTGGGACTTCCTTTGATGCCCGGTTCCCCTCCACATTCCACGCTCTGAAGTCCAAATTCAATGTCAGGCAGCTGAGCGAATGGAGTTTTTAAAAAGGATTCAGGTTGCAACTTTAAAACCTATTTTATGAATCTTGCTGCCGGTTGAGAGATATAGTTGTTTTTAATCATCTTGCTTCCTTCCTCTATATAGCACAACCAGTTATCTGCCAAAGAAAGAGTCAGCTATTTTAGGACACATGTGATATTCATTCTCCATACGTTTGTCACTTCCTTGAATTTTTTTTCCCTTTGCAAAAACAAAGGAAAGGGAGGAAAAAGTTGTATCTGATGCACACATCTCAATCCACTCTTAAACTTTTTAAAGATCTACTATTGTAGCAGCGAAGTTTCCGATCGTTCCCAGTTTTCTAGTAATCGGGGAAACAACTAACTAACTAACTAACACCGTTGCGTTAAAATGTGTAACACCAACATACATTGACAAAGTCTTACTTCCACTGACTTTGTTTAGTTTGTATCTAGAGGATGATATTAGTAGTCTGAAAAACAACAGTATGATAAACTCAAAGAGACAGGAAGAGGCTGTCATACACCGAGAAGTAGCGATATCACAGGAGGGAGGGAGGGGGGGGAATGCGAGTGAAGAGCCAAGTTGCGAGATCTATTTTTACATCCCATTTCAGAATGAGATAGTGTCCTTCTCTCACACCTCCCTCTGTGGAGGAAGCTAATGCAGGCCTATTTAATTAGACGTTGGCAGATTGTTGAGCCAACACTGTAATCCAATAGAACGTCGCACCACTATGGGGTCCTGCCTCCTCCGATGCCTCCTTGGCCCCTTAATGCAGCTCAGTCAGCTCTTCGCATTTTGTCTGCCCTTCTCTCAGCTTGTGACATCAATTTGCATTAGCCTGCATTGAAACAAGATGCATTCTTCCCACCAGTGACTCACCCAAACACACACACACACACACACACACACACACACACACACACACACACACACACACACACACACACACACACACACACACACACACACACACACACACACACACACACACACACACACACACACACACACACACACACACACACACACACACACAGCAGCCCACTCAACCTACTCCTCCCAGTTGAACTTGACATGGTCCCCCCACCATTATGCATTACCTTTCATGCTCATCTTATTAGCCTATAATTTGGCATGTGTACATGCTTGTGTGTGTGTTCTTTTATGTATTTGTCTTCCTGCCCGGGAATAGAGACTTACATGCACTTGCCTGAGGAGTAAATTACCATAGCAATACAGCTGTCAATACTGCTGTATCAATGAGGGGACACAAGTGGCAGGATCAATGTAAACATCTGAATAAGATGCCCTAGATGACAGACACTTTCCTGCTTTAAAATTCTATTACTGCTAAAGCACTTGACCTCTTGCCCCCGTATTCTGCTGCCCCAATGACTTATTAATATACAGGAGGGTACTCGGGACTCTAATTTTCATGGATAATGCTTTAACAATGAATTACATACAGTAAGTGATTGCATAAGGACTCCCTCCAATGTTCTAATGATTGCCACACTTGACTATATCAATTCATTTGTATACACTTTGCCTTTAATTAATAGTTAAAAAAGCAGGGAATGTAGCTAAGAAGAGAATAGCTGTGCTTTCATGTATACTATATAATACTGTTAAAATTAAATAACAGTAAAGATATACTTTTTAATGCTTTATGAATACTTTTACTTGAAATACTTAAAGGTAGGGTAGGTAATTTACTTTAGAAACACTTTTTGTTATATTCCATGGAATGCTCTTAACATCCCGATAGCAATGAATGTATTAAATGCTTTGACAATAAATATATACAAATATGTCATCTGTGGAAGCTGTGGCGCTGTAAAAAGCTAGACCAATTATCTAGCTTACTGGAGCTGGTTTCTCCATTCTTACCTACCCTACCTTTAATTTTGTTTAAATAAGACATTTTGCTTTAATTGTAACATACTGTTACATATTCAATGCAGGGATAGAGTCTTTTTTAGATTGCGTAAAATGTTACTTTTGCTTTTTTCACTTAACTTGCTTTTAAACAGCAATAACTGTTATAAGACAGCATTCAAAATAGTAATTCAGAAAAATTGTCAATAACCGTCTTAAGTTGCCCGACCATAAGAATTATTCTTGCCTTTATGTCCCAATCGAATTGAACAAAGGTTGTATTGCATAATAGTTTGCATATTGAGTAGCCCTTAAGCTTCCAAATGTTAAGTTTGAAATAAAAACTAAATCATCAGCTTTACGTCATCATGGTAAGTACGGCACATTTTCCGTTTCTTCTAAAGCTCACCATAATAAACGTTATGCTGAGTGGTTTGCCAATAGTTCAGGGCGATTTCATATAATAAATATAACATATTGTTAATGTTTACAGATTCCTATGGTCCCTTTCTGAAAAAGTCCCAAAGCATTTCTCATGCGGTTATGATGTGTTTGAATGCAACTACCGAATGAAAAAGTGTATGTAAATTGCAGTCACCGAATCCATCATAGCGTTGTATGTTTTCTAACATCAGTAAGATGTATTGATTGTTGTACTGCACATACTCAGATTTATGTCTATGTGAAAACAACTAACAGCTTTATGAGTATAACATTCACAGTACACAGGTGATTGATGCTTATGTAGAAAACCAGGGGCTAGTTTCCACCACATCTAAACTTTGCCGTAACCACACACGTCTGTCACCAGTTCAGAGAGCATTCGAATGTGGTTGACAGATATATAAATGGTCATAAATGCTTCCTTGGACAGAATGTTGAAAAAGTGTTTAACCCCAGAATGAATGATCCTGGACCTCCCTGGATTTAGCCACATTAAAAAGACACTTGAGCATCCTGATACAAATATTGGGTGATTTGTCCACGTTTTTGTCATTTTGTGACATTTTAAAAAGAACATTTTGTAAACTTCAGACAAAGTGAATGCAATCAATATGAGATGAGTAAGGCTGGCGTTTCCAAGAGGCTTATTGTAATTTAAGAGTCTGTGTACAAACATCTGATGATTGAAAAGCAAGTATACTCTTGATTATACTTACACACAGATGATTGGACCTTACCAGCTTGTAAATATAGAGCAGCATGCTTAACATTGACTGTGCCCCTCATACTTGTCTTTGGCTTTCCTTCTGTTCTCTTTTTTTCTATGAGACCACAGGCGCACACAAAATACTCACAAACTCACACCACAATGCACCAAATGTCACCTTTTTCCGCTGAAGAAAATAAAACCCCCTCAGAGCTACTAATGCCCACAGGTCTCAACACATACACCCTTGTTATGTCTTCTTCCCAGAGCAAGGAGTTATACATTATGTTATCTCCCTAATCTGCAAACCAGCTGCAACTGGAAATGAATTAATAACAAATAAAATGCAGCCAGTACATACAAATGTGTAGATCGCCCTGGGGCACCTAAACAGGAAACAGTGAAACAATTAGACTTCTTGTTTTGTTCTGACCTCTGTTTTGTTTTGTTCTACATAGCTGCTGAATAGAAAAGGAGCTGGAGATAGAGACTGTTGTTTTTCCTCGTCCGTAATCACCACGGTTAAGCCTCCCTGGTCATAGCAGGGGTCAAATCGGTGCGAACACCCACTTTTCATCCTACAGTGAAATTAAATACAGTGTTACAGTAGAGCTCTATGAATGCTATAATTCTCCGCTGACTGCAACCCACACCAAATGCTGTGGTTAGCCACCCAGGCCTATACCATGCATGCATGCATGCATGTGATAACAGGCAGTGATATGGCGTCCTAATTGCTGGCCTGAGTGCTATTGGAGGGAGTTTTCAGCAGGTTTCTTTTTCACTTTCGCTCCATTTGATGTCTTTGAAGTTGGTCTTTTATCTGCCGTTGCTCCTGATGGCTGTTGTCTTTGGTGTGGTGCTGTGTGCGCCCTGCTCTTTGAGCACTCCTAACATGTAACAAAGGCAAACCCTTAGAGAGAAAAAGAAGAGAAAGAGAGCTCTCTCACGTAGTTCCTCACATAAATTCATACACACACAAACAGTATATACAATCACATTTAGCCACAACCATTCACATGCAAAAAGAAGTGCCACAGCTGTCAGTAAAAACCGCTCTGTGATTGTTTAACGTGCCCTAATTTGATAAAGGGCCTAGTGCGGGAAATGAGAGAGTGTATTTGTCTCTGGGGTTGTAGTGGGGTAAATATAGCAACGAGACAGCACCAGTTGATATGAAGGATTCCATGGTGTGGAGTGCTGGTGTGACTCACCAAGCTGATGATGGTCTCTGTGTGCGAGTGTTTGCTTACATGCATTTGGATTTATGTCCAGTGTTGTTTTCATTCATTTGAAGAACTTGAATAGAATTGGCCCACTTGACTCCTCCAACATGGTGTACAATAATCCATTACAGCCGAGGGAGAGAGTGTGTGTGTGAGTTAAGGAGGGAGGGAGAGACCAGGGGAAAGCAGGAACCCAGCGAGCGAGAGGGAAAGACGGTGAGAGAGAGCCCGCATGGCCGGCTCCCGGCTGGCTGCGTGGGGGTGTGTGTCTTAAGAGTGTGTTGAGAGGAGAGTGAGAGCGCTGGTCGTCTCCATGTCTAATCAGGAGAACACTTGTGTGTCCCCGTCTCATTGTCTCCTGGGCCCCTCAAGGCGGAGGCCCTCCACTCCGCACTACACCTCAGGACAAGCTGATAGCTGCCGGTCCAAGCCACAAGGGCAGGAATCGTGACTTTGGATGTAGTCATGAAAAGTGTTTAGGGAGGAATATTTTCAGTTGTTGTGGTACAATTAAGACAGTAGTAAATGCAGACCCATTTGGGTAGATAAATCCTTCAGGTGATGCTTAATATTGCTAGAAATGAATGATGCCATCATAAAGTCATAGTCATCATACTTTTCATTATTTTCCCACAGGAATG
Source organism: Pseudochaenichthys georgianus (assembly GCF_902827115.2). Taxonomy (NCBI): domain Eukaryota; kingdom Metazoa; phylum Chordata; class Actinopteri; order Perciformes; family Channichthyidae; genus Pseudochaenichthys; species Pseudochaenichthys georgianus. The sequence continues at coordinate 26,114,075 of NC_047515.1, forward strand.
TCCTTGTGGTGTACTTGGTGATAAAAAGTGACACTTCCAATGTATGGCACTTTTTAATCTTATATTCCTATAATCATAGTACATGAGATTGGAAAATAATTATTTAACCTTTAAATCACAATTTGTATTTTCTAAAGGATGAATTTTAATGCAATACAACAAAATTAGATACTTTAGGGCCTTTGTTTCTAAATGAAATAACTGAATATGTATTAAATAATCTCTGAATAACTCAATTATTGTGACATAATTACTCTGATGAACTTGACCTCACTGGCAAGTTAAAACACAGCCGGCGGCCACACACTACAGTCGCAGGACATGCGCGCCCCCGACCCCGATGTTTAAGTTCCATGGCAGGGCAGCAGTGCACGCTCCCGGCTCAGCAGTTTCCCAGTTCCGTCTCCTCCATTACTGGCGAGGCTCACAATCAATAATTCAATAGTTGTGGCGTCTAAATCCTGCCCCAAACGGCGAGATACACAAACACTCCAGACTGTAGTGCAGACTCTGTGAGATCAGTATTAATTAATAGCTAAAGACATTGTGTTTTGTGTGGAAATATCGGAAGGGGTAATGCGATCCGGATTACTATAATTATAGGCTCCCGTGTCAGGTGTTTATTAAATGTTCAATAAGAGGCGGTTAAGATGTCAGGAAATAAATCAGGCAAATTTGTTAGTCAAGTGAGGCAGGCGTAAATAAATGATTTTTACAAAGACTTTTGCTTTGTTTAATGTAGGATGCCTATATGTTTTACGCATAATGCCAAATGTAAGGTCATGACTCATGACACATAAACTGGCAACATTTTAATTCAGAGAAGATGGGCAAGAGGCCAGATTCAAATCGGATCACGGGGATTCACAATTGGAATTACATCGAAAACCATTAACCTATTATTGTATGCAAGAACATATCTATTACTAACAATATCTTAAATCTGCTGGTGGAATTAAACATCAATATAAATTAGGTTTTAAGCGTATGTGCAGGCTAAACACTGGTATAGGCTACAACAAACACACTGCGGATTTAATTAAATTAAAATGCATATTTATTTGATTTAATTAATAGGCTGTTGGGGTTAATTCATTTAATTATTGCAATGCCACTGTGGTTTCAAATCTAAATAAGCAGCCTGTTATAAAAATATATATAATCTGCATTTTCAGTGCTGAAAAACTTTATCTATCAGCTACTGAACGAACCCCTTTCTCTTGATCCTTTATCTACCAGTTTTTCTAGCTTGTACTGGAAATTAGCAGCCATCCTCTCCAAACGCTCCATAACCAATGTATGAATAATGCATCGGTTTGGCAGGAGAGCATGCAACAGACAGCCATGTTCCTGACTAAACGGGCCTGTCACAACTGTGACGTTATCAAAAGACCTACAGGCATGAATTATTAAAAATATATTGCCCTCAAAGGTTTACCGGCAGCAATAATAATAACAATAACAATAATTTAGTGGCCAATTAAGAATGTACAAATAATGTCAACTCATTAAAGAAACTTTAGTTAATTTATTATACGAACGAAAAACACTGTGTTTAGGTGGATTCACGTTTCACATGTGATGAAAAAAGTAAAACAATGTCATGAGTATTCTTTTTTAAGAAACCCGTGCCTCAGGTAAGTTCACTTTCACTGTTATAAAAACATCAAAATTACATACAGAAAGCACATCGTTTTTTAATACACGGAAATAAAGTAAAATACAAAATGAACAAATTCCCAACAAGGCATTCAAAGCCACTAAATAAAAATAATGCATGTTTCTTGTGTATAAACATATTTTACACGTGCCCGTACCGGTACTGTCATTTGTTCGTGTGTTCTCTGTGTTATAAGATGACATAATGCTCCTTTTAAAGGCGACAAATTACCACTTTATGGACACTATCGGGCTATCCTGACAAAAAGTTCAGCATAGCCTATATATTATAATCTCACATTTCAGTTGTGTCTCCTATTGTCACCTTTATCAGAGGAGGTCCAAACAAGGTCAAAAATAGGCCAAACATTCAAGTGAGAGTTGCCCTTCCTCAGCGAGCAAAGGAGAGAGACCGAGGGGGAGAGATGGCTCACATCACGTCATCCGTGAAGACGAACTCATGCAAACACTGCTTGGGCATTTTGGACAACAAACAGAAGAGGAAGAAACACTTGGAATATTGTCTTTTTTTGTCTCTGTTTTGTCAAAGATCCCCCGCTCTGTCCAGAGAAAGTGTTTTACAACGAGGCCAGCCTCTAAGTTCAAAATGAAATCGTAACAATGATAATATAGTCTAATATTAAAAGTAACGGAACAACTGAAGAATGGTTCGCCTTGTTTGACAAAGTATCCGACCGTCCCAGCTGCATCCTGCTCCTCGGGATGTCCCGCCGCTCTCCTCGGCGAAGGGCCCTGCGTATTTGGCTATCCATCCACTTGTAGCCTATGGCCTCCAATAATCACTCTGTGTAGGCTATCACGTCACAGTCTCTTTTTGAATTGTCTTTTCTTTGTCTCATAAATAGCCTATATTTTTTTATAGTTACACTCGTCGTCCTTCATTTGAAAACAAAACATAAATATCTTCCTTGGATAATTTTTTCTCACTCTGTTCTTGGATGATTTTTTCACTTAGTAAGCGTTCAGTTTCTCTAAATGGCGAGGACGTGGCAGATGGCGCGTAGAGAGACGGTGTCCACCATTGTCCCTGGCGTCACAGTCCCATCGCGGCCGTGTGCTTCTTGGCCTTCAGTCTCAAGTCTGCGATGCTGGAGTTCTTGCTCGTGTTTTTGGCGGCGGCAGCGGCGGCCACCACGGAGGCTGCGGAGGCAGACTCGGCCGCGAGCGTCGCCAGGGGCAACCCGAAAGGCGGCGCGGGGAACATCATGTAGGGCGCGTGCGCTGCCAGGTGAGAGTGCAGGTGGTGCTGCGCGTGGGCCACGGCGCTGTCCAGCTGCAGTTGCGCCTGCACCTGAAAGGAGAAGGGCGGCATGTTGCAATGACTATCCTACGGGACGAGACGCACGGGGAGAGAAGGGGGAGAACATGCGTTAACTTTGCAGTGTTGTGTGAAGAGTTCATTTCACTATAGTGTCATTGTTGTTGATTTGATGCATCTACCATGGGCGGTTCTAAGGGGGGGGGCCACCAGGGGCCAGTGCCCCTGTAACACTGAGGTTGGACCCCCCTGAAAGAAGCTTCTGATAATACCATGATGGTGCAGTGCTGTGCTTTAACAAGAATATATTTAGTTTTCAATTATATCATACAATTTTTCATAACACTTAACTAAGTTACTGACAACAATGATTGGTATTTAATGCAGGTTTTAACCCAATACATGTTAAAATCTTGAAAGTGAGGAATGACTACACTAAAATGTTATATAATTTAAATAATGTAGATAATTGTTCTATTCTGTCCACACACACAAACACGCATGTATACACACAAACACACACACTCACACACACACACAGAGAATGATGCACAGTAGTTTCAAGATATATAAATTAAGCAAGCCTATTTTGTACGAGGTGCAAAAAGAAATTAAGAAACGCTTTGCCTTGGTGGCTGTCTCTGAAGTGGTAAGTCTACTATGTGTGCTTGCTAGGAAAATAGCCATACAAAATGAGCCATAAAACAATAGAGACCATTTTCCAATTAAGGTTGTACAGGCTACGCTGTGTTGGCACAGAGTTTTTGTCAGTGTGGTTTTAAGAGTTTAGTTACCCCCTACATTGGAACTGGAGTCTCTGCATAGCACTTGGGCAGAGCTTGTGCCAAGACAGCAGTCCGGGGATTGGTCTTGTTTTAAGACTAGACGCTTCAAAGTAACTTGCCTGTTGGAATGGCATCCGTAAAGCCCCCACGTTGACATATGGCGCTACACGACAAGCTTCAAACTGATTCGCTGCTCCAATCAGGACTCCTGCAAAAGCACAGATGATAGCTTAATTGTGATGATAATATGCAAAAACCACAAAGAAGTAAACTGTACAACTCAATAACAATTAGTACTCTAAATAACTGCAATAACGTCCAATATAAACAGGCACTAAATAAATCACATCGCTTTTGAGGGCTTAATTAGCTGAACATTAAACCATGTCCCAAATAGTAACTGTGCGTAAAGATTAAAAATGCATGCATCTGAATGTGTATTTGACATAGAATATAATATAATATAAATACAGTGTTGTGTTTTGTGGGAGTATGCAGGGTAAAAGCCTACCTTTATGTAACTGGTTCTCCTGCTTTCTGCATTTGGCTCTTCTATTCTGGAACCAAACCTGCAGGGACAGAAATTAATTAGAGACCTACTGATTGGCAGCTGCTTGTGAGGCCATGTGTAATTCCTCTCAAAGTGACAACAACCGCAGAAAAACAATATCCCCGAGGACCACTGAAATATTAATGGCACTGCTTAACCCCAGATTTGAATTATTACATTAGTCCACAGCAAGGGAGAGAAAGGAGGGTTGGAGCAGAACATGGAAACTAAATCTACGAAAAGAGGGACAGCAAAACCTTATTAGGAGAATAGAAACACCCTTGTTGGAAATGTGCAGGTCTATTGGACTATAATAAATAACCTTGTCAGCGGTGGTTTCATCTTTCTATAGATTAGTGTCCCCGAAGAGTTGAATGGACTCTCAGATATCGGATAGCAGCAATGCTATTACGGTTTTGGACATCAGAGCAAGGCGATCTGAGAGCATCTCCCTCTTTCTCTTTCCATCTCCCTCTCATTAATTGACCGCTGAAAATAATTACCCTTATATGCAGAAAATCCATGTCAGAGAAACGCTTAAATGCCTCGCAGTTTTGTCTAATCACCGCCATAACACACACTTGCACAAGAAAAACGCTTCAAAGATCTCTTCCCTGTTACCTTCTGTCGAAATCGACATGCATCAATTTCAGAGAAACGCCTTGCTTGGAACACATTAAACGCTTTATTGCTATGATAGTCTGCTTTGAATGTGAACAAAACTCGGGCTCAATAAGACCACAATACACCATGTCAATCACCAATCTCCCTTACATTAGGTCCATACAGTGAAAGCATGATTGAAATATCATATTGATTTGGCTGTCAGCATGCAGGCTTCATTTATTGACCACAATATATGTCACTCGGAAGTCCTTTTGTGCACATTTCAGCTAGAATTTATCGCGACGATTAAAGCAAATGCTCTGTTGTTATTGATTGAGATAGATGTTTTTGTAAAAATGTAAAAATAAAAGTGTGGTCTCTGAATGCAACTGGTAAAACGATATAGGCTAATACTCCAACCGAGAGAAAGAGGGAGAGAGCTGGTCTTGATTTGGGTAGAAATAATACATAATTTATGCAAATCCCCGAGCTGTGCTCCTTGTTCGCTATACAATACGCCTTATTGGTGAGATTCCAGTTCAGGCCGGGAGAGCACTGCAAAAAGCTGGCTTTAACTTTTTTTTGGGGGTGCGGGTGAGTTTGGGATGGGGGTCTTTTGGGCCCGTTTTATGATTTATTTTGTCCTTTACGACCAACATATTCAGTATGGAGACAAACGCTCAGTCTTCCCCTGAGCCGGAGCATATGGGATAATAAGATTCTGGAATAAGATATAGGGTTTTGATAAATCAGACGAAAGGAGTATCTATATGTTCATTGTCCCCCTGCTCCTGTTACACAAGGCATGTCTGAGCCCCCCTCCCTGACTGGCTGAAGCCTTACTGGGTTTCTGCGCAGATGGTCTGTCCCCATGAAAAACGACAGCATCGCTGACAAAAACAGGGCCTTGGTAACATACACCCTAAAACTGAAGGCAAATATTTGTCGTCTTATTTGTCTCGCTGGATTTGGACAATAAAGATTAAAACGACTCTCGTGCTGCAAACAAATGCCTAATTGAGACAATAAGCACATTACAAAAATCAATAGAAACAGAGTAACAAATGATGTGTTTATTCTCTCTTTAAAATCTTTAAATTCAATTATTAAAACAAATATGTTTGTTTTTTACAAATTCATTCTGATTTTAATAGGTCTGTGATATGTATGTTCTACATTTAAAACATAATTAAAACAAAAATGTTTTCATGCCAATTCTGTTATTGCGTGATATCAAGCTTATAACAAAAAGATTATTGAATATTTTATTAAAATCCCTCTTGAAAAAGGAAATATTAAGGGAAACATATTATGTGCATGTCTGATTGTTGATCTATTATTATATTTAGTATTCTTCTTATCATTATTTTCATTATTATTAGACCTATATAATATGTGTTTTCCTTTAAATATGTTAGTTAGAGCATGATGGTCGATTTGTATTTGACACAAATACGCACGCTGCTGGTGATGAACATGTTATTAATGATAAGAATGAATATTTAATTTTCCTCGTTTTTTTTAATTCACTCATATTTAAAGGACCCTCATACGTGGCAGTTAGTGCCTCAACATCACTTTCACTATTTGAATTAAAAGGACCCTTACCTGTACTCGGGCCTCCGACAGTCCCAGTCGCTGGCTCAGCTCCTCCCGCATGAAGGCGTCCGGGTAGTGGGTCTCGTCGAAGAGCCGCTCCAGCTCGTTGAGCTGCTCTAATGTGAAGTTAGTCCGACTTCTTCTCTGTTTGATTTTAGTCTGTGCCTCGTCATCTAAAGGCTTCGAGTCCTCTTTCCTTTCTTTCACGTCCGTGTTGCCTGTGTGGTTGCAGACGAGAAGAGAGGGAGACATCATCATCACGGAGCTGCTATGTGACCTCAATGTGTGGGCACCATTGGTCTCCATTTTCACACATTTGTTTCATATGTTTTTAATCTGGAAAATTAAGGTGTATTCTCGTATAATTACTCAACCGGATAAACTATTTTATGGAGTGAAAATTAGCCAGACTGACGTGTGTGTAAACCCTATCCCAGATTAAAGAGGCGAACTGAAATAAGGTGAAGTACACAAGTGAATATCGACCTACCCCAATCGTAATAAAAACCTAGATGATAAGAAAGAAGAAAGAAAGAAAGACATGCCCTCCCAGCCCTCAAATATCACAGAGCTATATCAGACCTCGGATGTTTTGTAGAGCTACATAAAGCTCTTTAATTATTAATTTCTTATAAATATGCAACGCTGTGCCCACTGTTGGATGTCTGATACATGCTTGTCGCAGTTCCGCTTTTAACCACGCTGCCCATGACGAACAGATGTCATTTTTACAAGCCACTCAACTCTAAAATATCATGTCCTCTGTGTTGTCACACTGTCCAGGTTTCATAACACACAGCTGCCTAATTTTGCTTAAAGTGTAGTACAAATATAAATTCATTTGAAATTGGTTGGTTTGGAAAAAATATCAACAAAGCAGATCCTTATATTTAATTAAATATTTATCTATTGTATTTCTTTTTATTAATCCTTACATTTTCTCTTTGCTTTTATTTTGGCTTTGCAAACATAAACATATTGACAACGTACAAACAATGTGTTGCAATACTGTTGATTTAAAATGTTTAATATGAGATAATCAATTGTGTATTCAATTCCTTTACGATTGCACATTATGTGCTTTCTTATCTGAAAACAGACAACAGGGCAGAGATGACAAGACTTTGGCCACCTTTCATTTGCAGCGGTGTCTGTATGTCAGGTGTCTGATGCTCCTATTTTATTGGAAACATTGCTATATCTGAAGATCTATGAGATAGCAGAAACATCAATTTATGTGACGAATTAATATAACCTTTATGGTTTTTTCTTCTACATTTAAGGCTAAATTGCGGGTATAAACATCCAGGACTAGCACCTGTGTTCATAAACTTGTGAAAAAATAAGCACATTGGGTTGAAGTAATGTGCTATTATATTTCAGCATTAGTTTAGCATGTCAGGCCTTGTTGTTTATCTGGGAATAGGCCTTTTAAAATAAATAAAAACTTTTTGAAACTGCAACATGAAAACATTATGAAGCTGCAAGCATCTTATTCAGACTGAAATATGAATGAGCAATAATGTTGCATTAGCAAACAACTAAATAAACACAAATGATACTTTCAGAAAGCACCAGTTAAGGATTTTCTTCTTACATTCTGCAACTTGAATCAAATGCTTGATTTCTCAAATCTGTAGCATCTGATTGGATCATATAACGACCTAAAATAAAGATATTTTAAATGTATTCCTGCCTAAGTCTTTTAAGTCCTCTAACCATCCCATAGATAACGATTGTAGACTACAGTACTCCATGCAGTCCTACCGTCTATGAGTTTGGGGCTCCCGGCGTCCCTGATTCTCTCCGGGCTGAGCATGTCCGTTTCCCTGCCCGGCGAGAGCGCACCGTTCCGAGTGACGGCTGCAGCCTCCTCCCGGCTCCCCGGCTCCGCGGTTAAAGACTCCCTGCTGCCTGCTCGCGTCGAGCCGGTCTCCAACACCTCCCTGTAGGTTATCACTTCCTTCTTCTCCTTCACTTTCTGATCGAAAGACTTAGACACGAAAGCGGTGAGCTCTTCCATCACTGCCTTCACTCCTCTTTAAAAAAAGAATCTCCACACACACTCACACACTCTCTCCCTTTGCTCCACGACAGTTTAAGACATCAATGGTGTGGCTCGTTTTAAATCGACCCCTTGGAAATGATAGCCTACGAAATGATGCTGCCAACTCTGGAAGAAGGTAAAAAATGTATAAAGAATATATCTTCTCTGCCAATTCCTCCCTCCTTTGGTAGCGGAGTTGGGAACCTGCTGATGATCCTCTATTGAAGTCACAGTATTTATACTTTGCGGCGCCTTGCCCCCTTGATCCGTGCAAATTACCTCCCCTCAGGATGCCGGGATGAGCCCCCCCTTCCCCTCCACTGATATGGGAGAGAGAGAGAGAGAGAGAGAGAGAGAGAGAGCAGATGAGTTTAAAAAAAACATTAAGCAGCACCGCCGCTATTGCCATTAATCCGAGATTGACAAGAAGGACTAATTAATTTAATTAAGCGCTCATTCGCTGCTATTGTCCTGAGTTAGTTTTTAAACACCCGGGAGATGGTCATGGATATCTCTCTCCCCTCTCTCTCTTTCTCTCCCCCCCTCTCTCTCTCTCTCTCTCCTCTCTCTCTCTCTCTCTCTCTCTCTCTCTCTCTCTCTCTCTCTCTCTCTCTCTCTCTCTCTCTCTCTCTCTGCATGGGTGTGGCTTAAAACAATCTGAAAATGACAAGAGAGAGAGAGGGAGGGAGAGGGAAGCACATGGATGAGGAGTCCTTCCTCAGTATATCTCTGTGATCTGGGGGGAAAATAAGTCACAACGGTGACACGGAGAGAAAAGAGATAAAGAAAAAAAGCATAACAGCTGAGATGCCGAGGAGCAGCAACGGCGACTCAATACAAGGAGCTTTTAGAGGAAGCTCAAGTGAACATAGTTGGCCTGAACGCAGTTGCAGTTGGCTTTAGGCCTGGTACATTTATCCATTTTGGACTTGTTGATATTAATGCACGTTGTCACTTTTGATTGAACAGAATTTCCCTGCATGAAAAAACTAATTATTATATATTATTATTATTATTATTATTATTATTATTATTATTATTATGATGATGAAATATTGTATTAATGTTTTTGCATGCATGGTAATAAGGTATTCAAATGTGCGATTACAACATGAACGTTTGGGGACATGTGAGACAAATCCTTTAATGTGCAGCGTTGCTTTTAGTTTCTAATCAGCAATTATGTATTTTAAATTGTCGTCATTAGTGAGAGTATATCGCCTAACATTCATTCTCAGTGGACTTTTTAAGCCATTAGGATGTTAAATAGCAGCTAAACGTTTAATTATAATGCCTCTCGCGATACGTTGCCATTGGGCTCACTAATTATCGTTTTCCACTCGCTCTTTCTCGCTGAAATGATTGCCTATATTTGCAAAAAAAAATAGACCTAAACAATGGTTGGTTGACTTGCGGTGAAGAAAAGTGAACGCTGCGGAGAGAGACCAATTAGGTGAGGAGAAGAGGAAATAGGCATACAAGAAATAGGATATGACAGGATTTTGAAAACGTCCGGATGAATTTGATGCAAAATTAAGAGTGTTTATTGATCATAAAGCCCCACCTTTCCAGGCGAGTGCTCTAACAATTCCCCTAATTAAATATTAACAATGTTTCATCTTGGACCTAAGGCATTAATTAGGCTACTAATACTTCTGCTGAATCTGAAAGCACGATGGATTCCATGATCGCAGATAAGCATCTAAACCCCTTTGACTTGTAGGCTATCTATCAGCCATATATTATTATGCTTTTGGTCCATTCATAATGGACCAAAAGCATAATAATATATAGATTAATTCATTCATTCATGTTCTGAGTGAAACAGTGATCGTTTTACCTTAAGTGCCTTTATGTGTATTTGAATTGATACAAATAATTAATTATTAAACTTTGCTGAAAATGGGTTGGATGCTCTGTCATCCCTTGCAGCCCTCTGTGTACATGCTGGCGTTAAACTTTATTATCTGAGATGATGACCGAATGCAAATTCCTGTTAATGGACCTCAAATTTACATGTATTTTCTTATGTTATAATCTGTGAAATGCGCGTGGATATAATCGGATCAAAACGGAACATGTGTAGCGCAGGCTGTTGATATAGCCTACATCCCATAAATAAGCCCTCTTTATAGCCCTATTCTTTTTTAAACCATTTTAATGGAACCAGACTCCTCTGTACAACATAACAATTAATAAATAATTGAAGAAAATATGTTGCTGATCCATTAATTGGACTCATACTTGATCAAAGAAAGAGTAACAAAAGTGACTCTGAAATAAGCATCAGCCCATTATTTTCAATAATTTCCTTAAAATAGCCTGCATCACATGCAATAATGGAAATCTGTGCAGGATTGCTTACATCAATACGCACCCTTATCGCAAATTAAAGTCAAGTTATTAGCTAATGCTACTTAAGGCATCAACAACAACAACAACAAAGCTGCACTATGATTTAAGGCTGAATATATCGTTTGGGGCAAATCATACACACCTAATTCGAACCCATGATAATGATAACAGATGAGCGCAGTACCTCGATCGATTGCTCTGTGTAAGATTTGTCTGCCTGGACTCGATCGATGCTTTCCGGTTTCACGAGTAGAGTCTCCTGAGCAGTGCATGGCAGAGTTGTGGAGCTTCACAACGATTTAAAGGTGAGGAGCGGGATTGTCACTGCAGGGTAACTTCTAATTTATTTTAATACACTTTTGTCCTTTGTGTAGTATTTACTGACTTCACTGTGAGAAACGGTAAATGCTAAGCGGCTCGAAGGCTTCAGTCAAAACAAGAACACGCATTTATTAGAGGTAGCACAGTTAGCCTGCTGCTAGCTAACCTCCACATAAAACAGGTGTTTAATCCATATTTTTTTGTATTTTCTGCATGTACGACAGCTGTGTTGTTTGAGCCCTAACAGGGACTTATAATGCATAACTTCCTTCCGCGTTGTTGATAAGCCTAGCTGTGTTGTTGTTGTTGTTGTTGTTGTTGTTGTTGTTGTTGTTGTTGTATAGCTACACCCCTTACTAAATCTTTGTGGTTTCATTAATAAAACGTTAAAAATAAAAAATAAATACATACAAAAAAATACATTGATACAAAGTGTTGTACAAGTAATGTAGAGGAATGCATTACAATCTGTGTTACAGTGTTAAGTGGGTTCACGAGTGTTTTGTATCAAAGTGTTGCTAAATGATAAGAGCTAGCTGCTCGGTTAGTAACACTACTGTCTGTGTTAAGCCAGCTGACAGACAGCCAGCATGGGTCGGCGCTCGTCTGATAGTGAGGATGACAGTCGGAGCAGGAGGAAGAAGAAACAGCGTCGACGGTCATCCTCCTCTTCCTCTTCGTCTTCATCCTCCAACAGCAAGGTGGTCAGCAGCCGGAGCCGAAAGTCCACTCGTCTGAATCGTTCTCGTTCAAGAGATAAGGACAAAGACAGGAGGTGAGAGTACATATATACACGCTTGGACTTTATATGAAAAGGTAGAAGGGCTAAAGACTGAGTATGTGACTGTCCTGCCTAAGTGTCGTCGAGCAGGACAAACTCACCAACTCTAGTCCTGCTTTGACACCTCCTGAGTTTCTCCTGACTTCAATGGCTGTTCTTCTCTGTGGCTGCAGAAGTGAGCCAACAAATTGAAAATACTGTTTGAGCATTTTATGTCTTCTTAGGTTGTCTTACTCTATTTCCTGTGACTTGTTTCACAAATCACTAGAGGGGCTGTTCTTACCAACACCGTTTGACATATGTTAAAGTTCAGGAGTCTGATGTCATTTTATAAAAGCATCTACACAGTTGGCCTCTCTATGTGCTAACAATTTTAAACACATATCAGGATAAGTCTGATAGATGTAGGCCAATAATTGTCTGATATGCCTTTTACACAAAGTACAGGTGTTACTGATAACACTAACGAAAGCTCAGTTCTTGTTAAGTACCTCAGTCAACTGACTGTGACAGTATGCCCAATACTAGGACCCTGAAATGGAATCAGCTTACTGAAATTCAGCCATGTTTTATTTTATCATTCACACCTGTGCTTTATTCAGCTTTGAAATGTCAAAGTCTGATGAAAAAGCCCTTTTGTTGAAGTGACATTGTTGTGAAATGTTTTTAAATGAGAACACAATGGGTGTTTTTTCTTATGGCTTCAAAAACACATTGGTGCATCACTATGGTAAACCCATGTGGGTAAAGGGAGAGGTGCCCTGATGACTTATATTCGTTAGTTTGGACTTTATAACAAATGTAATGTTCCTCAACATGCAGTGACTTCAGTTAAAACACAGAGATCACAGAGAAAACTTCCAGAAACATTTGTATGTTTAGCATGAGAACCCTTTCAAATTTCCCAAAAAATCTGCTTATTGGTTATTATAAGTAGATGCTGTCTGGTATGGTTGGGTTTGGTCCTTTCTTAAGGATGTCTCAGTAAGGATTCATGAAAAACAGTCAAGTCAAGGCCCCTTGCTTTGTGTCTAAACCATGGTCTAAACACATAATATAATATATATATGAAGGTTACTCGCTCATACCTGTTTTATAAGCTCTCCTCTCCATGTTTCTAAAATACTACACCTTGCTATTTAGCAGTTGCATAGGAATAGGGAGGCTCAGTAAACAAAGACATCTTAACAAGTGGCCAGTGGCTGGACCTGGCCTCCTCCATCCATCCCAGCTGCCACTGGCTGTGTGGCTGCTCAGACAAGGCCAGTTGATGGTAATTATTTATGAGGCTTGGTCAAGGTCCATTACCGCTGATTGGAAGTCATTGCCTGTCTGTACGGGATGGGGTTGAGTGGGCAGTGTAAACCCTGGGACCACAGTCCCTCATCTATTAGCCATGTGTTTTGATCAATTAACAAAGACCTTGTGTGTGCATCTGTGTGAAACTAGTTCCTTAAATAGGCTCATATGAAAGAGGACACACACTCTGTGGCGTTTTCAAGCCTATACAGGCGGTTTGAAGAGGCCTCACAGAAGAGTGCTTATGCTATTGGCTGGTGACATCGTGACAACATAATGAACATGTTTTATTTTTACTTTTGTTGTTATTTTGTTTTACTTGCTTGTAAGCGCTTTGAGCACCAGGAAAAGCGCTTTATAAATGTAATGTATTATTATTATGTATGTGCAACGAGAGTAACTGTGTCCACAGTTAAGTGTGTGTGAGATACTAAGTGGGAGCGAGACAGGAATAGAGTGTGTGAGTTAAAAAAAGAAATGAAACCCAACTTGCTAGGTGTTTTATAATGTGAAAATATCTCTGTGTTGTTAACCAGTGTTTCGCACTCCCATGTGTTTGAGCCATTAGGTTTTTATTAGGTTACATTCGCGCAGGCTTCTGTGTAAACGTGTGAGCTAACGGCACCTTCCAAAAACCCTCCGCTCACCACTGTGTGTTTCTTCTGTGTAATGTGTGAACTGTGAAGTGGTTGTACGAGGGCTGAGGAAGTTATTTCATAGGGCCGCGCTCATGGGATACAGCCTTTGGAATACTAATGGATCTTTCCTGCGCTGCTCTAAGTGGTACAAATCTTGTTTGAGAGTTCAGCCTCTGTGTTATTTGAATTGCTTTTCTATCTCTCCTTTTCTGCTCTATCTTGCAGAGCTCCCATAGGACCGTGTGTGTGTTGAAAACGTTTTGGTAATTTTGGCTTTGGTGAAGGAAAAGAAGAGATTTTAAATAATGAATATTGCTCAAACTGTTTGCGCATTAGAAGAGAAGGTTTTCTGCATTTACATTCTCCCCATAAATGCCTCCTGCTACATGATATCAATAGGAACGCGTGTGTGAGTGGTGTTTTGTAAATAGGCGCTACACACACTGCAGAAGCCACATTAAAGAGCAGCGGAGCTCCTTTGGGCCCCTGTGGAGCAACTGTAGGGCAGCCTGCATGGCTCTGCTGCTCACGGCTGAAGATGAGTGTGTTTGTTCATTAATGAAAAGTTGCCGTCAGCGCAGGTCAGGTTTTTTAGGGACTTGGACCTATTTGCTCTTTAATGAACAGCAACACGAATTAGGAATACAACATTGACTTTTGCAGGAGGGGAAATAACTTCAGACTTTGGTGTTTAAAGACAGAGAACAAAACAAATGGTGTGTTTTTGTTCTGTAGGTTGGTTTTATTCAAACGGAAAGAGGATTCAAATGAAAGCCTCTTTATTTGTGACGTACATGAACACAGCACATCACACATTTGACTTCTTCATTTAACCCATTCTAGTACTAGGAGCAGTGGAGAGAGTAAATGATACCAAACTATACCAAAAGTCTGCACGACATGAGGAAAATATGTTATAATGTTTTTTTTTTATTGTGATAAACTTCTAAAACTGCTTGTTGAACTTTAAACATTAAAGTTCATTATTTTCAACATTGTTTTTTTAAACTGAACCCAAAGGGCACAGACAAAATGATGGGATTTCTTTTTGGGAGTTAGTTAAAAATGTATTTGTATAAAACTTCACTTCGAAATCTAATATTGTGCAATATTTCAGTCTTTTGCAATGTGTGCAAGTTGACATTGTGATGGCATAAACAAAACTAAATATTTTGCTGCCCTACACTAAAATGAAGCCATCAAAAATTGTAATTACTAATAACAAGATTCTTCTTCCATGAACCAAATTTGACATTCAGAACAGATACAGATAGAACTTTTACAATTCACTGTTGCTGATTTACCCAAATCCCCAAATTACTAACTATCCACAAGTCTGCTTTCGGATTGATGTTTGTCATGAAGATATTCCCTATATTAGAAATGAATGTGTGTGTTTGTTGTCTGTGTGCTCCAGGAGAAGAAGACGTTCCAGCAGCAGCTCGTCCCACAGTTCGTCTCGCAAGAGGAGGAGTCGCAGCGCAGAGAGAGACAAAGGGAGGAGCCACCACTCTCACAGGTCCCGCAGCCAAGACAGGAGGTAACACCATCACGTGCAGTCGTGCACACACACGCACACACACTCCGACACACACACAATTATATTTGTATAGCATGTTTTAACAAGGTTATTCAAAATGCTTTAACATGACAGGGATACTAAGGAAATGCAAATAAGAAACACAAATACTAAAGACAGTATATATGGTTTTAAGAAGAGAAACACAAATCCAAAATAGAACACAATATGTTTTATTCAAACTCAAGACAAAGTATAATACTGAAGAGAAGCGGTAATGAACGATCATTTACATCAGTGACCATCAACTGGCGGCCCGCGGGCCACATCCGTCCCGCCAGACATTCTCATCCGGCCCGCACGGCGGGGGTGACTGTGGCGTTGGCGGAGTGGTTAATGCGTTCGCCCCCACTCAACGTCTCGTGAGTAATGTGCAGTACTGGAATCCAACAGAGAGGCAGCAGCTGCGGGACAGTAGCCTGCGTACTGCGTAGCCTTCCCTGCCCTGAAGAAGAAGTGATCCTTCGTTAGCGTGAAGAGTCTGCGCTCCGCAGTTGCCCCGCTGCGAGACTCCGGCGAGTTGACAGTACATGGAGCGTGCTCCACTGGCCCCCGAAAGTGTCTCTTGGATTAATTTTGGCCCTTGGACAAATGTAGTGAGGCTTTGATTTACATCATGTAGGAGTGACACAAAAGTCTTGTAGCTCTCTTTAGGAGCTTGTATTACGAATCAGTATGCGGAATGCCATTGCAGACTTTTCTTATTAAAAATGCAGTCCAAAGACTTTTGGAAGTTTACTTCAGTGTAAACAACCACATCGTTTTGTATTTATGTCTCATGTCATCAGATGTAGCCACATGGAAAGTTGTGTTTAGGTCTGGATTACGGTATTGCGTGTGCATGTTCTCGTTTCTCAGTTTGCCTTGACTATCTGTCTAACTGTGTGAGTATTGTGTGAGCACTTTGAAACAGAGACTCGCAGAGACACCAGTGCAATCCGTCACAAATTTATTTTGGCAGCGGCTCTCCTTTCACTCATTAATGCATTTAAAACATCATTACCCGATTCATACTTTGTTGAATTATGATTATTATTGGAGGAGAGGTTTATACTAACTTATTCATGCAAGATTAATGTGTGTACACACACACACACACACACACACACACACACACACACACACACACACACACACACACACACACACACACACACACACACACACACACACACACACACACACACACACACACACACACACACACACCACACACACACACACACACACACACACACACACACACACACACACACACACACACACACACACACACACACACACACACGTATAGTCAGTCGTGTATCCCTTTCAGAAACATAAAGGCAACGTCTCTGTGTGTGGTGCTCCATGTCATTAGCATAGCTAATCTGGTGCTAATGAACCAGTAAACTGCTGTTTTTAAATCCCTCACACACACGGACCTACACACATTGTCACACATACATAAAAACATGCACAGACGCGCAATTGAAGAAAAGGCTGTCATAATATATGCGCGAGCAAGGCCCTTTGTTTACTTGTGTATGGCTGTGGGGGAGAGCAGAGATCATTTTAATCGCAGAGGAAAAAGAGTTTTAATATCTTCATAACGGAGGTGTCGGCATGAATGGATGAAATAACAGAGACGTTTTGACACTAGAGTGGTAAATGGCGCCATAAAAAGACACCACACTTCAACTCTCCAACCCTAATGCTCACTGAACATTTTGTGGCTTCAGAACAAGCAACACATTTCCGCGCTGAACTGAAATCATTTACGGAGAGAATTTGTGGAAACAGTTTTCACACATTGTCTCTCTTCTCTCTGTGGTACAGAGGCAGTCACTCATGGAGGCACTGGTGATTAAAACATCAGGGGGAAATGGCATTACTGGTGTGGTGTGAGATGAAGGGTGGGGGGGGATTTGGGAGATTTAGTAACTACAGTCGATGACATCGGTGTTTACAAACGCTGTACTGTGATTAGGAGGGCTGCGTTTTGTAATCGGCTTAGCGGTGAGCGAGGAGCAGGTGGGATGGGCTGGTGGGGTGTTAGGAGGTGGAGGCGGTGTTTGGAGGTGGGGATGTGCAAAATGATGGGATTGATGATGAACGTATGCAGTTATGTGACGGCAGCTGCAATTTGGTCTGCCAAACCTGCCACATGTGTTCCCTGTTTTAGCTTCCTTCTACTAGCCAGTGGAGGTTGTGTGGCTTAATGCAATACATGGGACTAGAGCTGAAATTAATAGTAGACAAATTGAATGGCTGATTGACAAATAATACAACAAATAATCAGTACAAGTGTGATAATTGGTTAATATTTTCAGTTATTTTTCTTTATAGGCAATAACAAATAATGTCTAAAGAACTGGGAGTAACTTTAGTATTATAATCATGTACTGTATAGCACTGTTGTGGGTTACTGCACATTCTGTATTCACTGTGGTTGTGGAATAAAGGAAGGTTGTTGGGAACAGGTTACCTGACTGCCATTAGTCAGCGGTGTGTGTGTGTGTCTGGATGAGGCTGGCTGAGAGGTCGGCTGATGGATCAGCGCAAGATTGAGTGGACAGAACCTCATGATTGATACGCAGATAGGATATGAGGTGCTGCCCCCCACCCCAGCCACGCCAACCTGGCACCACCTTCAGAATATGAAAAAGAGAGGAGCGAGAAGAGGCCGAGTGCACCGACTGGAGAGACGAGAAGTTAGAAGAGAATAGATAAGTGTGCAGAGAATAGGTTGAGTTAATGCAGGAGAGGGAGAGAGCGGAGAAGATCCTGAAGGATGAAAATGAAAGGGCGAGACAAAAGCGAGCAGTAAAGAGAACATATAGGCCCAAGAGAGGAATATTATTCAGAAGAAATGAGAATAATAACCTCTGCATCAGAATATTGCAGGGGAGAAGATTAGGACCATAGTGGGGCCGTCGTGGGTTCCAGGGAGGGGATATTATTACCTCCTTTTCAATCTCCCATGTATAAATAAAAAATAAAGAGATACATGAAATAAGAATAATGCTCTATCATGTGTTTACCATCAAACGTTGCTTCCTCCTTCTCTCCCCTCGTTCTCTCTTTCTCCTTTTTTTTCCTTCCTGCCCTCAATCAGAGAAGGCCAGGTCCCCCAGAGGCAGTCAATCTTGCCCTGAAATGTAAAACAGACAAGAGGAGCAGATTACCTATTTGCCATTAATGTTTATTCTCTTTGATGTGAGCAGGCATATCAGGCTGTGTGTGAGCACGCAGCAGCAGCATGTGTGAGGTTGATTGAGCGTATGCATGTATGTGCAGATTTGCGTAAAGGCACACCCCTAGTCCACTGGGGCAGAGCAGAGTGGAGCATGGCAGCAGCAGCCACAGTGATCTGATGTGTACCCAGGCCCACAAAGACGATGCAGCCTCTCATCACTGTGGGATCACAGGCACGTCTTTAGGTGAGCTCGGCGTAGCGGTGTAGCGCTGCGCTTTTATGGGCGTCCACAGCAGGGGTTAACGGTGTGTGGCTCAGTCAGTCATACTGTCAGCTCTTCATTCACTTAG
This sequence comes from Pseudochaenichthys georgianus, assembly GCF_902827115.2. Classification (NCBI taxonomy): domain Eukaryota; kingdom Metazoa; phylum Chordata; class Actinopteri; order Perciformes; family Channichthyidae; genus Pseudochaenichthys; species Pseudochaenichthys georgianus. The sequence goes on from NC_047515.1 coordinate 26,133,101, forward strand.
AAGCTCGCTTTAGAGCTTCGGTTAGAAAACATGGCAGAATGGCAGGTGCGACAAATCTACCACTTGACCCATCAAAGAGAAGCTGAGCATTTCTTCATTGACTGATATTCTCACACGTATGCATAGGTGAGCATACACTGCAGGCGATCATACACACACATGCTTACATTTTTCTCATTAAAATGTCATAGGCGTGTTGGGTTAGCAGGACAAAGTGCTAGCGTCAGGGTTTAGCCCCGCTTACACTGGAGCAGCTTCATCACTGGGCCCGCTGTCATGACTCTAAAGAGAGTGAGACCTCTAATTATCTGTCTCTCCCCTAGAGGAGATGGATAGCTAGCTAAACGCACCTAGGCCCCAAGCGACATTGTGAGATGAGGCCCCCCCCCCAACCAACTCCAGCCAATCAAATCATATGCCAGTACAAGCTCCAGCCAATCAAACCGCGTACTTGTGTGTCCAGGGCGGGAGATTAATGTGATTGGTTGTTGGTTGCAGGCCAGACACACCCACCGGCAAGTTTCAACTCACGCTGCCGTGTGGACGTACCGTAAAGGAGTGCCTTGGAAATATTTGTTTAGTCTACATAAATTGTGATCAAATCATTTGAAACCCACTGAGATAACTTAGACTAAAGTGAACTATCTAAACACTCAGAGTCCTACCTCACTGAGCCTCTCAGTCTGACAGGAGAGAGCTCTCCTCCACCCTTGTTGTAGAAACATCTTCTTCTTATATCCGTTAGAGTAGCTAGCACCAGATGCTAATAACAACAGCGCCGGTACCGGTGCGCCCTCTTTCTCTCCCTCACTCGCTCCCACGCTCACTCCCACGTGAGCTGCGGGCGCCTTATAAGCCAACATCCCCCATTTTCATCACTTACAGCACCCATCGTACAGGGCAAATGAAAAGTGTAACCGGGGGGAAAAGGGTGTTACATTTACTTAATTATGAATGTTGTTACATCAAGGCCGAAAAATAGGATGAGCGCAAACAGTCAAAACAATTGTTTCCCTCCCAGAGCTACCAGCGCAGCGCCCCCCAAATCTGGCACCCTAGGCGACTGCCTAACACCGGCCCTGTTCATAAGGGTTACGAACAAACCCCCAGGTTTACCTGCTAGATTTTCTGAGAAGCTCCTAGATCTGATCTCCTGCATTAAGCCTGACAAGAAACATAGCATGTAATGATGATAATTATGAGCCACTTAAGTGATCCCCTTAGACACATTATGCTGTCCTCCCACAGTGAGATCAGGGCTCAGGGTTGACTAAAGAGCAGTAGTCTAGTATCATCATTGCCCTGTTCTTCTGGTTAAGAGACAACCACTAGGCCCCCCCTGTCATCTTTAGCTGCGTCTAGAACGAGCTAATCTAGATGTTTTAGTTTCATGACGTGAGCTAAGCTTTCTGCACTGGAGATCACAGAACAGGACTCAAGGTGTGTGTGTGTGTGTGTGTGTGTGTGTGTGTGTGTGTGTGTGTGTGTGTGTGTGTGTGTGTGTGTGTGTGTGTGTGTGTGTGTGTGTGTGTGTGTGTGTGTGTGTGTGTGTGTGTGTGTGTGTGTGTGTGTGTGTGTGTGTGTGTGTGTGTGTGTGTGTGTGTGTGTGTGTGTGTGTGTGTGTGTGTGTGTGTGTGTGTGTGTGTGTGTGTGGTGTGTGTGTGTGTGTGTGTGTGTGTGTGTGTGTGTGTGTGTGTGTGTGGGGTTGAGCGATGGCCTGAGCGATGGCCTGGTATTTATTTCACACAGCAATTTTCCCCTGTATGAGATGAGGTGTCGTACATCTGCTAGATAGCTTTTTCCTGCATAGCACCGACATGGAGCGCGCGCAAGGTCATCCAGGCGACTTGCGAACGGGGAGTGCTGAAGTGAGGAACTGAAGGGAGGAGTGTAATGGTCAAAGAGGGGGAGGAGAGTGAAGGAAGGGCAGTGGAGTGCAAGAAGACAGGGGTGGGGTGAGGAAAATCAGCCACTTTATTGTGGGTGAGCAGCGTGGCCTCCCAGCGTGGCCTCCCAGCGTGGCCTCCCAGCTTTTCATTGCACCTGGATCAGCAATTCCCCTGTCAGGGTGGAAATTGTTCTGAGTATTTTAGTCCAACATATATTTATTCACACAGTTTAGTCGGTGTGTGATGTAGCAGGTGGTTTCGGGTGTCGCTGGCTTCATAAGGGAAACAGCCCTGAGTGTGTTTTGAGGACATGACAAGTGAAATCTGGTTTCCTCCACAAACTGCTGAGATCTTGCTATTATGAGAGAACCATAAGGCCCGAATGGTGCTGCTGATGGATAGGAAATAAGATGAGAAAGAATGCGAACAAACCTTAAATATGTTTTCAATTTAAAGTGGCAGTATCTTACTTAGTGTTCTCATAGTTTTGTAAAGGTTTCAGATTAGGCGAGACTATACTATACTGGAATCTAAGAGCAGGCTCCTGGCATTTTTTTTCGTCTGTCTGTTATCCCAAAGACTCAACATCTTTCCTTCTCCCCCTTCCACAGGATGACATTCAGCCCTTTCTCCCTTCTTCCCCTATTACCGGACTTGCAGAGTGTTGATTTAAACTGAAAGATGACCTGGTTTAGCTTGGCTGCGTCGTCTCTACTCTATAAAAATCAACATGCTTCCAGTCGTAAGATCTGAACGTGTTTGTTGTTGTGTATCTCTCTCTCTCTCTCTCTTCCTCCCTCTCTCTGTCTCTCGGTCTTACTCTCTTTCTCTGTGTTGTCTTTTTTATTTATCTGCTGTAAAGGCCAGTCAAGCGCTGCTCGGCTTTGTTGTCAGAAACCTTTATTTACTAAAGGGAGGAATAAGTGACTGACACAGACAGCCTCTTTCATCCGCGCCTCGCCGCAAGCAGTGTTCCCCTCTTCTGCCAGAGGAAACCCCCCCCCCTCCCTCACCCCTCACTCCTGCCAAGCCATCCTCCCTCCACCCCACTCCGCTGCACCCCTCCATCCTGCAGGCTCACAACACACTAGTCCACTCCCCTGGGTAGCAACCTAGCTGTAGAGTCTGCACTGTGTAACACACACACAACTCACCTCACAAAAGGCATCACACCAGTCCTTTCACACAGACGATCAAATGAGGGAGTTTGTCCAATGGTCCCAAACAAAGCCTAGTTTAACATCAAAGAGTAGTCCCTTTTCTCTTTTCATCCATCTGTTAAACAAACAGGGAGTAATGACACATAAAGCCTGTTAAAGCCTGGACTGGAAAGGTAGTTTTTATGCTTTGAGACACTGGGTGAAGGTAGAATCTCTCGGGCATCAGCCACCTAACGGGGACTCAGAAATCAAATCTGAAAGTGATTTTTTTTTAAAGGAGAGAACAATCACACTCAAGTTTAACATTCTCATTAATACGGTCATCAAGAGAAGAAAATCTGTATCTCCCATAACTCTTTTATTTCATAATTGATCTGGATATGGTAGGGAAAAGATCATTTCCATACAGTATACTTGCATTTCGCATAATAAATACAAATAACTGTTTCTGTATCAGAGCAAAGTCACATGTGTATATCGTGCTACCTGCCATCCAGATAAATGGTTAAATTGGAAGGTGTTAAATGCACATGCTGTAGCTGTAATTGTTGGCAAGAAATGGAATAGTTTCTGATGTCACAATTTTTGAGTGTGGAGGTGGGTAACTGTTTTCTGTCAGAGGTTCCTTAAACTGTTGCGATGTTGGCATTCAATATTTTTGTAAAATAGACACATTTTGGAACTGGAAGAACCTTTTGTGTTTTTTAGTTGTGTCATCAGATGGCATGTCACTGGTACCCAAGAGAGATGGACACCTGTGTTTACAAGTAGCATTACATGTACTGATTAATAAGTAATACAATTATGTACCAGGTAATGACATTGTAAATGTGAAATAATTATGATCTGATAATTTAATTTAACTTCTCTTAAAACAATTAGCCGAATTATATTTGAAGATGCATGATTCAGTATTCCCAAAATACATCAATAATAAATTAGTAGTACAATAAAAAATCTTCACAATTATATAGGTTTTTTAATTTGACAAAAAAGGCTAAATCTTTTTTGAAGTTTGCAGCTCTAATCATTGAGAGTGCTGTATAGTCTTCCTTTTTGAAACCTTTATCAATGAAAGCAAATCTTTGTGATTAATTTAAGTATCATAGAGAACAGACCCGTTACTTTAGATGTGTTTTCGAAAGACAGTTTGATGACTGAAACCTAATTGTAGTATGACACTTCTTTATAGAAACACTTTCAATGTTTTTGCAAATGAAACGTCAAAAATGCCAAAGACTAATACATGCAGCCTTCATTGTGTTCACTTTGTGACAGTGAAAAGCCTCATCCGTCTGGCCAGACCGAGAGAAAGACAGAAACGTTTTAGTTCTGGCATACCAAAATGAACACCAAATGTATCTCTCTCTCTTTCCTTCCTGCCTTCTCTCTTTCTCTCTCTCCTATTTAAGCTTCTTGAAGTTCTTCCAAATTGGGTTTTAAATGCCAATTAGGAGGTTGAATGTAGTAAAATAAAAGCAAATGCAGGCAGGATGGCCTCACCTTCTGGCTGGTTAGGCTTCAGAGAGAGCTGAGCCGGACCTTTGGCTCCCAGCAAGGCTTTGAGAGAAATATCCTGCCTAATGAACACATTAATTAGAACCATAACTATTTATAAGATGATAATTAGAAACGAAGGGAGGTAAACTGGGCTTTTCCTACAATTAATGGAGGATTAATTACGGGAGCTAATGAAGTGGATTTTTGAAACGTGTGGAGGTGAAGTACAGAGATGTGCAGCTCGCTTTGTGATCACTGGCATAATTATTTTCTCCAGCGCCAAAGCGTTTGAGGCCCTGGTCCTCGCCGGCTCAGGCCGGCTAATAAGCATCATTGCATCGTTATATATGCACTTAAAAAGACTTGCCACTGAAATGACTGTCTAATTATTTCTAATTGGCAGGCCCTGTGTGTTGTCATTGAGCTGTTTGGAGCCGCAGCGGAGCCCTGGGTCTAATAACGCTCTGGGCGGAGAAGGAGGGGGAGAGAGATAGGGAGACAATGATACATAAGAGAGAGAGAGAGTAAAGAGGAGGGGGGCTTTACCCGATGCCTGCTGCTCACAGCCGAACCTGCACATTGCCCCTTGTGCCACCGGCCCAGCAGGACGGCGGGTCCTAGAATGAGGCCCGGTGCACTCAGAGGTCACCTTGCCAAGTAGCCGATTAGCAAAGTTTTTATTTTATCTGTGCTTATTTTCCCCCCTTTTTAATTAACAGCTTCTGCTCCTAATTTATGCACAGATAAACGCCGCCGTCTGTCCACAGTTCTTCTTCTTCATTTCACTCTTAGACATGCCACACACACACACACACACACACACACACACACACACACACACACACACACACACACACACACACACACACACACACACACACACACACACACACACACACACACACACACACAGGGAGGTATGTTTATGTGCTGTGTGTGATTTAGTGGCCAGGTTTTGAGCCGGCCCGTAGAGACTCGTGCTAAGAGAGCATGCATGGACAAACCTCAGTCAGGCCGCTTACCTTGTACTCTGTGCTCGGGCCCAAACCATATGGACACCATCGTCTCTGGGACTTTATAGTCGGTCTTTACAATATTCTGGCACAGTCACATTCAGACTAATACTTAGGGTTGACACACATTTCTCAATGGCTTTATCAAGTGGTATATATTTGCATGTTTACAATATATTTATACTTTCTGATTTATTTTCAGGCATTGATCTCTATTTAGGCTGTCTGTGTCTCTTTAGGCTTGCTTGTTTGAGAGTGTGTGTGTTACAGGAGTGTTGAATAATGGCGTATAGAACTATTTGTATGAACACCTCACTTAACTCTTCCTAAGCAGAGCTATATGCATTGTCCTGCCAAAAAATCTCCTTCATTCCTCCTCTCCGTCCAGGACAACTTGAGAGCAAATTGCCAGCTAATGGAACCACTGCCTGCACTTGTCAGTTCACTTTTGACAAGCCACACACACACACACACACACACACACACACACACACACACACACACACACACACACACACACACACACACACACACACACACACACACACACACACACACACACACACACACACACACACACACACACACATGTACACTGACATACACACACAGGCATGTGGTTTCACTCATAGATTTAGTAATTTCTTTGTGGAAACAGAATCGAAAAATGAGAGAGAATGGCAGATAAATGAAACTAGGATCATGTGCGCCTTGACTGAAACCTTGACAATCTTTTTGAAAGTAATGAAACACTTTCTCAGCATGCGCATGAGTTTTTCTATTTGAAATTTGTCTTCCTTTTTATTTCTGTCTATCCATTCGAGTTTTGGCAGAGTCGAGGACATGAGGAGGAAGTGGAGATAGATGGATAGCCCAAAGGATACGTGGCCAACTGTCGAATGATTGGCTGAACAAAGAGCAGAACACTTCTGTGACTGGTTGAACAGAGAACTCAACGTGGCGATTTTTGGCTTGAAATCAAAGCACTACAAATGTAATTATTTTAAATGCAGTCAACAGTTTTACTGGAGTGGAATATTGCCAGGTTTTTTTGTAAACACTGTGGGATATTGACACTCGGAAAAAGTAAGATACAGGTCTCTCATGTGTGTAATGAATGACATTAATACTATTATTGCATGTGGCATCATTTGAATCCTGCCTCAAACGCTAAAAAAAAATTGCCCTTAATTCTAAACAGTAACAATTTGGGATTAAACTAAATAAATAAATAATATAAAGATATAAAATAGATAAAAATGTATCTAACATTTCAGTTTATTTATTGACCGTAACCTGCATCACTATATTTTTGTAGTTATATAGAGAAAGAAATGGAAAGGAAAAATCGGCATTATTTATTGGCTACTTCTAACTGGACAGGACGTATAGACACGAGAAGCGACAGATGTAGCGGGGGGGGGAGAGGCTTTTTATTCAGAGGGTGGAGTGTTTTTTCTTTATATTCATTCCTTGATCTCTATTTCGGCGTTTGTCTCTCTCTTTCTCCTTCTCCTTGTTCAGTCTCGACAGCAGTTCTTAAAAAAAAAACGATTTTTCGAAAACTTCTTTATGAGACAAGCCTCTGTTCTGTCAAAAGACAACTTTATGTTATTCCACTGAAGAGGGGAAACTAATAGTTTTTTACAGGGCGCTATTCCAGTTGTGTCTTGGGTGTTTAATTAAGTGTAGTTTCCCTTTAGTAGTGGAATGTGTGTCTGCTTTTTGTCGGCCCGTTCCTCGGTGCCTTTTACAGTCAACCCACATGGTTTGTCTCAGCGTTTATGATTTTTCTTATACCGGAGTTGTGAGGTTCCTAAATCACTTAAGCACACGGGGCCGAGCGGTCCACATTTAAACAATAAAAGGCTGTTATGCTAAGAGCCCTCAGATCTCCTACCACTTCATAAATACATGCATATAAAAGGCAGAAAAATACATCTTCCCTGACCAGAGAGAGAGGGAGAGCGAGCGTCTGAGAGCACACCTGCTAATTGGAGCCAGCTTGATGTGAAGTACGGCTGTCTGCTCTGTCCTCTACTTAAGTCCCAATCGTTTTTTCTTTCCTTTTCATTCTCCTGATTCTTTCTTTACCGTGGTTGTACTTGACTCCCCAACTTTTTTTTAAACCCATACCTCTTTATCTTATTCTTACTTCTGGGATAAGACCTCTGCTGTCCTTCACCTCTTCTCTCCCCCCCTCACAGTCCTTCAACTCCTTCTCCCTCCCTGCTTTCCACCCTCCTACAGATGGAGGCAATAACAACCAAAACAACTCTCTCCTAACTCGGGGTAACTAATTGTCCTGTGCCTTGATGGAAGGAAAAATGGGTTTCAATTGCGTGAGTGGCTGCGAGCGAGTTGGCAAGTTAGCACCTAGTCTAAGTGTGACCTTCTGTTGACCTTGTGTCTGGGCTGAGTGGCTGAGCCGGGGCCCCCCTCGGCTCCAGCTGCTAATGGGTGTCATGTCGAGCTTGGGCTGCACGGAGGTCAAAGGTCGCGAGTGCACACCAGACGGCCAAGTTTAGGATTGCGATGGGGAGGCTGAGTGACACTGGGCATATGCGCCAATGAAGACGGCGGGTAATCAACACATGGGCGCGCAGCGACATGGAAACCACATCTTAGTGCAGAAAGTCGGCTTTTCCCTCATCGTTGTCTGGCTGTTTTAGGTTTATATAGATCTGAGGGGACTGTGAAGGTCTTTGAACTCTTCTAAATGACTTGACCTTGTGGCTTGTGGCTGTAACCGTGTGTGTGAGGGTCTGGCTGGGTATGGGGGGGGCAGTGAGTGGGTGGCCTCCATGGCGTCTCATTTCTGCTTCACAGCACAGCAGGGCTTTGCAAACGTTTGTGTTGACGACTGCTAAATTAAAAGCAAACTGAAGATTATGACAAATCTAAACATTGCTTTTATGAAGCTGAGGGGGACCGAGAAAAAACATTTCTGTGAGTCTTTCAAGCTCCGTCTTTGCTGTGTTAATTGTGCTCACAATCAGCTACTTTACAGTGATTCCTTGTGTGTTATTTTCTGTGTGTATATTTATGTGTGTGTGTGTGTGTGTGTGTGTGTGTGTGTGTGTGTGTGTGTGTGTGTGTGTGTGTGTGTGTGTGTGTGTGTGTGTGTGTGTGTGTGTGTGTGTGTGTGTGTGTGTGTGTGTGTGTGTGTGTGTGTGTGTGTGTGTGTGTGTGTGTGTGTGTGTGTGTGTGTGTGTGTGTGTGTGTGTGTTTGCATGCGCTGTGAACCAAGGGAACAGATAATGTGGCTGCTTGGAAGGAGGAAGCAGCTTGGGAAATGATTTCAACAGCTCTTATAATTAGAGGAATATCATAAATTAAACTTGTGTCTGCCGTTGCGTTTGAAGAGCACTCAAAAGTAATACATTCTAGATGGTTAACATATTTGCATTCCATTCAGCAGGCAGCGTTGGGAAGGAACAGCTGTTTTCCACGTCTTTTGGCAGCAGGAAATGCACATTGCTCACTCAAGGTGCTTTTCGACACATTGAAATGGCAGAAAAAAGGAAAGTGACTTTTAACTTGAACATGAAGCTGCTGCTGTGTGCTCTGTCACTGGAAATAACTCGGCGGGGAACAGCGCATTAATGAAGTTCTTCAAATATAGATATCTTCTTTCTTTCAATAGGCCCGTTTCTTTTTCAATCTGTCTGTTGCTTGGAAAAGTCGACTGGCAAGCTTTTTGTGTGTGTGTGTGTGTGTGTGTGTGTGTGTGTGTGTGTGTGTGTGGTGTGTGTGTGTGTGTGTGTGTGTGTGTGTGTGTGTGTGTGTGTGTGTGTGTGTGTGTGTGTGTGTGTGTGTGTGTGTGTGTGTGTGTGTGTGTGTGTGTGTGTGTGTGTGTGTGTGTGTGTGTGTGTGTGTGTGTGTGTGTGTTGGATTTTTTACATTTGAACAAATTGTATATGGGGCCATCTCTATGTAGTCTGTCCAACATTACACCGTTACTATCGTTTGAATGCACATTATGACTCATCATTTTGCACTTATTTCATAGACGAATGACAAAAACAATAACTATTTTGGCTCTTAATAACAAGCTACCTGGATACTGCAAAAAGAGTCACAAAATGTGTATTTGTTGAAACTCACAAAATGTGTATTTGTTGAAACTCTTTTGTTTTATCTTCGTTAAAATTACAAACTTATTATACTAGCATGCACTGCTCATTAAGCTAAAAATAATATATGCTCAGATAACTCTGGGGTCACTTTTCAGAAAACTAATGAAAAAAGACAAATACAATATGTGTAATAGAAGGTAGAGACACTTGTAAATGAACACAGTCAAATCGATGTTAAGATGCAACATCATTTTCAATTAAAAAATAAAATGAATTTCAATATTATGATCTTATTTGTTTTTATTTGGAAACTGAGATCTTGAAACACACCACTACACCTGTAAGTCTATCTTTCCTCATAAATCTTCTCTAGCTTAGTGTATTGTTGGTAGAAAGACTGATCAGGCAGAGGTCACTGTCGTCAGCGTCCAATGAAATGCGATAGGGTTAAAGTTACATTGCCATTAATCACTGCCGCGCCTCACTGGCCTAATGGACAGTGATGCCACACGGGGCATCACTCAGAACTTCACTTGCTGTGGGATGTTTTTCTACCACCGGACAAATATAATATGGCATGAACTTTGTTTTTTCCTCCCAACAGAGGATGGTGGATGGTGAAACGAAGAAACAATATAAATACTGGGAAGATAAGGTTAAAGGAACAGTGAGGATAATTGGTCTATTTGTGTGTATTCATGTGTTCCCCGTGCCTACACTGCGTAGTATGAATAATGATTTAAATAGGGTCAGATTCCATTGGAGACGCCCACCTGTATCTGACACTAGTGGTATCGCGTAGCCATTAATGTCCAATTTTCAATGAAAACAGAAATAGAATACAGTCCGATAAGGGTAACACACCATCCAGCTTCACACCCGACCACATAATTACCCCAATGGGCTGTGGTGAGGGATCATATCCTGGCGCACACCGGGGGGTGAGCGGCGATAAGCTTCAGCCCGGCTCCCAACATGCAGCATAATTACTCTATTGATAATTCACCAGGAAAACGGCCCCAGCCAATTGCAGAGCTCCGATTTAATGGATTGGGCTGTGAAACGAGGGAATGGAGGAAGGAGGCGGTGTGGGAGCAGTGCATATGCGAGGGGGGTTTGTACGTGGGGGCAACCAGCAAGGGCCTTTTATTGGAAATGAAAATATGTTTAGGCCATAGGGGGACCCATTTTCCCTGGAGATAATAAGGCCAATGAAATGTAAAGCAGAGGAAGGGCTTGGCATGGGGTCCAACTGTGGCTGTTTATCTGTGTGTGTCCTGCATTAGCCCATTTATCCCCAGCCCAAATTAGCTAATCATTCTCCAAGGGGAAGGACTTGGTCAGGAAATTGACATTTAGCAGCATAGGCTCACTCTATTAACTACAGTAAATTTAATTTGCTGCACACCCCAGAAGTGGGCTGTTTTCTTTGCCATCAGAGGTAGAGGGAGAGAGAAACAGAGAGAGAGACGGAGAGAGAGAGAGAGAGAGAAAGAGAGAGATTGTGTGTATTGCATCTGCTGCTTCTGGCCACAATTTGCTTGGCTGTAAATATAAGACTTTGGTTGGGAACAGAGAAACTTTGTTGTATTTCCCCTCATGTACTGTTGATTACAAACATACGCAGGCATTGTCAACACATAGATCCACTCATTCCAAAGTCTGTTTGGGCCATTGATGGATTATCTCGCCTGGAGACTCCAAACCCCAAAAACGCCAATCTTTTTCTTTTTTCCATTGGCTGTGATTCTCTGACAAGCCTAATCGTAGCTCCAATAAACACTGTATTAAATATGCTATATCAAATTTCCTCTGACTGATGACTGCTTTCACCTCTGAATCAGATATGTAATTATTTTTCATCATCACTCCAGGGTGTCTGCTTTAGTACCTGGCTGTTCAACAAAATGCAACAAGACGGGCTTTACTGCAGGAGAAGTTAATAATGGCGGGGGGGGGGGAAAGAGTAGCGCTGCAACTGCTCAAATAATGTGGTTGTATTTTAACTGGAGCTAAAACAATAAGCCGATCAATTAGCCTGCCGTAACTATTCTGATAAATGATTAATCATTCATGTTTTTTTTCTTTAAGCAATACCAAAAGTATACAGGTCTTGACTAGAGCTCCAATGATTAGATGTGACAACTAATATTTTGATATTCAATTAATAGTTTTTGCAATAAATAATTATATAATAATGTATCTTGTTAAAGCTTTTTAAATGTGATGACTTTGTTTTCTTTGTCATATCTTATTTGTCATATTGTAGAAATTACAGGCAGATGAATAGATAACTAATAGTTGCAGCCCTTCTTTTGATAATATATTTATTACGTTTTTGTCTTCTGTGACAGTTGAATCTTAAGGGTTTGTTAAATAAGACATTTAAGTACGACAGACTACACATGAATATTTTCTGTGTTTGCTTGACTGCTGATCTTGCATGTTTTAGTCCTGAATTTCAACATCAACATAAAACGAACATTTCATGTATTCTATATTCACTACAGTATGTTCTGACGGAGATGTTTTCATTGTCTAGCTTCTGCTCTAGCTTTCTTCAAAAAATCTTCAAATATTTGTTTTAGTGTTGGGTTATTTTTCAAAGAGAGTATCTCTTTTGGAGACCTTGAACTAGTGCAGCTACTCTCCAGTGATCCGGATCAGCCCGGCCTAATTGATTGCAACAGTTGTCAGAGTGTTGTCTGTTAGGATGGTGACAGGCGTCCGAAGAAAATGATTAGTTTTCTGTCGAGAGAGAGACAGCTCTGGATGTCCCAAACTACAAACTAATAAAGGGGGGAAAGCAATAAAGCTCGTGGACAGCAGGTTTGACTGTTTTTATAGACAAATCAATAAAATGATAGATGATGGAAAATAACGGCATCTCAGCTGCCGATTTCTACTGGGGTTTCAAATCATGGTCATTCCACACGCATGTGCATGGACACTGACACAGGATGCGGTAACATAAACACACACACACACACACACACATATGTTGAAGGATCTGGTCCTTTAATAGGCATGTGCAGTGACACATAAATGAGCCGTTATGTTTTGGTAATTTGTGTCTGTGTATGGCACTTTATTGAAACATGAGTTACACTTTCAATTTGTTTTTGTTCATGGCTAAATGATTTGTGTGTGTGTGTGTGTGTGTGTGTGTGTGTGTGTGTGTGTGTGTGTGTGTGTGTGTGTGTGTGTGTGTGTGTGTGTGTGTGTGTGTGTGTGTGTGTGCGTGTGCGTGTGCGTGTGTGCGTGTGTGTGTGTGTGATAACTAACAAAGTAAATCTCCTGCTGTTAATCTTTTTGAGTCCAGGGGGCCAATGTCAGGATCAATACCGAGGACAGGCCTTCCTCTGAGCCCGCCTCTAATTGGCTCCATTTCTACTGTGTCAGTGTGTGTGTGTGTGTGTGTGTTTGAGTCATAGTGTATGTGATGGTACAGAAGCTGTATTATTAGATCCATACAATAAAGGATACATTTTGCACGCCAGGAAAAATGTATCATAGTGAGTTTCATTTTAAGTTCTGTTAACCGACGTTTCACCATCTCCACAAAGTTGATTTGTCGGGCGCCGGGTTGGGTTTCATTTACAGCAGATTCTGTCCATTCTGGTTTCGATTCAGTTTGCTCTATTGATCCTTTTTCTAAAAACCTGTTTGCAAGTCTTTATTGCAATTGAATTTATGTCTTTCCGTACGAAAGAATATCAATGTGATAAAAGCAAAAAAGGTTAATGCTAAAATAAATAAGGGACCTAATGTCTGCTGTTTTTCTGAACACACTAGCATATTGTGACTTTTTCATAACGTACTTTAACAATCTTCTCCGGTAGAAATCATCATAGAGGCCCCATCTTTTACTCGACAAGCAATGTACTGAATCACCTGCACTGGCTATTTAACAAGTCCTCCATCGGCGTAGTAGTACTGTTTCACACAACTCTCACTGTTAACACACACATGCATTACTGAAAGCTAATTGAAACATTGTCAGCCACATTAGCAGGGAGTGATCATAAGGCATTTTGGGAAATACAGGCAATGGGTAACTGAAGAATGCAGAAGTGGATATAACTTAGTACAGGATGCAGGATGGTGATATCTTACACTGCTATTGTATTAGTGTACTTGTATGTGGAAAATACCAGAATCTCGTCTCTTACATTGAAGAAGAGAAAGTACAAATAGATATTTATTTAATGTACTTTCAGTGGTTAAACAGCTGTGTAATATGTCCTGTGTTTTATGACTTCCAGGTCCCATTCTCGCCAACGGAGGTCTCGCAGTAAGAGCGGCAGTCGCAGCCGACGAGTGACCCAAAGTCGCAAAAGGAGCAGCAGCCGCACTCGCCGAAAGAGCCGCAGCCACAGCAGGGAGCGGAGCCGGCGCAAGGGCCGTGACAGGGAGAGGGAGAAGGAGAAGGAAAGAGAGAGAGACAGGGACAGAGGAAGAGACAGAGAGGACAAGAACAAAGACAAGAGCAAAGACAAGGCAGTCAAGAAGGGGTAAGTGACAAATGACTTTGTGCATGCAAGCTTACATGTACAGACACAAACACACTAAAAGTGTTGGCTTGGCCCGGCTCAATCTCAACTGTAGGTACGGAATATCTTGGTCAGAATAATATAGACCTCAATATGGAGATCAGTCTCCGCTCCTCCACCCGTCCATCCATCACCTGGTCCTTCCATTCATCAATCCATCGTTCCCTTTCTTCCTACATTTCCCCTTGCAATCAAGCACCAGGCTTCACTGGCCTTGTAATGTCATATAATTCCTCTAGTAAGAGAAGATGTCGTGGGGATATAAGAATAGATGGTATATAGGAGTGCTTCACAAATTCAGTTTTAAGGAAATGTTTTGGTCGCTATGTGATGCCTGATGTCTTTAACTCCACCTTTCACCCAGCTGCAATAAGTCTAGAAACGTAACAACATCACATGCATCTCTGATGTCTTTGATGCTTAACCAAGAAACAACAATCTTATATGTTCTGAAGGCCCACTAAAAACGAGATTGGAGTAGCACATCTTAAACAGTGGTACACTCCGCTGCAGGTCTAACTACCTTAGAGGGCTCTTGTTGCCTCGACCAGAATAGCACCCTCAATTCCTCCCCGGTGCAGTGTGCTCTAATGTGATTTGAGGCCACTGTAATATGACTGGTAGCCAGTTGTTGTCTGTCATATTGAATGGCACAGATGTGTCTATCAGACTATGGATCCCATGAGTGGTGCCGACCAGCTGCTCTGCTACACGTCCATTTAAGAGACTTCAGCTCCCCAGGTGAACTGCATCAAAACTCCTGGTGTCGTCTCTGTCTTCCTCTTGTCAGCAGATGTCACCTAGTGGAGGACTTCACAATCATGTGCATAGATGTGAATGTGAAACATAAAAATGCTTTGATTATTAGTCCGGTCTGTAGGAAAATATTTTGAGGCAATTATTGGGTTCCAGGCTTTTGGATTTACTTTACAGAAATATGCAGCAATAGCCAAATGGCATATTCGTTTTTAACGACTGTTTGATCTAACTGAATATGATCTCCATTTCTCAGATGTATTCTTGACTCAACAGTGCAATCAGATGATGCAACGTATCACTGAAGCAACGGTCATAAGACAAAAATACTCTGAGAAACATTTATAAAACTTTGTGCATCAACGTCAAACTGAGTGTGTGTGCTGTATCTCGTTAAATTAGGTAAATGTTTTTTTGACAGTGACTTTTTAAACACAACTGATTTATGTATCTTTCAAGTAGGATGCGTAGATATAACTGAGGAAAACATGCACACAATTTAGAAATAGAAAAAGTTTGGCATTCAAATATTATTCAAGCTATGTTTTTTTGTTTATTTGCAATTGCAACATTTTTGGTCTCAAATAACGATTCATACGCTTATTATACTTGTTAGTTCAAAAGATAGAACAGATGCGTTTCAATAATACTAAAAAGCCTTTTAATGCATTTTCCATTTATTTGGCACTACTTTCATCGTTCTATGGAGGTGTTATTGTTCATCGATGACCACAGCGCTCAGGATTTCTCACTATGAACAGAACATGAAGATTTGCTTTTAAAGGAAAAGTGCCCCATTTATTTGAAGCCATTACATATTGCCTTTCTTAGATCCGTATCAGAAAAACAAATAAAGCTAACAGTGAAATGTAAGGCCAGCAGACTATATCTATTTTCATATTAAGGCTTCAATATCCTTCGGCATCGATAAGAATCTCTTCTTTTATCTCTGACCCCGCTTAGCGCTTAGCTTGTTTGTGTGTACATGTGTGTGCTCATATACGTAGTAAATGTGTTGCTGTGTGTGTGTGTGTGTGTGTGTGTGTGTGTGTGTGTGTGTGTGTGTGTGTGTGTGTGTGTGTGTGTGTGTGTGTGTGTGTGTGTGTGTGTATGCATTTCCACCTGTGGCAGTGTTAATATATTTCCTATATCGCCTTTCAATTTACTTTAACCTGTGGAGGTATGATGCAGGAATAGCTTTGATTAAACCATGTGGATCTGGCCTGTCGACGGACAAATACATACATATAAATACTTAGTTTTTCTTAAATCTGTGCTGCTTTTTGTGCCAAACTTGCTCATTTTGATCATAAAATCAAATGTGAATCTTGTATAGCAAATTATAGCATGCATGTTTCTCAGTATTAAATGATCCTTTAACGTTCCTGCTTCTGTAATTCACGCTTTAGCAGACAGAAATGCAGTGGGTGGAGGGGGTGGATTGTTCAAAAATGTATACTTGTTTTAGTTGTTTAACATCATCTTTACATCCCCTAGAATATTATTCATCACTAAAAAAGCGCTCTGCTCCAGTAAGTCCAAATAAAGTGATTACTACATAGAAATAATATTTTTTAAATATTTTGCGACATGAACATTTTATCCGCTTTTAATTTGACTTGATTTGTTTCTATAACCACACATGAATGAATAAAACTACGTTGGTCTATCTGTGAATCTCATAAGCAACGTCCAAAAGATGCCTGACATGGATGTTCCTGTTACACCCCCGATATTCCCAGAGGAGTTGAGAATTCCTTTAGCATCAGAAAGAAGTAAGATGTTTCAAGAATATGTAAAACATATTTTTTCTTCGGTATATCCTGTCTATGACAAGCCACGTTTGTCTTTTTTCTCGGTCTTTTCCCCTATTCTTCCTATACTCTTAATGGTGATGGGGGTAGGGTCTTCATGTAAGCCCCTGATCCTCACCACTTACACACAAACACACTGTCACACTCCAACCTCATTTACATCCAGGTTTCCTTGCTGGGTGGTGGAAGAGGAGCCGTGCGATGTTGATGGCGGGGTGGGGGGGAGGCTCAGGAGCTTCATAGTGCCTGTCAGGATGAAAGAGGGGCCCCTCAGAGTGGCACCCTGACACTGACTCTGTGTGCGCGCTAGTGTGTGGTGTTGTCGTCATTAAACATTTAACACTCCTCTAGTATGACAGCAGGCAACTTGGTGCTCCAGCGGCATGTTTTCATGCAACATTTATTGAAAAAGACGAGCTGTTGTTAAGAGATCGTGTTGCCTTTCACCAGTGGCAAAGGGTAAATGGGTGATTGTAGGGTTGTGTGTGTGTGTGTGTGTGTGTGTGTGTGTGTGTGTGTGTGTGTGTGTGTGTGTGTGTGTGTGTGTGTGTGTAGTGTGTTGTATGTGTTTACCCTGACTAGTGTACAGGGTCAGTAGGTCTGCTTTTCTCTTTTTAATCCTCTGGCTTCGTATTTAAACAGAGATAATAAGCCCTTAAACGTGTTTGTTTGTTTCTGTTTTTCTTTTCATTCATAGCTTTCCCAAGAAGAAGGCTTCCTTGTGTATAGTTTATATTGCACATTCAGCATTGAGTCAAACCTTTTTATGTATTTTACATACCCCCCACAGCCCTATCATATCAGTCTTCAGCCCCCCCCCGCCATGTTTCAAAAGAATTGCATTTAATACTGGATGTCATTTAATGCAGATAATGGATGTTGGTACAATATCTGTTTCGTATGTTATTTAATATCCAGGGATGCATTTTGTTTTTCTTCTCACTTGCTATTTATTTTTGATGCACTCAACAGCAAGCATTAGTGTTAATATATCTGACTCGGGTTGGTGGGGAACTGAGGCGGGCTGGCAGTTAATTGGGTATTTTGACAAAACTGTTACTAAGGATCAGCCCCACACCAATTTGTAATCCTATGTGTATGTTTATTTGCCTCCTCAACATGAAAATGTTGATTTTTAAAATCATTTTTTCTAATTAGCCGAGCTACTCAACAATATGTCCATGTGCCCCTTGGGATTCACTGAAATATACCAGGGACAAATTAGAAAGATGAGCAAATACTGACTCATCTCCTCCTTGTTGCCCTTGAAACAACTATTGTTGATGAATGTTGTATTAATTTACACACATACACATAACTCATTGTGTGGCTCAGGTCAGATTTCATTTTAGGAACAATATTTGTAATTGTTTAATTCCTAAATCAAAGCAGGGGGAGGCAAACGAGTGCACATCTGCCCCCAGGCAGATCATTGACAGAAGTAACATTTGCGTGTAGCAGCATTCTTCACCTGATGTTCAGACCCAATTCCCACCTGTAATTAATGAGAAGTTAAGTAGAATCTACATTTAACAAATGGCTGTTTCTCCACAGAACGTGTTTGTTTTTGTCTTTTGATATGATATTTAATTTAATTAGTGCAGAAAATCAGTATTTGATCAGGCTAAAATGAATGTGGCCGTTTTATGGGTGGGGTACAGTCAAAGCCCAGTTTTGTTTATTTTTTGCTCATAGGGTTCATGCACACAGGTATGCACCCTCTTTTCCTTATCCATGTTCTCCTCCAACTCTACTCTTTCGTCAAAGAATTTGTCTGCTTTCAAATGAAGTCTTCACCCATTGCCTTCGGCAATCGACCTCCTTCTTTCCTCTGTATCCGATCACTAAGGCAGTGGAAGAACGTGGGCTGGCTGCCTTACGCCACATCCTCAATCAGAGAGGTCTGTCCAATTAGGCTGAACTCCTTGTCTGTGCCGGGTCACGGGAGGACTGTTGGTCCATCTGACTCAATTTCATGTCATTTGAGTGTGAAATGGGCAGGGTCTGGGCAGGGTCTGGGCAGCGGCGGCACAGAGGGCAGTGTGGAGACCTTTCATGATATCAGAGAGCCGTCTTTTCCCTTTGCATGTAAAACTGGAGTTGGTATAATGAGCTTAGGGTTAAGGAAACTAAATGACTGCCTACCTTTCATTAAAGCCTTTTTTGATGTCTTTGTCTATCAGAGAATAATTTTGGAGTGTTTTTGTCTGCTAGTGGGGGGTTGCACTTACACTGCATACATTGTTCACAATTCTAAAATAGCTCATTCTATGAGGGTGAAGTTTCTTTTCTAAATCTTTAAAATAAAACACATCTTCTTGACACGTTTGTCCATAGAGCCGTCCCCACCAACCTGCCCGTTCCCATCTCTCTGCGAATGTGATGGTGTAGTAATTCCTCTCATTGCTGTGTTTTCCCCTGACAAGCTAAACAGAACCCAGCCTCTCTGCAGGGGTCCCGGCAGGACCCGCAGGCCCCGATTTGGCTAGCTCTGCTCCATCGCTCAGCCTTAACCCCTGGAAGCCTAGAGGCTGTGAGGCAGAGAGAAAATAAAACAAGACCCCAGACACGAGCACACACCCATTCACGCTCACTGCTGTTGATTTTCTCTCCCTCCTTGCCTCACTCTGAGGAAATGATTGTCTGCTTCTTTGCCTCTGTTCAACATCTATCAGCTCATTAGTGTTGGTAATACACAGAGAAAGTAAGTGTGTTTGTGTGTGTGTTTGCGCTTATGTAGCCCCTGCCTGCGGCATCCTCTCAGCCTTGTGGGAGTGTGTGTATGGGTGGTGTGGATGGGACCACTGACAGCTACTGCTGCTACTGCTACTATGTGTGTTAAAATATATGTGTGTGTTTGCCTTCACTCTTGCAGTTCTCTAGGCTGTGTCTGGCTCTGGGTGTGGGTCTGGGGAAGTAAGAGAGACTTCAAACACCATCCTCGGAAGGTTAGGATACACTCGCATTGACTTAAATCAATGAGCTGTAAGTGTGTGTATTATTTGTGTGTGCGACAAGGGGGGTAGCCTAGTGGCCAGGAGCAAGAGGAGACATGGGTGAAGCTGCAGAGGAGTAGGTGTGCATGTGTGTTTGTAGGTGTGTGTATTTGCCTGCTAGTGCATGTGGTTTGGGTGGGGGCTCTCTGGTTGGATGAGGGTGGGTGAAATAGAAGTGATGCCTGCATGCAAAGGCTCGACCACACACACACACACACACACACACACACACACACACACACACACACACACACACACACACACACACACACACACACACACACACACACACACACACACACACACACACACACACACACACACACACAGCTCCCAATAGACAAACATATGCGCACACAGAGCGGTGCAGCTGTACTTTGTGTGGCCCATGGCTGTATGTAGTCATTAGCTGTTATTTTCTGCACAGATAATGAGCATAGATTGGAAACAAAACAGCCTCGCCACATAAACTCGATCTTCACCTGATAAACATTTATTTACACACACGCACAAACAAAAACACATAGATAAACACTTTATTAAAACCTACACACTGATGCAGGACTTACATCTTTCTTTCATCAGGCTAAATGTGTGTCATCTGACCTGTGTGTTTTGTTTAAGGCAGGAAATGGGTGAACATATAAGAACTATAACTGTAAGCTTATCTATTCTTGAAGAATGTCTAGGCAACTTTTAGCCATATACCATATGATTTTAATCAGTCGACATTCATCTTTATTTCAGCTCTCAATCATCAACTCCCTGTCATGTGAAAGGCTCATTGGTGGTGCCCAGTTGGCCCGGGAGTAAAGGTGACTTTGAATGGCTCTTCCTTTAAATGCCAAATAAACCCCAATATAGACGAGCACACAGCATATGCCAGCTTGTTCACACATACTGAGTAGATGGTGTGTCTAATTTATGGTCATGAGCAAAAATGACTCACGTGGACCCTCCTTAATTATAAAGTGTGTAAAGTATCATTTTAGCTTTACTTTGGGGATATAGATTTTATTTGGTTTTATACGTCCTTTCTTTCTGCAATATAATATTTTGAAAAAATCAAACAATCTTTCAATCAACCAACAATTGTATAGACTTGACTTTGTCCATGTAAGCAGAGTGACAGTCACATGGCTTAGACGCATAACACATTGTAAAAATCTATGGTCGTTACATTAAAGTTACCTCCTGAATATGTAAGGCTTGTTACCATTTTCAAATTGATAAACAGCATTCCAAATAATAATAATTTGTTCAAAAAATGATTAGTTTTATTCAAGTTTGCTAATATTTCATTGGCCATAGTTCTTATAAGGAAACATATTAGAGGGTACCAAAGATAAAGGCTGTACAAAAGGATGATGATAATGAAAATGACAAATACATTTAACATTTGATCCAGATGTAATATATGTATTCAGCTTAATATTTATAATACGCCACACTGCCATAATGAACATTCAATATGAGTATATGAGTATCAGGAAAGCTTAAGCGCAGCTGAGAAGAATCACAGACAGTTTTTCTGTCGTACTGACAGTCAGTTACTGCAGGAAATATTGTCTATGCCTGAGAATGACCTCACTCTAGTCTGTTCTGTTTGCATATTTCTCTCTGTGTGTAGAGAGAGAGAGAGAGAGAGAGGGAGAGAGAGAGAGACATTTGGCCACATTTAATCGCAGGAGAGACACCCTGAGCGAGTGATAGAGAGCTGTGACAATCCACTTAGTGTGCTCTGTAATCTGTTTAACCATTTAGTGAGTTGTTAGAGGAGTATGCAAACACTCACACACATAATAAAACACACACACTAGGCACCCTGCAGGCTTTAGTGGTGCACAGGACAGTCTGCCTCCTGAACCGGGTAGCAATTCAATGCCGCCTAGAGTTGTGTGCGTGTTGTGTCTATGTGTGTGTTGATGTGTGTGAGACCTGCTGTAGGCACTGAGCGAAGCCAGGCCTGGAGCGTGATGACAGAGACTAGACCCGGCCAAATAGAAGATTCCCTCCAATCCAATTACCCTGTTCCTCTCTTTTATTCTCTCCTCCCTTCTCCCTCCTCCTCTCTTTACGGGCCTGTCTTCGCAGTAGCAGCAGCAGCTAGTGATGGCAGTCCTGGCGGATGTTGAAGTGGCTGGCTGCTCCGCTTTGTGGATCAGAAGAGGATGCAGGCAGGATTATAGGCAGCAGGTTATGAGCAGCAAACATGACAGGCCAGCTACAATTTCGGAGGGTTATGTAAATGTGCTTGTCGACAAAATATGTTTTTCTGCCCTCAGTATTTACTCTCTCTTTCCGTTGAAAAGCCGGGTCGTTTTGTTCGCAGAGTGCTGGTGAAGGCAGGAAGGCGAGCTAAAAGACAAGATTGTTATGGAGAATGATTTGTAAAAGAGACACACCGTTAATGTTTAATTTTCTCCAGGCTCCACTGCTTATTCATCTGCACCAGAGGCAAGGAAAGGTGTTGACTGAAGTCTTTATGAGGAAGGCTGAGAGTGAGAATACATTATATAGAGGGATGTTCTTTTTAGTTGGAGAGAGCAGACAAAGTAACAAGGAGAAGAGAGATCAAAACACACGGAGCAGAGGCGAGGTTTCAGTGAGCTGCGAGCACCTTTCGTCATGCATTTGACCTCAGAAATATAGCTCTGCAGGTCTTGCCTAATGGCATTGATCCTTACAAGAATACCTCCTTCAGACTGCGTAAACAGCGCTCCATACATACCGTTAAGTACTGTGACTCAGTTGTGGAAGTAAATATTGCCTGAGAGGTAGGGCTGCTCAATTAATCTTATTTTAATCGCAATTACGATTTTGGCTTGCAACGATTATGAAAACAACATAATTTAAATAAAACGATTATTTATTTTATTATTTATTTTTGTATTTATTTAAAAACATATTTTTTTTTCAGTTGAATTATACTTAAAGTTCAGGGTAATCAACTGTTAAAAATATACTGTTCACATTTTTTTTTTAGATAAATTGATGTTTTCAAAGTAAAGTAGTACTTTACTTTAATCGTTTTTATTAATCGTGATATCAATTATTGACCCAAATAATCGAGATTATGATTTTTGCCATAATCGAGCAGCCCTACTGAGAGGAACATATAACAATCCTTCTCAGTGGAGATTTCAGATCGGCAGCCATTTTTCTTTTCATTTTCTCTCACCAGAAATGAAACAAAAGAGTTATGTGCGCAGTTACCAATCATACAAGCGTGTGTACGCTTGATTGTGATGACTGATGGATGGGAGTACTTATTTATGTCACTGATACACAGCTCATATTGAACATTGAATAGCCATGGGAAAGTTATGAATCCTCACTCCTTCCTCTCATTCTCTCCCTCTCCTCCCACCCGTTTAGCCTGACACTATTTCAGCAGAAGTTTAGATCTCTGGCCCGATGTTTAATTCATTTGCACTAATGTCTCACTCACTCTTGCTCTCCTTCACTCTCATGTGCTCTGTGTTGCTCTTTCGCCAGCCTCGTCCCTGCAGTTCTCTAATAGAGTTATTTTACGCTGTGTCTCACTTACTGGCGCACACACACACACACACACACACACACACACACACACACACACACACACACACACACACACACACACACACACACACACACACACACACACAGATTACTTATTTCTGATATCCATGTTTTGCCAGTAGAGCATAATGTAGTCTTATTCGCTATATGATATGTCAATTACATACTGTAGGATTGAGTGACTAGGATTAGTTTATTATTTGTATTTGTCACAATATTACACATTTTGTCGAAAAAACATGATATTATGCATTATGAGACAGAACTCCCAAAATGTACTAAAGTGTGTCTTCTCTTTTTCTGGCTTTAAATTGCCTTGAATCGTTAATTTTGGACCAAAAACAATTTATGAAAAAAAGTGATTTATTAATTCTGAGAAACGTTCCTCTATTCCTCTGCCCTCCCCTGCACTTCTCTTTCTTAACAGGTTCCGATTTAGCTTTCTTTATTCAAAGAATCTTACTACCATGTATCCCTTATAGTGTTGCACGTGTACCGATACTTGAAAGGTACCGCGATACCCTGCCGTTAAAAACGGTACGATTCCTCCGTTTCATTAGTATCGGTACTTTAAGAATGACGGGGAAAAGTACTCCCGTGAAAAAACGCCGTTTAATAAGAGCCGTGTGTGTTCAGCGCTC